>NC_133356.1:12704175-13037509 GCF_030506205.2 Paramisgurnus dabryanus
TCGGGCTGCATTCTGTCGGGCTCCGGACATTTCGGGCCTAACTTTTAAGGCCCGATTACAGCTCTAACACAAGGTCCCTTTTTAACCCAACACTGGGTTGAAATAACTGAACATTTTTTAGTGTAGGTGCTGAAGAGGGGTAAATTCAACCGTGTCTGATATTACTGTAGTATGTGCTCACCCCGCCTGGACTAGTACCTTCAATCTTTGTTTAAATAATTACATGCAGCTTGTCATGTGCAAAGATTGGAAAAATTGGCAACGTGGCATTTCTGTATGTGTAACAGAGTTTGCGATGTAGTACTTGTATGTTTTCTCTAACTTGTATTGTGTATCTTGTGCTTCTTCACACATCAGATTTAATGAATGTCATTTGTTCTACCCAACACAATGCAATTACTGTTTTTGTCATTTTAATAGTTAGAAATGCTGTTAGTGTTTAGTAGCTTAATTACTTTCTTGGTTCTTTGAGAAGTGATTACACATAGTTTATCATTTCATTTTTATTATCAATTTGGTATAACAGTTGCAGTATATTTTTAGATGCTAAAATGCCATGTTCAAATTGATGGGTTATTTTCAACCCAGCATTGGGTCCAAGGGGGATGAACCCAGCTCGATGGGTTGTAATTTAATATAAACCCAGCGGCTGGGTTCACCCCTTTTTGACCCAATACTGTATTAAAAATAATCCTGCATTTTTTTTAGATTGTATATTGGACAATATTAACTTTTCTAAAACTTGCATGCTTACCTTGTGAGTAAAGTAATAACCACCAGTTGATTTAGTTAGAGCGTCTTAAAGGAATTTACAGGGATGTTGTAATTTTATTTCAATTGACAGCGGAGTCTCTGGAGACCTGGAAGTTAATGTACAGTCAACCCTAACTTAAAGTGATTACTAATCTCGTTTCTTACGCAGTCTTTAATCAGATTGTTGGTGGTTTGTGTTTGATGACCATAATGAGTGAGTGGGAAACAGATCAATGGCACCATATAGATCAATTCCAATAAGGTGCACGACCGCTTCTGCACTTCAATGCGACAAAGCAACCTAGGAAATTTAATCACATATCTCAAACCGACCTAACTCTGACCTCTGATAAAGAGTGGTAAATGTTTCTCTCAAGCTCTAAACATGCTGTGGGGACATCACTGAACCATGTTGCTTTTTTGTGGAAGTGTATCAGACTTAAATGTCTAAAGGCTGTTTGAGATAATTGGAGGAAAATGTGGACTCCCTCCATCTTTTTGGTCTTTCATCACATCTTTCTTTTTTTCTCTTTACTTTCAAATTTCTTCCAATGTTTTACTTTCACCCCATGAAGCCAATATAGCCAGAAGCTAATAAGACGACTCATCTCTCTCACTAAGAAACTAAAAAGCTGTGCACAAAATTAAAAGAAAAATAAATGATCTTCCCCACAGCACCGACAGCCAGAGGGGCCAAACTGAGCTGCTGTTTTGGTTCAGTGATGGAAGAAAAACAGAGAAATTTGCATGTGGTTTATGGGGTTATAAAAGCAATGGAGATCATCTCTTTCTTAGTTTCTTAGATGTGCTTTCAGTCTTCCCATATAAGCATAATTTAACTCTGCACCATATTCTCCAGAGAGCTGATCACCATAAAAATCCTCAGGTCCACTAAGAAAGGTATTAAAACTAAATGTTATATTCAAACGAACAGATTGGACATTTGCTTAAATGCCGTAGAATCTGTTTTTATGTCCAACATTATAACTTTAATGATCAGTGCGGAGTTGGTGAAACTGTACTGAAGTCCAGTCCAGCAGACACTAATCTATACTCTAGGGGACACCTCATGGTTATGACAAAAATTTAAGTGTCTGAATTCATTTCCACAAGGGCCGATAACTTCATTAAGACATAGACAACAGCTCCAGCTGTTCCAGAAAATTAATTTCAAGGGCATAGCTGCAGTTTCTGGATCGTAAACTTGTTTTTGCTTATGTCACGTAGAGCCAAAAAAATTTCTCATTTATCTTCAAAGTGACTCTTCAAATAACATCAGCTTTGAGCTAAGAGGCTGTTTACACCGCGAATTAAGATGGGTTTTGGTCGATTGGCTGTTCAAACACATTCGACCACACGCGCATCTATACCACAAAAGCAATCCGGATGAATACCTCTGAATATATTCGACAATGGTCGACCTCTAAACGTTTCACACTTCGTTTACACCAGTATTTAGCATTGTACACTTGTGATCTGATCAGCCAAGATGCATCTTAATACCTGGTATAAACACATATATATATATATAAACTGTGCAGCCCTATGGTACTTTGTCACCATTATGCTATTAACATTTTTCTATCTGTTTATGTGGGCATAAAATCTGTTTTCAGAGTTTTAAAGGGACGCTCCACTTTTTTTTGAAAATATACTAATTTTCCAGCTCTCCTAGAGTAAAACATTTGATTTTTACCTTTTTGAAATCCATTCAGCTGATCTCTGTGTCTGGCGCTACCACTTTTAGCATAGCTTAGCACTATCCATTGAATCTGATTAGACTATTAGCATTGCGCTAAAAAATAATCAAAGAGTTTCGATATGTTTTCTATTTAAAACTTGACTCTTCTGTAGTTAGTCTGAAGTAGCCATCAGAGGATGGGTACATGGTCGTCATAAACAGATGGACATGCTCAGAAACAATGCTCAGGTAGGCTGTGGCATTTAAATGATGCCCAATTGACACTAAGGGGCCTAAAGTGTGCCAAGAAAACATCCCCCACACCATTACACCACCACCACCAGCCTGCACTGTGGTAACAAGGCATGATGGATCCATGTTCTCATTCTGTTTACGTCAAATTCTGACTCTATCATCTGAATTGTCTCAACAGAAATCGAGACTCATCAGACCAGGCAACATTTTTCCAGTCTACCAATTTTGGTAAACTCGTGCATATTGTCACCTCTTTTCATATTTGTAGTGGAGATGAGTGGTACCCGGTGGGGTCATCTGCTGTTGTAGCCCATCCGCCTCAAGTTGTGCGTGTTGTGGCTTCACAAATGCTTTGCTGCATACCTCTGTTGTAACAAGTGGTTATTTCAGTCAAAGTTGCTCTTCTATCAGCTTATATCAGTCGGCCCATTCTCCTCTGAGCTCTAGCATCAACAAGGCATTTTCGCCCACAGAACTGCCGCATACTGGATGTTTTTCCCTTTACACCATTCTTTGTAAACCCTAGAAATGGTTGTGTGTGAAAATCCCAGTAACTGAGCAGATTGGCACCAACAACCATGCCACGCTCAAATTTGCTTAATTCACCTTTCTTTCCCATTCTGACATTCAGTTTGGAGTTCAAGAGATTGTCTTGACCAGGAATGTCTTGACCTAAATGCATTAAAGCAACTGCCATGTGATTGGTTGATTAGATAATTGCATTAATGAGAAATTGATCAGGTGTTCTTAATAATCCCTTTGGTTACTTTCAATAGCAGGGAACTATTTTCGGGCACTGCGTAATATCATTGTGCCTCCTGCAGCAAAGTTCTTGATTATTATGCCCGAATGAAAGTATTGTTCCTAGCCATATCTGCCTAGAAATTTTTTTATTTTCTGTCGGTCTTAGTACACGATGTAACCACAGAAAAGTCAAGTTTAAACTAGGAAAAAAATCATGACTCTTTGGTTAATTTTTAGCACAAGGCTAATGATCTAATCAGGTTTAATGGATTATGCTAAGTTATGCTAAAAATGGTAGCATCGGACCCGGAGATCAGCTGAATGGATTCCAAAACGGTTTAATGTTTAACTCTAGGGTAGCTGGAAAATTTGCATATTTTCCAAAAAAGTGGAGTGTCCCTTAAATAATATTCAATGTGGTTATAAAATTAAATGAATGAAATTATGACTGCAGGCTGTCACTTTGGAACCACTTTGATATTGCTCAAACATTTAAAACATCAATTAAACTTAATTTTTTCGTTTTATGTGGATTATCTGATTCCATCATTGTTCTGTAGTACATTTTCTTATTTATTTGAAGCAGTAATGCATTTTGTTAAATAAAAGGTATATTAAATGTTTCTCTCTGTCCATCTATCTTTACCCTCAGTAAACAAATTTACTGTACCAAACTATGATAAAGTAAAATTGTTTAGCACCCTTGGGAGTTCTAGACATGGGCAGAGGTGGAAGAGAGAGATTGACATACTGTAGAGATAGAGAGAGCGTGGTTCAGTTTGTTTATCTGAAGGTTAATTACTTTGATAAGCAAAGCGGTCAAGCCGGCAGAGGTTTCCATACAGCATCCTGTGTGTGTGTGTGTGTGTGTGTGTGTGTGTGTGTGTGTGTGTGTGTGTGTGTTTGTGTTTCTTGAAGGCAGGGTCTGTGCGTCAGTATGTTTGTTTGTTTGGATGTGTGCGATGCAGATTTCTGCAGTATAACAGCTCTAACATGGCAAGTCCTGCTGCAATGCGGTGTTTGAGTATGTATGTGAATGTAAATGCAATACTTTCTTTTATTTATTGCAGAATAAAGTGCTAGGTCATTAACATTCCCCCAGGCCATCTGTAGATAAAATAAGTGAAAGTGCCGGTGAATCATTTAAATCAAGAGTTTCATGAGGTGGACCTATTGAATTTTGATGATGATGCTTTTATAATGCTTTCTCTGAGCTTGTGTTAGGCCCAGAACAGACATTTCACTGAATGCTTTGATGATTTTATCTCAGGTGATTGTTCTGTGAATGAGTTTCTACATCATAGAGTTCATTTTAGATCGTTACATTAAACCCATCACACGCTTAATATACACTACCCACAATGCAACACATTTGATGTCCTTTCTGAACTTATTCGGTAAAATAATGTCTTTGCAGGATTGAGATATGAAAACCAACAGATTTTCATTAAAGGGATAGTTTGGCCAAAAATGATATTCAACCCATGATTTACTCAACCCCAAGCCGTCCGAGATGCATATGTCCTTCATTTTTCAGACGAGCACATTTTCAGTTATTTTAGAAAATGTTTTAGATCTTTCAGTTAATCAAATGTAAAGTTACACGGTCCATTCCTTCAAGTTAAATAAATGTGCATCCATCCTTCACAAAATAAATCCAAACGGCTCCATAATGATTAACAAAGACCTTCTGGCGGTAATCCGCTGTTTTGTTGTAGAAATATCAATTTTTAAAACTTTGTAAACGAAAATAACTAGCTTCCGGTAATGCCACCATCTTAGACTCTGTATTCAGGAGAGAGTGTCAGTGTAGTGTACGCATTTTTTCTTAGTGACGTATGACAAATTCGGAGGGCGGAGGCACAGAGCAGCAGCACAGAACCCTCCGTAAACTGCATACGCTCTTATCTTGAATGCGGACGCATCTAAGATGGTGGCGTTACCGGAAGCTAGTTATTTTCGTTTATAAAGTTTCAATTATAGATATTTCTACAACAAGCGGCGCGGGTTACCCTCAGAAGGCCTTTGTTTATCAACGTGGAGCAGATTGGATTTATTTTATGGATGTACATTTATTGGACTTGAAGGAGTTGACCCTGTAACTTTACATTTGATTAACTGAAAGATCTAAAACATTTTCTAAAATAACTGAAAATGTGTTCGTCTGAAAAACGATGGACATATGCATCCCGGACGGCTTGGGGGTGTGTAAATCATGGGTTTAATATCATTTTTGGCCGAACTATCCCTTTAAATCACCATGTGTACCACAATGACCAGTGATATTGATTCACCTTTCCACACTGCTCACTCTCTGTAATTATTGTATTGATTATAATTAATCAGTCATTAGTCATCGATCACAACACAAACTGCCTCTTACACGCCACTTACACAAATTTGTCTAATCTCTGAATATACATAGTTTTCGTTACTATGTGATAGAGTGATTGTGGGAGAGGGATTGATTTATAAGATGCCATGTGTTACATTATTAATGACAGCAGGAGAACATGAACAAATGTCTTGCTCTGTTCATCTGCTCGGGATCTTTATTCTCCCCTCTCCTCTTCAACAGTAAACTCTCTTCCATAAAAACATAGTTTTACTGCAGTACCATAACTCAGCTTTAGTGTTTGTAGTAAACTACAAATTTACAACTGTAACATTAACCATATTTCAATGTTACGTTTGTAGTTAAATTATGGGTAAAATGCTGTTTCTGTATACAGTCTTACTGGTTTGGCACAAACATATGGATGAGTAAATAATGGCTTTGATTACAACCACTTTTATTTCCATGATCTGACATATTTTAACAGGATATTTAGTAAGGAAACATGATTGGTGATCTGGAGCCAAGTGGTGGGAGGGGTTTAAGATGGAAAATGGATGATTTGTGATGTCACCCAGAATTACACAATATCAGAAACAATGCATAAATCTTTTTTTAATGGGGAATTAATCTAAAATGGGTTCATTTTTTATTTTATGTTGATCTGAAACAGTATTATGGATAATACAGTATCAATCTTCTCTCTGTTTTCCATCTGTGTTATTTATATGGTCTGTCAGAGGAAAGTAGTGAAACCGAATGGCTATTTTATTTTGACCTTTAGTTGTCCTCTCTCAGAACCCTTTAACAACATTCTTCACTCTGTCTCTTCCACCCTGCCTCTCTTTCCATTTAATTTCTCTGCTGAACGGTCTGGTGGCATTTGAAGATTCCTGCTGGGCCGAAGAAGATGGAATATGTTAGAAAAGAAAGTGCCTTTTCATTCTTTTTCATGAAAGGGTGTATGTTTTCTAGCCTGTGCTCTTTACATTGATCAATAATCCATGGGCTCAGGGGAGAGGTCTCTGTATGATGGTGTATGTGTGCGTGTTCGGTGAAAAAGATAAAGACAGAATTTTCTCTTGCAGATGGACGTGGGGAGCTGCAGGAGGCCTTCTGCCAGTCCACTCATCCTTATGTTAACGAAATTATTATGCTGTCTCATAGCTTTAGTTTTGGTTTGTCTCATGGTCTTAATATTTGAGTTTCAGAGGAATTTTGTTGGTGACTGGTGCAGCTCACTAGAAATCATTACTTTTTGCAGTCATACTACATCTATTTCTACCCAAACATAAAAAGTGCACATAAAGCTAGCCTTATGTGTGAAAAACAACAAATAAAAAATAAAGGTGCTACACGATGCCATAGAAGAACCAGTTTTGGCTTTATAGTTTTATAATCTTTCAAGAATGTTTAAAGGGACACTCCACTTTTTTTGAAAATATGCTCATTTTACAGCTCCCCTAGAGTTAAACATTTGATTTTTACTGTTTTAAAATTGAAAGTTGCCTAAGGGAATATTTTCAGGTGCTGCGTAATATCAGTGCGCCTGCTGCAGCCATGTTACGGCAGCAAAGTCCTTGATTATTAGGAATGAGAGTATAGTTCCTAGCCATATCTGCCTAGAAAATCGCAACTTTTAATTTTCTGTCGGTCTTAGTACACGATGTAACTACAGAAGATTCAAGTTTTAAATAGGAAAATATCAAAACTCTTTGGTTAATTTTAGCACGATGCTAATGGTCTAATCAGATTCAATGGATTATGCTAAAAGTGGTACCACCAGTCCTGGATATCAGCTGAATGGATTCCAAAACGGTAAAACTCAAATGTTTCACTCTAGGGGAGCTGGAAAATGAGCCTATTTTCAAAAAAAGTGGAGTGTGCCTTTAACTCTCTCTTTTTACCTCTCTCTCTTTCTGACCTTTTTGCTGCCACAGTTCAAAGCATCACCCGTAATAGACATGAATCAGTAATTAAAGCACTCACACACATAGACACACGCCGTTATAAACTGCTGATCTAACTTTAAGAGCTATGTCTGTGATGCAGGAGATTTGCAAGCAGTATGTGGGAGATGAATGACTCAACAGCCGATCTGTGACATCAGAGCTCCATGATCATGTTGCTTTACTTGGCAGGAAAGTGATTTTTCAATCCATAATTATTATTCACTATATGGAGAGCTTATTACACTCTTTCATTTTACCACTCCATTTTCAAGCTGCAGAGACGAATATACAAGAGTGAATAAAAATGAACGTATAGGCTATAGGTATATGATAAAATTTCGAGAACGTTTACACATTTTTCAGGTTAAAGTCCATCCATTTCCTATTTGATCTATTCCTGATGATTTGCAGGGTTACGCACTGTGTCTTCTTTTCACACAACCAGTAAATTGATGCTTGAAAATAAACCATTAAGAACAAGAGTCTGTGCATGTATATGGCTGAGATGCTATGTGTGTGTATCGCGATGTGCGTTTAATAAGACTGTCTGCCTATTTTCAGTAGGGTTTGGTCAAGCAGGTCTGCAAGGCAAGAGGTTAATGAAGGAAGTTAAGACACGGCTAAATTACTCACACATCGCCAGTCCTTCATCAATTTATCACTGACCTCTACCTCTGCTCTAATTACCCACTGGTATTAATACTTTACTATATATATATATTATTAGGCATGGGTCAGTTAACAGTTTCAATACTGAGGTTTTAAAAACATTTTCTGCGATACCGTTTCCAAGAGCTGTGTAAAAAGACTAGCTGTTTACATTTGATTTATTAATCTTACATAAATTATACATATGTTGAGCACTGCTATAAGGTAGTTCGCTGTGTAGGTTTGAGAGAGGGCTGTGTGTTGTTCATCATTACTAAACAGCTTTTGGGCGGTTTTATTTTTCAATACAAGCTATAAGAGTTTTAAGTGAAGAATGGAGCACTTTGATCTGTGACATATGAGTGTTGAAGTTCATTGAAAATGTATAAAATATCCACTTCAATACGGATGCTACAGATTTTGTTCATATTTATACTGGGCCTGAGGCACAGGTACTGCAGGAAGATAAGTAAAAGACCGTAGGGTTTCACTGTGAGTAGAGTCTTTGTGAAAGGACTCGGAGTTCATCTTTAATCTCTGTGTATTTTTAGGGGCTTTGAGAGAGTCATGGGACTCCTTATAGTGACCTATACAGAATGCATTTTCTATTTTAAAGCAAATAGAAATAGAAGTTTTTTTTGTGGCAAAAAATTTACATCTGGTTGAGCAGTCATGTTTCAAAGTGATTTGCAGGATTTTTGATGCAGATTTGATATATTTTCTATTTGCACCAGGAAAACGTAAATGAAAGAGTATATCTGCATAGTGTTTGCAACTTTTTATTTTTTTAAGCTTTTTTAAGAATTAATCAAATAAAATAATTATTTATCATGAAATGACAGTGAATCTCAGTAAACTGTAGTCACATCATGGGTCACATTTTTTTTTAAGTCTGTGTCTATAGCATTACCCCAAATTTTTACCTGTTAACTAATCTTAACTGCAGCCCATGCAACTGTTACAACGTTTAACTTCTACCATTATTTCTTCTGGTGTGGTTAACATTTCACTTCTCAGCAGTTAGACTCTAAATGGCTTTTTAACAGCTCTGAAGTGACTGTGGAGAGAGTGAAGGCCACCCATCTTTGTGCGGCTTCGAGTATTTTCCCTCTTAACACTGCTGCGGTTTATAAGGGCACTTACTTTTGTTTGAGCGATATCGCTTGTAAACTAACAGGAATCCCTTGGGCAACAGTGTAACATTTCAACCACTTCTGGAAAAAACATTTCTTCACATTCAAAAGTGCTTTTTAGGTTTCTCTTAACATGCCATTTGTAGTTTGAATGGTTCACACACAGAAAAAATTCAATTAATTTAATTAAACATGATACTAATAAAACCAGTCGATAGGTAATTATGTGTTTGATCTATTTTGAATTTGTTGAAGGTTTTTAGTATTTATCTCATGTTTAGTCTCATGTAGGGTCTCAAAAAAATTATAAAAAAATGCAATCCCGTGTCACTGAGGCAGTACCATACACATTTGCACCTAGGGTTTATACTAGTACCTCAGAAGGACATATTGGTACCAAAGATGTGCAAATGTAGGACCTTTGAAAGGATGCCACCCAAGTGACAGCTTAGGTCCATTTTTTGACCATTTTTTCCAATAGTGTGTGATTTTTGCAGTCTCTAAGAGCCATGTTAATTTATTTTATCACTGCATATATTTTTCTCTTTAACACATACAAGCAAAATCATGTTTACTAATCTTCCCTCGAAATTTAAATTTTGGACATCATCTTTGCCTCTTATTTATACATGTATTTAAATTTGCTTAAACAACAACCGTCTCTTTTTGTTTAATTCTCCATTGACAGAATATTTTCCTTTATGTAAGCGTAAACATAAAAAATATTCTTTTATGTTTTATTCTCTTATTAAAAGTCACTTATACTGTTCGTTTTTTCTACTGTATCAGAGCTTCTCATGTCTAGACCTTTAAAAAAAATAAAAGTTTAAATGACTTGGTTACTGATATATGTGCATGCATGTAATGTATATTTATTGTTCTTTATTGGTAAATCAAAAAAAATATTTTTACAAAATGAATCGCTAAAGTATATATAAAAGCAATACTATCATGTATTCTATATAATACCATTTATTAAATATTTCATAATTTTCATGTTTCTTCCATATATATATAGCCTACATGTTTGTTCTAAACTAAAACTTTGTTATTATAAAACTATTATGTTAACATACAAATTAATATGCATAGGCCTGTTTATATATGAATAACACTTTACATCATGTGTGTGCTATATTTATATATTTATTTAGTATGTAAACATAATAATGTTAGAACAAACAGGAAGAAGACATAGGCTAAGATATAAGGTAAAAAGAAATAATAGAAAATGGAAAAATTATGAAATATGTAATAAATTGGGATATTATTGCCTTTTTATTATAACCCATTCAAGAAACACATAAAGGGAACAGACATCAACAAAACACCGGACATCATCATTAATTATTTTCTATTTAATTATTAAAAAATTTTCAGATGATTTTATTACTACAGTTTGTCCGTTTAAGGGCTTATTGCTACCATAAACACTTACGATTATAATGGTGTCTTCGACGATGACATTCTATAAAAATGAAGGCCATCTTTTTTTTGGTATTTCTATTTTGACACTCAACAGCACAACAAGACATTTTCTAGTGAGTTATCTTTCTCGTTTCACTGTAATTCATTTCCACTGTTTTTCTGCCACCACATTGCATGCGCACCTTGCAGTGACGTATACTCACAAAAGGTCTATATACTAATGTTATCTCGAACCTCTCTATCTCTCCTTACTCAGCTCATGAGACTTATCGGTATCTTTCTATAGGATCTATATCTGAAGTTCATTGTTGTGATTAAGGTGTCTAGTCCTGCATTAAAATTGATTTGCCCCTGACAACACAAATTACAGCGTAAGTGAGAGGAAGCATGCCAACATGGATGGATCAATACAAACACAGTTAAGCATTCTTAAGAGTATACCATGAACTTTAACTGTGCTAGATCAATGCAGTCGTATAGACTTCGTCAAATGCTAGGAAACTGCGTTTAAGGGCTGGAATTTGTAAAACAATAACTAGAAAAACAAACTCTTCAGAGAAAATGACCGTTTAGGGGAACTTTAAATGAGATCTCAGCGTGTTGCACGCCTACAGTGCTGAAGTCAAGGTCAGAATAATTTAAAAGAAAACGACCAGTGTGTGCAGCCCATAAAGTGATCATTAAGCACAGGAGACGGAGAGGAAACACATTCTTTGTCACCAGAGGTAAAAGAGGAGAGATGCTGTCACACACTGAGTTTTAAAGTGTTTGTTTATCCCCAGTAAACACATTTGACTTGAGCTTAATGCAGTCAGACTGCAACTAAAGGATAAGGTTTCTGGCAAGACTTTTGCAAAATTTGCAGAAGTGTGGATCAACTTTTAATGTTGGTACTTTTTCTTTATCAATAAATGTCTTTTAATAAAAATATGTTATGAAATGGCATCAATGCAACTTTTTTATGATATCAGATCATTGGAGAGTGGTAGATTATGTCCTTTTAGACCTTGACAGCCTCATTTACTCTTTATTTACTTTCCTTATATGAAAAGGAGCTGTCAGCATATTCTTTCAAAAGTTAACTTTGCAGAAAACAACTAGTCAGAAGTTTGGAGCAACATGAAGGTTTTAGAGTAATTTAGCACAGATCTTTTATTTTTGTGTGAACCATATTCTCTTTCTATTTCTGTACTCCATATAAATAAACTTACTGGCATTCATGGCTTTTCTGTTCGGGTGTTTGCTTGGTCTGACAGGTAGATAGACAGGCAAAGAGAGGCAGAGAGACAGGAGAGTCTTTCACCTGTGTGTGGGAGTCAGTTACCTGATGACTGGATTGTGAGGTCTCCTGTATTTAGTCTGGAAGAGTAGCGTGAATGAATCACATGCTGATTCACCGATGCAAGATCTGAAATTATAACAAAATGAGTATCCAGGAGATGGATTTAAAAGACAATTCAGTACAAGAGAGTCAGAAGTAATGTAACTCGACCATTTTTTAAAAAATGCAACACTCTTGAGGCTGGATGTAGAAAGTGCAGACGGTCCGTTATGACTGCCCCCTGTTTTTCCCTTTTGTTCCAGGGCTTTAAATAACAGCTCTTTACAAAAAACATGCATGCATGGCAGAAGAGAGAAGGGTTGGGGGGTTTGTTGCCTGGACAACGCCATTTTGGAGTGATTATACACGTCACTTGGATGCTGTGATGGTCGGGAGGAGGGATAAAGGTGAATACATTTTTGTCAGTTTTTATGAAAAGTGTTTCAATGTTCAGATGTTTTTCTGTTTCTAAAAAGGTTACATTTGTTACTGATTAGCTATCAACCTCTATTGCTCTATTGAGTGAATTAAATTGTATTAAATTAATCAAAATAGAGATCATTAAAAAAACGTGTTATTGTAGCAGATGAGTAAATTATGAAGTAGATAGTAGGGGAGAGCGGGGCACAACGCTTTTTGACTTTGGCTCTACCTTTAAAACAATATTTAAGTTAGATAGGCCTAAATAATTTTTTTACACAATCATCATACATATCTTTGCTACAAATCAACACTTCAAGTTTGTTTGTGGAACCTACTGTTATCGTACAATTACGCAGAAAGTGACAGGAGTGCAAACATAACAACTTATTCCATATAGAGTTAATTGTAACAAACAGAGGGTTTATTGTAACACCTGCTAGAAAATTTGGTTAAAAGACAAATAATTCAATACAATTCTGTCTATATACAAAAAGTGGGTAGGCTATTGTTTATTTATCTGCCTATAATAGATGAATGTGTGGATATTTATCCATCCATGATCCTTCATCAAACCATCTTTGTATTATGCATCAATGTATATAAATAGATGTTTTTGAAAGGGCTGCACAATTAAGACAAAAAAATAAAAAAATTCATTTTTCCCCCTGATATTGTATTAACAGTTATCATTTTGGTGAGTAGTATTTACATTTTTTCATTTCATTATCATTGTATACTGGAGGCTTGGTTGTAACACTGTGTTAAAGGTTCAGTGTGTACATTTTTGCGGCATCTAGTGTTGAGTTTGCACATTGCAACCAACGGCTAAGTCCACTGCTCACCCCTCGCTTTTAAAACGCATAGAAGAGCTACGCTAGCCGCCCCCAGAAAAATGTCATCGTCTGAGACGACAAAGTAAGAAAAAGTTTGTCCGTTAAGGATTTCTGTAGAAACATGGCGGCACAAAATGGTGACTTCCATGTAAGGGGACCCTCGGTGTATGTAGATAAAAACATCTCATTCTAAGGTAATAAAAACATAACGGGGCATTATGAAAGGTCTTTATACACCCCTGATCATATAGTTTTGTATAATATTTTTCATTTATGTCAAGAGATCCTTCTAAAAATTACACACTGCACCTTTAAAACTAATCCCGCTGTGTAAAAAATAATTTCAATCCCAACTATCAGTGACTAGGAGTTGCTGAAGTGTTTCAGCAATGGTGTTATGTTTATCCTTCTTCCAATGGGAGCATTTTAAGATTGAAATTAAGACAGTGATTAAAATCATATACGGTTGGATTTGGTGACTTACACACCCAACTCAGAAATAAATAAATAAATAAAAACTTATGATGAAGAAATTTACTTGTATGCAACCAAAACACATCAAAAAAGTTTTACTTCTTCTGACAGTAAAACCCCATTCACACAGACCTTTGATCCCAGAAAATACCTGTAAAATAGCCACACAAGCGTGTGTGCGAACACAAGCATGTCCGTTAATCTTCAGGGAACGTTGCCGGAAAGAGGACCTAGTAAGATATACAAAAAACCCTCTGTGTGAACAAGAAGCCGAAACAATGCCGTAATGGGCGTGTCATAGTAAGGACGCACGCGTCATCACAACAAAAGTTATGGTTCAGCTCCTTTAAATGAGAGATGACATGCATATAAACATTCACCACGAGAAATGTCACAAACTAGATTGAAGTAGTTATCAGGAAATTATAAATGAGACGCATAAACAATGACGCATGTGCCGTAATGAGGATGGCAACATGAAGTTGGTTCAACTCTTTAAAATGAGAGATTTACAACATTCACGATGAGAAATGTCAGCAAACTGGACTTAAGCAGATATCAGGTAAGTTAGCTCGTCACTTACTGCGTTGAAACGGAGATCATTCAGCAGCATAAATGAATATCGCGTCACATGCTCATTTGAGCTTATAATAAACGAAAATGCCCGCGCGTTATCCCAACAAGATATATCGTTCAGCTCCTCAAATCGCGGGTTTTAAATTAATATAAACTAAATTCATATAAACCTTTATAGTCTTATCATAAACAAAATGTACGCGAGTTGTTTCTGGAGAGAGAAATAATAAATACTTTGCAAACTTCAGACGCTGCGTAGAAGAGAGGGCAGGACTTTGAACAGGTCACGTGTCTTTCCGGGACCTTGCAGATGCCGGCAAATCATGGCAGTGTGAATGAACAAAAATCTAACGATCCCGGAAAAATCCAGGATGCATTTTCTGTGTATTTTCCGGAATGTCTGTGTGAAAAGGGCTTAAGAGAAAAAGACCAAAACCACAGATTTCTCGGCCCTGTAGAAATATGTAAAGCAACTGCGTTACAACTAACCCCGTGTTAGTTTATTCCCCGCTCATCCCTAAACATTACAAAAAATGGTATGTAGTTTCAACAAAATATTTAATGTAAAGTTAATTTCCTTCTTACAAATTTAAGTGGATTTACATAATACAATTTAGTTGAATTTACTCAATAATGTGTTCAGTTAGAATTACCTAAATGACTCACAAGAATTAATTTTTTTAAATAGAATTTACTCATTTTATTTAGTTAAATTAACTAAGGCAATCATTTTTGACTGCGATTAGTTTGTCAATGAAGACAAAGATAAAGCAGGTGTTTGGGGAATTCATTAAAACAAACAACAATATTTTAAAAAACGTGATAGATCCATGATGGTAACTGGCATCCACCATCAGAAAGACAATGAAATATGTGCAAAATTATACAGTACATCTCTTATTGGCAAAGAAACATTTGGTTGTCTCACAGACCTCAGGCAATTTTAAAATGAGTGAGTGAGTCAGATATTTGTGAGTATTTTAAAGTATAAAAAGAAGACCTTTAGACTTATTTAAGAATCTGTAAACATCTCTCATCCAACACAAGAAAAAGACTAAATGCAGCGTCTATCAATACAGTACATGAACTGTTTTCCTAGAAATGAATCGTGTTGACATTTGGCATCCAATTTGAGTTTTAATGTTTGAAAGCTTGAAGGAACAAACTTTCATGACTGTAATAAATTTAGATCTATACACATACATTTTTATTAATTTCATGGTATTTTGTACAACTATTGCTTACTATTGTCTTTTTAAGCACCCCTAAAAACAAAATATCTTGTCCCTAGTTCTTGTCCTGAATAGGCTGCATTACTCTAAAAATACTCTAATCATCATTTCAAACTTTTAATAACCAACAACCTGTTGAATCCATCTGTGCTGCATCACAAACAGTCTGTTTGACTGTGTCCTTATTGTTTGGTGTATAAATGTTTCCTGAGAGTTTGACAGAAGAACCTCAGATCTGTTCTGAAGGCGGCAGATGCCTTTTAGTGTCTTTTTAAATGGCAAAGTTATTGTTTATGGGACACTTTGATAAAATATAAATACTGGAGTTTTGGAGTGGTTTATAAAAGAGTAAAAATATCCGTCCCCCATGTACTCGTGCTATACAGTCTAAAATTGTGTCTTAAGCCTCTCAATATTTCAAAAGGAGCACTATAAATATTACACTTTCTTTGCATGTGCTGAAAATGCTTTTATCTTGCGATCAGAGGTTGTGTATAATAAGCAAACTGCTTATTAAGATGTGTACTGTTTACAGTTGCAGATTTATTTATTTATTCCAGAATAGTCCAGACACCTATTTCTAAGGAAAACTCCCAAAGACAGATCCCGGGATACTTTTGGTAACTTTAGCACATTAAACTTTAATGAGAAACGTCTTCAGAGAGTGCTCTACAGTAGGTTAACCACATCATGCGGTAAAGAGACCATCTGCAGTTCTATTTGATGTTTTCTTTAGTACTTGTTTTTATTTCAGACCTATTTTAATTAATTTCAAAAAATGCTCCCATTGGAAGAAGGATCTAAAAAGGCAAATTTATAAATTAAGAAATGATCTTTTTGCAGTTAGTCTAAATTTAAAGTCTAATTGAATGCCTAGAAACAGATTTCTTGGTAACACTTTACAACAAAATTGTTTTGTTAACATTAGTAAGCATTTATGTATTCTTGTTAATGTTATATGTATGGCATTGCAATTGTTTTTTGTTGGTTTACTGTGCCCTAACTTATGTAAACAGTTACAAATGCTGAAATGACATAAAGTAAGATCAATTAATGCTGAAGAAGTATTGTTTCATTGTTTGTAATGTTAACTAATACAATCTTATCGTAAAGTGTTAAAGGTAAGATCTGTTATGAATTTTAAAGCAAATATATACTTTATATGTCCCTAGTCTACCTCAAAAAGATCTTACATTAAAACAGATTATTGTGCAATGATGGCCATGATCAGACAGTTGCTTATAACTATAAAACAGAAAGATATATATATATATATATATATATATATATATATATATATATATATATATATATATATATATATAGGCCTATATATATATATATATATATATATATATATATATATATATATATATATATATATATATATATATATATATATATATATATATATATATATATATATATATATATATTATCATAAATATAAAAATAATACTTTTTGTATTAGTTTAAGTGATTTTACATATAACTAGGCAGTGGACTTGTAGTTGCCAGCATGCTTTGCATGGGATGGCATTTGGAGAGCAAAATTTAAAATTAAATGCTATTTATGTGTTTTTATTAAAAACAAAGACTTGTTAGTGTTTAATGTTCATTTATCTTTGAGATTTAGAAGAGTTTGTGTTTTTTCTTGGAGTTTTGTGGTTATCATCATTCAGAAGAGTGGTGCTTGACTGTAGGTGACACGATGAAAATCATGATGTGGTGATTCACTCAATGAGCAATGACTGTGCTAATGCCAGCAATGAGACCTGTCTCTTCTTACTTGCTTATCATAATGTGGTATATAATAATAAATATATACAGAAAATAAGACATTTTACGTGATTAAATCAGGAAGAGGTAACTCTTTAAAAGTACTTAAAATATTTTTAGGTAAATATCACGTTTTTAACAGTGTAATTCTACTTCAGTAATCTTAAGTAAAAAAAAATTCATTATGTATTTATAAAACAAACAGTGCTAAGTAGCACTAAAAGTGGTTCTTGGCTCATAATCATAGAGGAACCATTTTAAGTGCCATATAGCACCAATGAAGTACCAGTGTAGCACCTGTGTAGAACCATATGTGGTGCTATATGACCCCTTTATGGTTCTTCATAGGTGATTCATAGGTGCTATATAGAACTTAAAATGGTTCCTCTATGATTACGAGCCAAGAACCACTTTTAGTGCTATTTAGCACCGTTTGTTTTTAGAGTTTACTTTGTTGATTTAAATCAGTTTCTTTTTTTAATTAAAGTAAATTTTACTTAATTTAACAAGTGTGAAATTTACTTGAAAAACCTGAGTGCAAAAACTTGCTAACAAATTGAGTAAATGATCTTTATAGTCCTCACTCCTTGAAGTCCTTAAATGTCCTTTAAAATCACATTATACACTTAACCAGTTCGCCAAAAAAAAAATTCTCCTCCTCTGAATATCCTTTATCTTTTCATGGTTTCTTTTCCATCATCCTTCGGTCCTCTAACTGAGCATCGTTTGCTCTCTCTTGTGAGTGAATCTGTTTGTTCTGTGTCTTGGGAAAGATTCCTTCTGTGTTGTAGAGCCGGGAGCCGAGCGGGGTCTGGTGTGAAGGTCTAAACTCTAAAAGGATTAACTGTAGAGAAAGAGAGAGAGAACGCAAAAGAGTGGGAGAGTCAAGGGCCTAAGTCAAGGGCACACACAGATGCACGCATAGCTTTGTTTAACTATTACTTATCTCATGTGAAAGTGACCTCTGCATTTACCCCATCCCAGTGAGAAGTAAGTGAACACACGCACGCACGCACGCACACACACACACACACACACACACACTGAGCACTCACACCCGGAGCAGTGGGCAGCTACACTATTACGCTGAAAAAATTATTCATTCAATTAACTACATTTTTTTTTTTTTTAAGTTGTTGCAATCAATTTATTTAAGCTACATTTGAACAAAAGTTTTTTGTTTTGTTTTTCAAATTTTTTTGTTTAATTGTTGCTTAAATAAATTGTATTGCGACCACTTACCTTTAAAAAATTTGTGCCCGGGGAGCAATTGGAGATAAGGTGCATTGTTCAAGGACACCCCAAAGCAACCTGCCGGATGTGACACTCGAACCAGTCATCTTCAGGTTACAAGTCCGACCCTATTAAACCATCTGCCACCTCATTTTATACACTTTTAGTGTTTTTAACAGACTTATAATTATCCCCTATTCTCAAATCTGACCGTCACAACACACATGCTCAACCAATTTGATATTCTATAATGGTGGAGACACACACACACACACACACACACACACACATTACATTCACTCTTTCCTTAATATAGAAAAACTCTTTTAGTGGCCATCTGGTTTTACTTAGTGCTTTTACCCTGCGAATCCTGAATACGGTATCCAACTGTTAGGACTCTAGACTTGGCATTTATGGGTATTGTGTGATCAATACAGTCCAAAAAAAAAAAAAAAAACACTTTGGTTTTTTGAGGTAAAGTACAGCAGAGCTCTTTTCTATCCACTGTGAGTTATTATAAAGGGTTAAGGTCAAACTCCTACAATGTACTTTGGATCACATACTGGGTAAAATGTCAGACTAGGCAGCTAAACCATCTGTGAATGTAATGTTGCTTGCACAGCATGCATTTTTTGCCATGATTTTGCTGTCTGAAATTCTTGGAAATGGAAAGTCATTTCATTTGATTTCTAAAGCTAAATTGTGAGTCTGTGATCTCTAAAAATAAAGGTGCTACATGATGCCATAGAAGAACCATTTTTGGCTGTATGGTTCCATAAAGAACCTTTAACATAATTGTTCACAAAATGTTATTTGTAGTGGAAAATACTCCTTATAAAGGTAAGAAAGGTAAGGTTCTTCTTAAAAAAAAACAATGGCGGCTCGTGACTGTTCATCCGAGGGGCGCAAATTCAAAATATTTGTTTGGAGTGTCATTTGTGTTGCTCATGTTTTCAAAATATGTGTTTGTTGCATCATGTGAGCTATGTGCATCACGTGTTTTGTCAAAATAAATGCCTGCTGCACACGCGTCAAAACCGTTTATGATAAAAGAGACGCTCACGTTCACAAAACATTCGCATGGCACTCCCTAAACAGTAAACTCTGATTATGGATAAGGTTATGCGAGTATCTGGCAACTATGAGCGTCTATTTTATCATAAACCCTTTAGACGCATCTACAGCAGGCACTTATTTTGACAAGACACGTGATGCACATAGTATCACTCGATGCGCAGAACACATATTTTGAAATTACGAACCACACACATGACGGGCTACATACATGTTGTGACGAACTTCGCATCTGGCGCCCTCGATAAAAGGAGTCACCAGCCGCAACTGATAAAAAATATGGTTCGTTGAGGAACCAAAAATGTTTTTTTCTATGGCATCATTGCAAAGAAAGTGCTTTTATAGCACCTTTATTTTTAAAGGTGCAGCAGTTGATGACGTGGGAGTAAGAGATGCTCAGCTAAAATGTTTCTTGTGTCTGTTTGATATGCAAAATAAATATCTTGTTAATTGGTGCTCCCTTCATACTGATTTTAAAGACAAACACTTTGACTTGCTGTACAACGCCAAATTCCCAATCGGAGCTTTGAATAAGAAGATATTTTACAATCCAACACACTGTAAAGGCTTGTCAAAAACTGTGATGGCAACCAACTGAATGGTGTACATTCTGATTTAGGGAGCTGATTATATAAATGTAAAACATACATTTGTTCATATGTTTTTGTTGTTGTTCTCTATATAAGCCAGGTACACCAAAAAAATTAAGGCTGGATTTACTTAAGAATATAGTGCATGCTTTGCATCTATTTATGCAATTACTTAAAATTTAATATATTAAATGTATTTAAAAAAGTGGATGCAAAAATGATGCACTATATTTTTAAGTAAAGTCAGCGTATTATTTTTTACAATGTAAGCATTACTGCATATAAAGGGACTAGAAAAAAACATGACAAACAATTTTATATTCAGAATTGACAAAGTAAGTCCCTGCTTTTACCTGAGATTTAAATAAAACCATCATCTAGTATTTTGATTTTACTGTTGAATGATTAACAAAGCAAACACTCTGGGCAGATCTCATTTGGAGAGATTAACACAGTAATTACAGCAATTTGAAACAGAAGATTAAACCTTGTTTGTTCCATAAGTGGTGCAATATCTGATCGCCAATTTACTAAAATAAAACAGTGGCTTTTCCTTTGTGACGGTTGGTATTTCTTTTGTGAGGTGCCGTGCAGCTCTACAGAAGATCTATTTTTGTCCTTTTTGTTGGAAAATGATGGAGGTACATGATGTTGATTGAAAACTGGCTGCGGTCAATTTGAATGTTCTCCTTACTGATACGTGTGCATTTTAATGTTCTCATGATTTTGTTTTGATCGCCTTGACGTCATCACTTCCCTAATTTTAGAGCGTGGTTGGTATGTTGTTGCTTGGTTACCGAGTCGTATGCTCAAGCTTCCTGTCGCCTGAAGTAACTTGAGGCGTTAGAAGGAAAATAAGGAGCTAAAACTCAATTCAGAGATGCACACGTTCACAATCTCCTTAAAATAAATGATACACTTGTAATGTTGTTGTTTTAAATGCGATGCTCCTCATTTAAATCTCTCTCTCTCTCTCTCTCTCTCTCTCTCTCTCTCTCTCTCTCTCTCTCTCTCTCTCTCTCTCTCTCTCTCTCTCTCTCTCTCTCATGCTGTTATTTAATTACTGTCTTCAAGCATGTAAAAGCCCATAAAAGCTGAATACAAAGAGTGGCCTGTGTAATTAAATGGTCAATCAGTCGTATCTAAGGCAAAGCTTGAAGCAGGAGCTAAATTCAACTGCAAAGGTTATTTACATTTATGGATTTGGCAGGCACTTTTTTTCAAAATGACATACAGTGCATTCAGCTATACATTTTTATCAGTATGTTCCCTAGGAATCAAACATTTTGTGCTTTTAGTGCAATGGACCTGATGAGCTATACACTGTAAAACCTAAAAGTTAACTCAACTCAAACCATTTAAGTAAAACGGTTGCATTAGTTTTAAAATACATACATTTAAGTACTGTGAACTTAAACATATGCAGTTATGCACTTATACTTAAGCTCACACTACACTACATGACTCAAGTTCACAGTACTTAAATTTATGTGTTTTAAAACTTAAATGGTCTAATGCAACCATTTTACTTAAATGGTTTGAGTTAAGTTAACTGTCAGGTTTACAGTGTATGAATAGTGTACTAATTCAGTTCAGTTCAAAAAGTTTAAATCTGTATATTTAGTTTTTTTAAAGCAAATAATTATATTGAGAATACATGTATAAATTATTCTCAATTTCTTATCCCATTGCCAATAAACCCTGGTTATAACAGCATAAATATATAATATGCCTACCTTGTTGTATTTTGTTTGAAAACAAGTTGGAAAGTTTTCACTGGAAAATGCAAAAAAAAAAAAATTAGTTTTGCAAAGAATTTACACATGTAAGAATAATACATTTACTAATTTATTTTCTATTTAAACACCATACCAGCTTCTGTTGCTATATTTATGGCAAAATCCAGTGCTGCCCACTGTGCCACCCCATTACTTTATCACAAACACACTTCAACATCTTACACATTAGACATCTTTCATGTACACATATAGGGCTTAAATGTGCGCGCACACACAAATATATGTAATATACATTGGCATTGCATTGTCTTTGAAACGGACAGAATGAAACAGACGTCTAGTAAAAATAAGTGAGATGCATCGGTAAATAGCGATCCTCAGCCAGGCGGGCAGCAGGCGCTCGCCCGTTTTGTCTGTTGTGCGGCAGGATAATTACAGTCATCATGCCTCCATCTCTTAGTGGAGAAAATGCAGAGAAAAATAGCAATTATATAACAGCTTTACTGGGTCAATGGACTGCAACCCTGAGAGACCATTTTGCTGAAAAAAATAACTGAGGAGGCCTTCCCAGATTCATTAGCATCAGTCAGGGTCAGCGTCTTCTGTGGAAGAAGCCCCCATCTTGTGAGTGGGAAGAAAATCTTAGAAAATGGAAGAAGATGGAATGATGTGATCATGTAGCTTAATTGGTAGCAGTGCAAGGTCATTGGGTTTGATCCCCAGGGAATACTCGTAATGATAAAAAGAATTGGATACTTTGTAATGCACTGTAAGTCACTTTGGATAAAAGTGTTTGATTGCTCTCGCATAATTTCGATTGCATAAATGACCCACTTTCATGATGTCATCCTGGGGTGTTCATTTTGAAATCTGGGCAACCAAATTTTATTATGAAAAGTAATCATATAAATTTTATTTAAAAGAAATAATTTGTCAATCCCCTGTAATTTCTTTTATGAATCACAAAAGAATGAAATGTGGCCTCTCACTTTTTTCCATATAATGATGGTAAATGAGGACCAGGGCTGTCCAAAAAGCACCATGTTTCATAAAAGTAATGCAAATAACTTGTGCACTATATTCTCACAGTTTTTCTAAATTCACAACGTGGCTTTGTTTGAGAAACAGATTGTAATTAAATTGATGTTCATGTTAAATGTTCCCCTCCAGTGAGCTGTTAACTGCAACAGTTGCATGAATTATTTATGCAGTCACCAAATCAGTGAGTTGACTCAGATTGATGAACAAATCATTTAGATCCCAAAATATTTTTTTAATCTGTGAAAGTAACTGTTTCTCGAATAGACCTTTTTATTTGCTTCCACACATTCTGCTTGGAAGCCTTCAGTGATGGGCTCCATCAGAGATTAAAAACGAAAAGCTTTCCTGCTGCTATAAAAAGACAAGTGATTTCCAGTCAAGTGAGATTTTGATTGCCAGGGATTTGTGCCACCCTTTTGCACTTTCATCATAGTCTGGTTTTAATGAAAAACAAAGGTAGATTTGAATTTTGTTAAAAAAAAAATTATTTCTTTACACAGCATTCCAGCATCTATGGCTATATTCATGGCAAGAACTGGTTAATCCACAAGCTGATTCACACACAGGTTGGGGAAAGGGGAATTTGGTATCTCCAATTCAACAAACTTGCATATTTTTGACATTTGGGAGGAAACCGGAATACCCAGAGTAATCCCTTGCTGACAATGGGAGCACATGCAAACTCCACACAGAAAGGCACCTGACCTAGTCGGGGCCGGAACCGGGACCTTCTTGCTGTGACACAACAGTGCTACCCCCTGAGCCACTGCTGTGCAGTTCTGCGCTAACTGTGATAGGAAGCCAAATATCATTATTCGGTTGTTGTTTGAACATTTGATGTGAAATTTCACATACAGTGTCAACTTTTCAATGTTATGTTCTTGAGAATAAATGCAGTTTATTTTTTGCTCCACTGAAACCCATTTTCCAATGTATTTTTATCACAGGTTCCAGATCAGTGATTTAAAACAAGGTAAATTTAATGATAGGCCTGTCAGCACACTCTTACAGTCGGCTGACCTGTGATCAGGTGGAAATGATGGGAAATGGGGAAGGAACTCCTGGAGTTTCCGTTCATTTTCAGTTGTCCATCTCTTATTTTTCTCACTGTCTGTTCTGAGGTGTTTTATATTAAGACTGTGTGTCTGAGAGCAGCTAGGAACAACACGTCCTCCAGATGGTCTTTAAGCGGATAAAGAGAGAACCCACCGCTGTTCAACACCCACGTGATCAGCAACTTAAAAGCATTGAAGGTTTTTTTGCGAATGATCTTCTGCAACTAAGTGGTTACACGTAGGTGCTCTTCAGGATTTATTTAATTATTGTTATTTAGTTTACCATAAGAGTGCTGCCTGCTGTCAGACATGATCACACTTTAAACAAGAACCTGCAGGACAATAATTCACAATTTCACATTTACAATCAAAACAATGGTCCCTAAATAGTACATATTAGGAACTTTTAAAGGGTGACAGCTTGGGGCCATTTATCATGCCTTTTACTATAATGTCTATTTATACATATAAGACAAATTAATACGCTGTAACTATTGTACAAATACATGCTGTATATATTTATAAGTATTTTCATGTAAATACACTCTTGCCCCAATTCATAACTCTAAACAAAACCACAAAAAACAGTTGGGTCAATACTTTGAAATTGAGATTTATACATCATATGCAGCTGAATAAATACGTTTGTTAGGATAGGTCAATATTTAGCTGAGATACAATTATTAAAAAAATCTGAGAGTGCAAAAAATAAAACTGCATTCACTTACAAAAGTATATATTTATAATAGGAGATTTACTAAATATATTCATGGAACCTGTGCGTACGATCCTAACTAAAAGTGTACACACAAAAGCCAAAATGGCATATGCCAAAAAAATATTAAAACATATAAAACAAAGCAATGTTCCCTTTATAAATCACAGATCACCTGCAAGTGTGCATTCATGAATCATCCTCAGATCCCACCCTGCAAGCCCATTCTCCCATTAAGTTTGTTTTTTATAGATCACAACCTCTACATGGGAACTGGCGTATGCACGTTTCCAGCCCCGTTTTGTGCATACGCACGCTTTATAAATGAGACCCCTGATCCTTACTTAATATCCTAAAGATTTCATTTTAACCCATACAATGAATTTTTGTCTTTTGCTGCAAATATACCCATGCTACTTAAGACTGGTTTTGTGGTCAAGGGTCACATGTGCACAATAGGTACAATGTATTAAATGTATTTTTATGCAAGTAAAAAGAAAAGACACCTCATCAGATTGATCATATCAACTGATATGTATATTATTGCTTTATTTCATGCATAGTTATATGATTATCATGTAGGATATTAAGATGTAGGATATTTCTGGTTATGTCAGGTGTCTGGTTTGCTCTGGGTGTAATGTTTAATTAAAATATCTGAGATATTAATGATACAAAAGAAAGCGCATCTCTCTCCAAACACCCACACACACAATTTCTCATGCCAGTGAACATTTCTCAAGCTTATATTTAATTTACACACACAAACACACACACACACATTCTGGTTTACATGTTTTGTGGGGACATTCCATAGACGTAATGCATTTTATACTGTACAAACTGTATATTTTATTTCCTAACCCAACCATCAAAGAAAAAGTTCTAGATTTTCAATAAACATCATTCTGTTTGATTTATAAGCTTGTTTCCTCAAATTCCACAATTGGTCCCCACAACGTGATAATTCCCAGGTACACACACACACGCATATACTTTTGATGCATTGTAGTGTGAAAGGTTCTACTGACAATAAAAAGGTGATAAAAAATTATTATTTTAAAGCCTTTTGACTTAATGGTTATCATAGTTCTTCTTTTATATGGAACTCTATAGCACCCTTATTTTTAAGAGTGTAAAGTTACACTGTGATTGTGTAGGAGGTCCTTTGAGTCTAGGAAATACTTATTTGGCAGTACCCACAGACTAAATCAGATAAGAACTCTCCTGACAAAACTATGGATCTGTCAAAGTTTAAATAACAGACCATAAAAGTTTTACATTTGTAAATCCAGCCTGAATTAATTATTAAGTTCAAAGAATATAATCTCTCTTTACTCTTTTGAAATTTACCTTTCTCAACAATTTTGTCACTTTAAGTGATGCTTATGGGAAGACGTATGTGGGTGTTGCGCCTCAGGAGTCGGATATCTATCCATAGGAATAATAGTCTCTAATCGTTTCATTAAATGCGTTCACAGTGAAAGGCGGTTATTGGTTGGGGGTGATGAGACTGCTCCAAACAAAGCTCTTGCAAATTAATATGGTGGGTGTTTAATGCTGAAGAGTATGACTGTACAGCCTATGATTGACCATAAGCTATTATGACCTTCAGGGAATATATCTTGAATTATGTTTCTTTTTTATACTAGCGATATTTTCTTGCAAACATTTGACAAAATGTAAAGTCAATGAGGTATAAGAATTTTTAAACCATTAATTTACAACTAACCTTGTTTCAAGATAAATTGATATTATACAAGAAAATGCTAATTAAATAAGTTTTTATTAAATCTTGAATATTTTTTGCACCTTGCTGAAGTAAGGTGATAACAATGACAATCTCTCTAAATTTTAGCACTATAGGGTACATGAATAAAAGTCAAAAGGCCAACACATTCAAACAAAGTATTGGGAACTTTGTATCTTCATAATTTGAATTACACATCATCATCATCATCATCATCAGTAACATAATGGGATACTTTATTTGATTCAGTGGAAAATTTTGTTGTTTGTGTGTTCACAATTGCTAAACTATAGACTATTCACTAAATTATGTTTCTATTTATTATAAATTACAAAGTTTTCTTTCAAAGTTACTGGTAAAATAGATTCATCTTAAATATTTGGGAAAATTTCTCTTTCTGATGTGGAAACACTTTTTTTCAGAGATGTTCTTTTGTATTCAATACTGGACTTCACTGCAGGTACAAAATCTGCACCCCAAAAGCTATAGTCAGATGTTCCTTTCACAGCAAATCACAGACTTACTGGACTTGGTTAAATTATTTAACATTATTTCCAGCCCACAGCGCAAAAGAGAAAGATATCTGCTTTTTGAAAATGTACAAGTAAAATGCATTTGATAATCCTACTCGTTTAATTATACAACACATTTATAATTATAAAGTTGAATTAAATTTGCTTGTTTAATTATGGATTTTTTGCAATTTAATTTGTGCGATTTATCAACCTGCTGCTGCTTCTTTCAGACCATGCTGGAAGACGCAAAAAATGCAGTATGTCGCCCCCTTGAGGACATAAACAAAAATACAAAGTATGGCATTGATAAAAGGATAAATGTAAAAAAATATTCAAATATTATAAAGGATTAAAACATTTACACAACACCTTTACAGACAGTGCCCACTCTTGATGCTATTTCAGTGGATTGTTTTTTGTAAGAATAAAAGAAAATAATTTATTGTGAATAAAAAAAAACATGAATCGATTACACAAGACTTGCAAAGGTGCCATTAAGGTAGGAGATATGAACTTGATTAAATAATATATTTTTTCCAACAGAAACAACCTCATTCATTAGAGTTTAATTTTTTTTTTAAATCTTTTATCACAAACAAAGTTGGTATTTGTTTGCATGAATTAACTACTAATCTCTGATCCCTGTGTGAGTTTTGCAGTGTTATGCCCAGCTTGGATAAATCCTTATTGAACCCTACAATAATAAATAATTGCTCATAGCTTTTAGAACATCCGGCCAAACCTCAAAATATTACATGAGAGGCAATGAAATATCATCATATGATAAAGATTTAACCAATTTACTGTGTGTCTGTGAGCATCATAAAGTCAGAGATTAACAATGATTTAAACGCGTTGCCTGGATTGTTTGTTTGTCACCATACTGTCACTCTCTGGCTTTTGTGATCATACTTTGTTCTCATTGTTGCAGCGGATGTCTAGCCTTCTGGTGAATTACCAAAGTTTTTAAGAGGACATCCTTGAATCGCATGGATGTTTCCGAGGAAACGGCCCGCGTAAACAAGACAACGAATCTCCGCGCAACCGGGCTGCTGCTGCCAGCAGCTCTTGCGTCGTGATTGCTGGGAATTGGCGCGCCCGACAGTTTCATGCGCCTCATAGCAAGACAAGAGGGGCAAAGCTTAAACGTCATTGAATTTAAGTCTATAGTTAATGTTTCTTTGCTGAAAACTATTTCACAGTGGATTACATTAAATGTGCGTTTGCTTTTGATTTACAAGCTCACAGATCTTCTGTAAGTGATGGATAAGAAAGGGAACATGCGGCGCGCAACTTCAGCTGGATATCGTTTACCGGACCGACCCAACGGCCCTCTCGCTTCTCAGTCTTCTGTCTCAGTGTTTAGACATTCAGCAGTTAGGACACGAAACACCAGTGAGACTCCGGCGCAACACGATGATACCCGTGATCCGGTAAAGCAGGACCAGATCTGGAGAGAGTTTGTGCGCACCGAGCGGAGCGGCGTAAAGGAATGGTAAGAAACGAATTTTATTGAATTTATTATAATTGCAATTGCCTACTTGTCGCGGACTTTCTCTGGAGTTATGTTACAAATCTTCTCTTTCACCACTGAACTGTGCCATTGTTTGCCCCGTTATTTGATACGGATGGTATTTGACCAGGTGCCCCCTGGATGGTGTGCGTTACGCGGCTCCTGTTCTTTACACAGTAAAGTACATTATAAAGCCGTGGTTACTGTATACAAACAATCATAAAGCTTTTATCGCAAACTATCACTGTTTCGTTTCTAAACAATTTTTTGCCTTGCACGATCTAGAGATAGTATAGCATATTCTGTTGTAAAAATGCTTAATGGTTGTTTTATAACAGGGAGAAGAACTGGAGTTTTCTGAAGAACTTTGACCAGATGGTAACTTTCTCTCTTATCAGTGATATGTTATTCTTATAATAACAGTTTTAATGATGACACATTTGAAAGGTCCAACTAAACAGAGAGGGAACTAAATTAAAGATGCCAAAATGATAAAGCTATCCTTTAATTTGAGGGGAATATTTTTTTTAAATGTCAATGACAGCAAACCAATGGCCTCCATTACCTGCACTTCACTGCAAGTTTTTGTGTGACAAATAAACCAAATTAAATTGCTGAATTATGTTTTTGTTTATTTTTTCAATTGCTGCTCACACAGGGTCATCCGCGTACAGAAACTCCTCTCCCCACCTCTGTGTCTTTGTATTCAGATAGAGTCCCAAATACCAGTAACCAAATGTTCGGCAGTGGCTTGTACACTGAGCTGGGCAAGGAGCTGATTCGAATGGACAAACTGATAACCCTGACAGCAAACCACCGAAAGTCCAAAAGGAATCCAGAGATGCAACCCTGCTAAGTTTAGGATCTGTTAAGTAACACTCTCTAATGTTCTAGCAAAGATCTGTTCCATTCTCTAGAAATCTTCTCGTGGGACTTTCTGTTTGTTTTCCTGCCTCCACCCATGTGCTTAGACAAACTTTCCTTATTTTGATGCTTTAGTGGATGATTTTTGTTATACAGCAGTTTTCATGATGATATAATTTTGGTATAGCCCTATATTTTTAAACAGACCAAATCTTTTCTGCCAACTTCTAAATATTTGGTTGTATATTGTATGTATGGTTTTTTTTAATGCTTGGCAGAGGCATTTATGGGTGGCTAAATAACATTTTGTGTTGTCATTAATGCATCTTTCAAGAGTTTCAAAATCTGTAATTTATGGTGATTGATTAAGAATTTTCTATAAAAAAAGACTATTTGCATTGTCAGTTTTTTAAAGGAACATCAAATTCAAATTTGATAAATGCAATTTTTGCTTTTTTAATGTATAAATGCATAAGTCATTGTGTATGTTTGTATGCATTTGGTGTGTTAGTTGTGTTCGTTATGTTATAAAAACAAAGCTATGTACATTTATTAAAAGTTTACAAATAGCAGTAACTAATGGAGACATTTTTTGCCAATACCACTTAAATGTATGTGTAAAATCTTGCCAAATTGCCTCTTCAAATAAAGTTATTTTCTTTTAAACAAATATATATATTGTGTGTTTTATATTGAAGAGTGCTTGAATGTGTGTTTATGTTTAGATTAAAATTTGTTTAACAAATTATAATTTATGTATAAAGTTGTATTAGAAATGAAAGGTTAATTTCATGACTGCTATATTTAGAAAATTAAATCACAAGATTTATGTTTGTTTTCAAGTGTTTAATACAATATTTCTAGCAATAATAAACAGAATATTTGAATATTGTAGATTTTTGTAAGAAATGTGTGCTTAGTTGTTTTCATCCAATTGCTTGATTTATCCACTTGTGTTGTCCTTGGTTCAGCTAGTTGATGTAATTTTTTACTGTGGTTTACTAAAAAAAATTGTTAACATAGTTAAAATAGTTTGTAGATACGATCAAAAGTTTTAAGTTTTTATTTTTGTCTAAAATGATCCATTGTGAGTGGAAAAACATTCTGGCTGACAGATGAAAATGATATGCCTACTCTCATGTATAGTATTCCCTGTTTAGTAGAAAAGAAAGCTTACATGTGTCACATACTGTTACATTTTTGTCTCTATAATATCCTGTAAGTTTTAACCTAGTACACATTAACTTGTCCATCACGGCAGGGAAAATGCTGACACGTGTTAACGTTCTTTTCCCACAACATGTAAATACTGTAATTTTTCCCATACTATACCTAAATATGTCGATTATAGCTATTTGAAAAAAAAAACTTATAAGGAAAACACGTCCTCTAGTGGATAAAATGTGTTCATCGGCAGCATTAGTTACCGCCACAAGAGGTCACTGTTACACTTTTTATTAGGAAGTTATTGCCCATAATCAATTCTCCTCGTGCACTTTTTCTCCAAAATCTGACTGAATTCAGTATGATTTGAGGCTGGCAAAGAGACACACTTTTTTAAAACAAAAAAAATCGTCCATTTCATAATGTAATAAATAAATCCCCATTCACGTTTATATATATTTTTTATAAAAATTAAACATTAAATTCTTAAATTAAATTATTTCGTTGCTTCAGTGTTTACGCTCTTTATCGCAAAATAATGTGATAAACATTTTATTATGTCGTGGGTGGTCAGAACACAATCCACAGGAGATTATTTACATTAGGTGAGTTCGATTCTATGCGGTGCTGCGCAGAACGATTGGTGCATGACTTCAAAGTACCGCGAGTTCAACACAAAAACACATCTATCGAAGCGCTCTCGCGGTATTGTGATGCCATATATCGCTAAATCTGCGCAGCGCATCATGAAAGTCGAACACACCTATTCTCCGGTGTCTGCCGCTCGTGGGCGAGACAGAGAGAAGAGAGGCTTATGGGTAAAGAGCGCTGCTGTCGTCGTGTTGATGTCAGAGTCACAAACTCGAGCTGGAATATTGAAGAACGGATCCGCAATACCGGCAGACGGATCTATCGACTCTACTGACGAGATGTGGACACACATGCTTTGGAAAACGCTTGCGAGGAACTTAAAATAATCCAATTTATACGGAAATCCTTGTACAGGATCAAATAAAACGCGCTGGCGTGTTGCAGGAATGCGTTTGGAGTTTGTGATCTGCTAAACTCAACAGATTATCACTTTTGAAAACTGCTGGGTTGTTTATGAACTGGGAAGATTTGAAGTCAGGATCAGCCAGGAGAGGAGAGGGGGAGAATAGGGGAGACAGGAGGAGGGGAGGAGAGAAGAGAGGGGTGAGAGGCGGGAGGAGAGGGGCGCCCAGAAAACGCCCTGCTGCTGAAGCGTCTAAAAATTAAAACTTTATCGCGCCATTGACTGTAGGGTACAACTCTGTCACGATGGGTTGGAAAGTTTGAACGCGCTTGGTTTTTTACAAATCCACTTTATAAACTGCTCGAGGGAGGTTTGGGAAAACCTCCGCTGCTCCCATTGGATTATTTTTTCCGCTTTATTCTGGACAAGTCCGGGGATCTTTTTTGGAGGGCGGCGAGTCCGAGGCTGTCTAGGCCCACGGCCACCGCTCGACAACTTGAACGAAGGTCTTGTATATTTCATGTGAACCAGAAAAGTTGGGCAGATCGCTCCTCATCGCTCAGCCTGGCGCCAGGAGAAGAGAAAAATGTCGCTGGGAGCGGAGAGAAGGATGGAAAACCGGCTGAGAAAGCTGGAAGCCATGATCAAAGACCCGCGGTCTGCGATCAACTTGGAAAGTTTGCTGGTAAGTTTCATGAATGTTTAATGCACCTCAAAGCTCCGTTGCCTGGGAAGAAGAAACGGTAACTGCAGTGTTGCTTTGAAGCAATGGACGTGTTAGTTTATGTTACCAATGTTGCACTGCATCGTTAACCTAATGGGAAATACAATGTGTCATGATTCGTGTGCATGTGGATGTCTTATTTCATAAGCTCGATGTTTAGACATAAGCATCGCACCCTGCTCTTAGACTCCCTGTCAACAAGTCTTGGATAAGCAGAAGCCTTAATCATCTATTAAACTGTTTTCTGTAGACTTGCCATATTTGAATAACTGTGCTGCGTCAAGTTCTGACTTCATCTGTAGCCTCACACCAAATATAGTAATATTCTTGGCCTGCAACATGACAATTTCGTAATTCCCCCTTCCTGCTGTTACTGGGTTGTTTGGTTCTGGAAAGGGAGACTGCTATTAACTGGCATGCTCGTGCAGGTGAAGTCATTTGACCATCTCTCCATAAAAATACTATAGGATACTTTAATATTTACTATAATAAACTGTAGCTATTTTTCTAGATATAATAGTGTTTTTGAATTTTACCATAGTAAAAATTGCAGTATACTAAATTGTTTTCTACAGTTTAACAATTCACTAACAGCACATAATACTTTAGCGTACATTAACAATGTGCAGTAATTACTGTAACATACTACAGCTAAAGCATACTGCAGTACACTTTTTTTGGAGTATGGTTTACTATAGTAAAAGTCTTGGCAAAATTGAGTTTTTGCAGATTGATTTGCATTATTTTACTGCAGATACCATGGTTGAAACATGCACATATCTCATCATCATAACAAATCTGCCATTTGGTTAGCTGGTAAGTTGATGCAGAGGTGTGGGTGTGCTTGTTTTTGACCTTAACTTTTACAAAGAGACGAAATAGTTAAATCTAAAAGTCACTAAATACAAAATGTTCTTATTTTGTTGTTTTCTAAATGTTCAAAATGTTTTTAAAAGTTAGTAGGTAGTTATTATGAAAAACAGTAATTATTGAAAGTCAGTTTTAGTGATTGATTGACTGACATGCAGATATTTATGTAATCTAGTCAAACCATCGGACTTTACAAGCAAAATAGCATTTTTTTTATGTGCATGCTTTATAGCAGATGCACAGTGTGTGAAATAATAACTACCCTTAATACGTAAAGTCTTCTGGTAGAAGGATCTGTTTGAAAGTTAATATGTACTAAATCTAAGTAATATCCATCCGACTGTCAATGGACTGACTGATAGATGAACCACTCTGAGATAAATCGTGTGTTGTGTTCTGTCCATCCTTAGTGTGTTGGTAACAAACTGAGAGTTTTTCCACAGTTTAAGAATGTGTGTTTCCTGAGAAGAAGATGAGCAGAGAGAAGTGGGAAGCAGTGGGTGGGAGAGTGAGCAGGCCGCACACATCTCTTTTGGTCTCTCTCTCTCTCTCTCTCTCTTTCTGCCATTTATAGCTCAAGTCGTTTTCTGGTGTAGCTCAAGGCAGGAGATAGCTCTGTGTGTGTTTCGCTATAATAGGGTGATCTAGACACTTCTAAAAAATACAGCATTATGACATAACCATGCTTGGTCTGGACTTACAATAAGTGGAAGAATTGCCACCACCTTTCCTGTCCAAACTCTATCTGTTTCTGCCTCCTTGTCTGTCTTTCACCCGCTTGCTTTTATCTAACCTGCTTATGAACTCATTTAACTTGTCATTAACTCCAGCTCAATCTGATTACTGTGAGTTATGCGTAATGCATCCAGCATAATGCGATTGTTTTCGGGTCTTTAAACCAAGCATTTCACCCTGAGGTTATTCACTCTTCAGCCAGTGTGTGTGTGCGCCAATGTGATGCCAAATGAATTAAGGAATTTTTGGAATTTTCCAGGTAATTTTCCAAAGGCATTCTTCCTACGTTTACTGTGCAATGTAAGCCGGGTACGTGAGTACAGAGATCTTGCTCCATAGGCTTGCAAAAATGTTTCCCATAAGTTTTCAGCCTGATTCAGATTTTAAAATGAGATTGTGGTGCAAACCAGACCCATGGACTGAAAATGCAGCAACCAACACTTAGTTGTTTGTAGATTTAGTTCAGTTAACAGAGGCCTAACATTTCCCTGTGATAGCATTCCTTACTGACATTCCTGAGGCTAGTGGATCACCTGAAGATGATGTAATGTTTCTGCTAAATTTAGAGGGCAGCTATTAAAATAGGTGTGTTTAAAAAATTAGTCAACTGTTCAAAGTGTTTTTCTCTCTAAGGGGCTGTTTACACTTGGTATTAAGATGTGTTTTCATCGATCGGATCACAAGTGGACGAGAGAAATACATCACGTTTACACCTGGTATTTAAATCCGTCTCTTTTGTCCACATTCGACCGCTTCTGTCCTGAATACTGTGAAAGGGCGGTCTGTCGAGATGGTGGGCGAGTCTCTCTGCTGTCATTCAAACACGAGCGGGAGTAATGATGAGTTTATATGGACGCAAACTAATATTATGTCGGAGTCCGCTGCTTATTTAGCAAGTAAACATGCTGCACAGTGTTTTCTACTTGTATATGTTAAAGCTATCTCAGAATTTTCGGCGCAATTGATAAAATAGGATCGGGCAACCTTCACACGCTTTCAAAATGAAACTACGGAGATCAGACGCTTTAGTTTTATCAATGAATGGCTAAAAATAGCGTTGTACACAGTGTGTTTGCGCCAGAAGTCAGAAAAGACGTAAAACTTGTGTTTAGTACCTCAGATTAGATAAATGGGCGGAGAGAAGGCGGTCGAGTGCGGGCCGAGCGAAAGGGGTTTTGACTACCTCTGAATATGGTTGAAGCTAGTCGAAATTGGATGCGTTCAAAAAGTTTTGAACACCGTTTACACCTGGAATTAACGTTGTCTAATCAATCCGATCAATGAAAATGCATGTTAATGCCAAGTGTAAACTTCAAACACTTGCATGTTTTTTCAAATCTTCTTTACTTAAGCAGCATGCCGAAATATATTGTGCCTCGATCATTGTACAGTTAAAGCTTCTTTCACTACTTTCCTCCAAGGAGAAAATCTGCTACCTTAGGAACACATAAAATTAATTTAAGGGACACAATGAAAAGTTATCTCCCATTCCGGATTAAAATGGTATTTCCTACCGGCAATGGATGAACTGACATCACAGGCGCTTAAAATTTTCCTCCATCTCCTCCTGAATGTCGACTGTTTCAGTCAGAACTTCAGTTTCTTTAAATCTTTTAAGACCATCTTTTAATAAAGATTTATTTAAGCACTACTCGATCTGGAAGCTGGTCTTGTCTCACTGTTGCGACACTTTGATGTCATATGCTGATTGGTCGAACGCTGCATGACAACAAACACAGCAAAACCAATTTGTTTCTCCAGTAATTCTTTGCGTCTCACCACTGCACGCACCTAAATACTTTCACAGCCCTACAGGGTCACGTTTTATCGTATTTTCGTATTGTCATCATGGGTTCACCCTCACGGCTTATTTCTGTGTAACCAAAATGGAGATGTTGCTTTACTTTGTACATAGCATATATATATAGTTGTATACTCGTATGATGCTTTTTTGTCTTCAGCTACAGCAGCTTATAAATTTGGCTATTCTTTACTTGTGCATTATGAAAAGCTGATGGGGGAATAACATCATTTTTTTGGTTAACTCTGCCTTTAAGATGGCCAGGTGGTAGCGTGGGCTGAGAAAAGGGCAAAGGTCTGCTTCAGGAGAGAAAGGTTAATGAGTAACCTCTGTGTCATTTTTTTGAGACTGTCAGACAGGCAATGCCCTGCTTATACGGATAATTTTACAGCACACAAACCCAGGAAAATGCCAAATTGTTAGTATCTCTACATCCCCTGCTACTCAAATTTGGTCAAATTAAAATGATCCCCAGAAGTTGTGGAGTGTTTTTAGGTGCTTAGTTTGCAACCCTGAACGGGTCTGGCTAAGATAACCGGCAGTCACGCTGTTTGCTGGAATGTTGATGGGTCTTATCTGTGTTCCCTTCTTCCCTTGAGGTGCGTGTGGATAGCGTCTGCTTATGTTGCTTCTGTAGTTTGTGTGCTTGCGGTAGAGATGATGTCAACTGTTTTCAAATCCCACCTTCGTTCCATATACACGCATTAGAAGTAATGCAAAACTAGCAAATTAATCACCTTTAAAAGCCAACCAGGCACCTGCAATGGTATAGTTTCTAAGCCCGTCTACTGTAAATGTATCTGTCTGCTAATGTCTAGCTGAAATCAGATCATCTTTTCCTTACTGTAGCTTTATCACTGGCATGGTTTTGCACTAGACACAGAAATAGGGCCACATTGAACATGGTTGGTCTTCCCTGTGACACAAACACGCACATCTGTTAAAGCCGTTTCACTTGTAAGGTTTATCCAGGAACATCTGGGATAATTTGAAGACCGGCTGTACTTTGATACTGTTATTGTTTGGTGTCATTGTTGGATCTTATCAGTCTACAACAGGTTTAATCTCATCTGGAACCGGAGAGGACACGTGATTTTGTGAGGACAGCATCGATGCTATTCCTGTCCGGTTTTTCTCACTGTGTGGTGGATATTGAATATCATTGGATGTTTTACTCTACAGTCCACATGACATACTTATAAACTTCCTTTGTCTTGTGCTGGTAAAGCTGGGTATTGTGTTGTTTATGTCTCAACACCATTAGCAGCCGCTACTATTTTGACCCTGCTTGATTGGACAAAAAAATCATAGGAGCTCTTTCATGAGACCTGTTGTGTTTCTGTAATGTTTTGTCTGTTTGTGTTTTTGAAGGCATTTTAGGCTGGAGGCAGAAAGTGATGTGTGTTTATTGAGCAGGGTTTTATATTTCGATTTCTTCAGTTTTAGACATGACACTAGAAGTCTCAAAAGCATTGTTGTTCTTTAGGTGTTTGAAGTAACACACTACAAATGCTCCTGTTATGGTACATTCATACGGGACGAAAGGGTTAACGAAAACGTCTCGGTAACGTTTGTACCTGTTGTTCCCTGAGAGGCCACGAGACGCTGCATTTTCCTTGCCATACTTCCTGCGTCCCTGTAACGCCATCTTTGGCAATATTTCAGATAGCGATATACTTCCTGGCTCCCGCGTCACCCTGTCTTAACTTAAGCCTCACCATTGGTTGAATTTGATATACACACTCTGATGCACTTATCCCTGAAGGCGTCCCCAAAGTGTCACCACAGTAACCTCGAAAGGGAACTGTAACAATGTATCTTAAAAGGTAAAATTATGTAACCTTGCTCTAACATGAAATGTGTCCCCACATTTAGTCCTTGAATTTGAGGGTACTGGACCTGGAAAGTCCTTGAAAGGTCCTTAAATTTGAAGTTAACTAAAGTGTGGGAACCCTGCATATAACACTTAATTTAAACATTTATTCTCACCATCAAGTCCCATGTAAAACATACCGGGATCTGGAAATCCTCAATCCAACTTAAGCAGTAGGAATTATGTTGTTGCAAATGGATTGAGCAAACTTTTATTTTACAAATTGAAATGAATAGCATGCAATAAATTTAAGTTGTGGTAATATTTAAATATGGTAAAATATTGTCTTGCATTCACTTGCTGTAAATTAGACTTTATGTGATTTTTGATTTGTACATTGAATAAGTAGCTTTTTATTGCATAAATAAGAAAAAACCTTTCTAGAATAGAAATGGTGACTGAAATGAAAAGTTTGGTCACTGTGGTTTCTTAACACCAGACTCGTAATACGTTATGCCAGAATGCCTTAACCACATTGCAAACTGCCCAACAGTGGTTGCAGAAGTACCAATTTAATATTTAACCTCTAAGTGCTTTGCAAATGTGTTTCTGTATAGCAAACTGTTGGACAGATGGTTTCTTCAGAGCAAGATGTTTTTTATATTGTATCATGTCTTTTGGTCCTTTCCATTGCATAGTACGGCTCGGTACTCCTCACTTTTGGGGGGTTTCCACTGTGTACAGTGCCTAGTAGGGGAGAACCGGGGCAACGAAACGCGGGACAAAAGTAACAAAGCCATTTTCTTGGAGCCCTGACTACATTTGCATTTCAAACTCTTCAAAGCATCTTTAGCACGCAACCTTTGACAGAGCTGAAAAATATTGCGTTATTTTGTTATCGTTTCAAACATTTAGGGCTTGAAAGTAAATTCCTAATGCAATATTTTTTCTAATAACACGTTGTGTTTCTCATTTCATGTGTCACAGTACTAATTCATCTACAGGTTATTTAGTGCTGTAACACATCCTGAAGTTTTAACTTCTTAAACTTTTTCAAAATAAAAGTAAATCGGGTTTAAATGTGATGAGTTCTTGTCAGACGACACTTGTTACTTTTGTCCCGTTGCTAATAGTATTGCATTATATTGAAAATTTATACTCTTGCTTATTCGATTTAATTTTCATACTCAAAGTGTAAACATTTTGAAATTTAAAATTAAAATGTCATTTAATAATTTTTTGTTGCAAAGATAAATGACAAATTATGTTTGAAGTTGCATATTAAGAAGGTCATAGTCATGTATATTTACTAAAAATAAGTGTAACACAAAAATCTATCTTGTTCTGTTGTGTTACTTTCATCCCAGCTGACAGGGTCAAAAGTAACAATGCGCTACTGATGTTCAAAGTAGTAAAGTTGTTATACTGAAGTTGTCTTAAGCAAGGGCCTTACCAAAAGATTTTTTAAATCTTATCAGATTTTCAAAATGTGAGAGACCGCAAACATGATGAAAAAAAATCTAAGATTTAACACGTTTGTTCCTATAATGTGTGGAGTGCCACTATGTGGTCATCACAGCACACCATGCACCAGATTAACTTTACAAACAACGGGACTCTCAGCTGAGATCACAGAAACAATCTTGCAGAGATCTCGGAATATTTCTGGTGGCCAAACGTGGCGAACATGGGCATAAAGAAATGGCATTAATATAATGGACTCTCTGATCTATCTCACTTTGGACTGTGCATGCTGCGCCATCATGTAGTTGATATGGTTTCATCTTTCATCAGCTCGCTTTCTGATTGGGTATCGTTTCGTTTCATGTGTCAATCTACAGCGTGTGTGGCCGTTTGTCTGTAAATATTCAATTTGTTTAATAGTTATGATTTGTGATCGTAGCTGTCCCGACGTGCTTCCGAGCAGATTTAGACGTTCTTAAAGGCACACAAGGCAAGTCTGAGTATTATTTCTCTACTAGCTCCCCCTAGTGTCTGGGAGTAAATGCGTTCTATATCTAAGACTATACAAGACTGAAGGACACCGGGTCGGATACAGCGAACTTGCAAGTGGGGTATTCTTCCTACAGACGGTAGGGGCGGGCGAGAGAGTCTTCATTCGTCATGTAATGAGTCATTTAACCATATACCGACTTACGAAGATGATTTATTAACATAAAAATGCTGCCTTGTGTCCCTTTAACACATCATGCACAACTGGAAAATCTGTTAAGAAATCGGTGCAACCACGAAGATGATCGGGACATTACCTAGGATTGTCATAAGGGGGATCGGCCCAAATTCAGCCCGATTATCTTGTGGTGTGTACCCAGCTTTAAACATTATCTTTTAAAATGACCTTTTAAAAAAAAATAGTACTTTTGCCCCTGCTCTCCCATACCTAATACTTTTTAGAGTGACATTTAACAATGCAGATCACTGATTGATCAGAAAGAATCGTCACTACTAGTGTCATTGTTTGATTGGCAACATTAGCTTACCCTTGTGCGTCATCGAGCAAACCTACGCTACACAGAGAGAGATGCTTTTTCACTCCAAAATGAGTAGTGGTGTCTAGCATCATGGTAACTAACCAGCTATTGAGCTCTTGGTTGAAGGAAATTGCAATAGGATGTGCACTGTATTCCAATCCAAGCTTCTTAGTTTTCTCTATGGACTTTGTTTCACACTTGTCAACCAGGTGTACCGTGTTATTTTATGGTATTGTACTGCTGAGAGTCCCAACCCCTGGTTGTTTGTTTATCATTATGTATTATCTGATTGGCATGCAGGACAATACATGTGCCCTAATTAGTAAGGGAGTGTGTTATAAAACCTTAATCTTAAGTTTAACATAAGTAAATAAAAAAATATATTTAGATTTAACTAAAATTTTTCTTTAACATTTTATATAAAGTTGGAATTATTGCTGAAAATGATCTTTCTTAATGTTATTTATGAGCAGATGTTCAATGATGAAGCACATTTTAATGGGACAGCTGGCATTAGGAAATTCAACTAATGAAACCGTCTGAATGAGTAATGGAGCATGTAACACCTCAGTGATTTGTCAGTGCTGGTATGTGATTCAGGACTGTTGAGTTTGCAGTGTTACTTCAGAATCTGAAATGATTCATGATAGTGTTGGGCGATATGCCCCCTTTTGAGATCGTCCTATTGTCAGCCTGTGAGATCGCCGGTACACCATAGGATCAGGGGTGGGGCAGTCGTTTACTTGTTTGTTTATTTATTTGTTCATTTTTACTCATTTATGACAAGTCACTTGATTGGTGGACAAAAAAAAACCAATGGCAACACTGTCATGACCGCAGCCTTCTTAAAACTGATGCCATTAATCCATTCGCGTCATTAAAGCAACTTTGCTATTCTACCATTAGAAAACCCTCAACAGTCAACTTTGCTAGCGTGCAGCTCCTCAGCCAGTCAATAATAATCCGTGATATATGTTGCCGGCATTCAAGAGTATTCGACAGTCAGTTACAGTTTATATTTTACAGTTTCTTGCAAAAATTTAAGTTTATATTTGAATCTTTTCCTTAAAAAACAACCTTTGGTCTCCTTCCTTGTGTATAGCATATGGATGCACCGATACCACTTTTTTGGAATACGAGTACGAGTACTTGCATTTCAGTACTTGCCGATACCGAGTACTTAATAAAAAACATGATTTAAATTTACAGGTAACAGCTTTATTCAAATAATTTAACAAAAAAACAAGGGACTAGTTTTCCAGTTTGTCGTAAACTCTGCCTCTTTGGACAACACAAGAGGCATTAACCCCTTACACGTCGCTCAAACATAGACATTTCTCAGACCGTGGTATCGATCCCTGGTATCGGGGGACTTTTAACGAGTACTTTAGAAAATGTGGTATCGAGGCCGATACCCAATACCAGTATTGGTATCGGTGCATCCCTAGTATAGCAGCAGCGTTAGCAACACTTTAATGCTAAGCTTGCAGGCTTCCCTACAGAGGGGCTTTGCTTTCAGTAGGCTAACCGTATTAGCATTTTCTATATTGCACCCTATCAGCTGTGGAATCCATTTTGTTGCGTTCGCAGTTAGCCTCGTCTCACATGAAGTTAAAAAAATCTCAGGTGTGTGTTTGTCATCAAGCATCGTTGTGATCATGGCTAGTTTAACTTCTATGCGCTTGCTTCATTTTTTTTCTCCTGCGTATGTGTTTTGCGCAGGCGTCGCACGTGCATGATCTTGCTTTTTCGACCATCATTAAGGTTTATTGATTTTAATTAATCAAAGATCAATTAATTGTGAACATCCCTACTTGACATTAATTTACTTGTCCATATAGCTCAACTGGTAGAGCATTGCTTGTGTTTGTTAGTTCAATTCAAGGCAACACATACTGAAAAAGTTTATAGCTAAAATACAAAGTAAGTCACTTTGCATTAAAGTATATCCAAATGCATGAAGCATGTGCACGTTATTAACAAATTGTCTGAAATGTGTGGATCTTTTAACTGAAAGCTGGGAGTCTTGGGGACACAGGCAGCTCACTAGTTTTTAGACAGAGCCAGTGCATTAAAATAACTGTGCTCTTTACAGGTGGACAAACTGGTCCTCTCAGGGCCTCATGTGGCTGATTTGTGTCTGTCTGCATCCATTAGCTTTACTGGGAAGCAGGAACACTTTCAATTTATCATCAGTACTTTTTAATCCACTAAATAGCCACTACATAATGATAGACGAGTGGATCACTTTATTTCCATTACTCAGCATGATTGTGTTTTACTTCTAAGGGAGACTATGCCACAAATAGAAATGGTTCCTGGGTTCATTTATAAATTATACTCCACAAAGTCATGGATAAGAAGAACTACACATGGTTCTTGTCCTAAGGATGTTTACACACAAGGGAATACTGTGACGGAGTGTTTGAAGGATAAGACTACGTAAGATCCATTTTGAGAGAGTCAGTTGTGTTTAAAATAAAGTGGGAATACAGCGAATAGGATGTTTGATGATAACCTTTTTAAAGGTTGATGAAAAGTTGAAGCTTTCTCATCTTTTGGTTGACTTGAAGTAGTGTCACTTCAGCCAACCTTTGTGTTACTTCTCCACGTGATGTAGAGAAGTTGAAGGAATTTCTGGTGCAGTGTAAATCTGTACTAGTTGCCCTAATACTGGTTTAACAGATGTAAACATACAAAAAAATCTATTAATAAACATCCTTTACGCTATTTATAGATTCTAAACGGGCTGAATGTCAAGAATGGGCTTTTTTGTTTTGTTTTCAGATCTCCGTGAAGCGTGTGTGTGTTTGCCTTAAATGAAAATATTAAAATTCGCAGTCTTCCAGAATTTAATTCTTTCCAGAGGTTATCATGTCCCTCCTTCTTTTCATTCTTCCTCTCTCTCTTTCTCTCTCACTCTCTGTCTCTCTCTCTTTCTTTCTCTTTCTCTCTCTGGTCAGATAGGAGAAACACTGCCATATAAGGTGGTGTGATAGTGGCCTTATCCATTTTTACCCGGGAACAGCAGCTGCTCCTTTCGCCCCCTCAGTCAAAACAACCAGGAAACCTTTTCCCAGTGTTCTGCCCTCTGTGACACTTTTTCTATATGCCTTCAACGCGTTAGGATACTGTACTTATAGTTGATCTACTTCCATGTAGTCTTAATCTTACATTTATCATGTTCTGTTTTCTAGTGAATATTTTAGGTATGCTTTCATCTAAGTTATCAATGTTAACCTTGTTAAGATGCCAGGAAAACTCATGTGAACTCTTCCACACTTTTTTTTGCATGCATAATAGGGCCGCATGATATCAGTGGAAACTGATATTGCGATAAGATAACTAAAGGATGGCTTCACTGGATGACTTGTAAAGCTCTGTTGGAGAGGATTTGACTTTTGCCTTGAATTTATGTTTAGTTCTGGATTGGCAACTTGAGAAATATAGTTGTGCGATGGTTTTACACTTGTCTAGCGCCCTGATCATGTTATTGAAATGTTCTTTGGAACCGTATTAATTTTTACCACCATGCAATTCCCAAGGTAAAATGTTAAATCTGTGATTTCTTTCTGCCACTCCAAACCGTTCTTGTATAGTGTAACACTGAGATAGGTATCCAAAACATTTGTTTTTAAATGCTTTGCATATTCAGCGATGTGACTCATTACAGGTGCACACATTGCAATGTTAATAATAATGATTTGAGCACATTGCCTTGCTCTCTTGTTTGCATAATGAAGAATAATGGTGATCTGCAGTGTTTATACCTCACATATTAGTATCGGTACTGCTCGTTTGGAACCTCAATTGAGGTGTTACTACAAAAATTCATTTTGACAGGTTAACTGAAGGTAAGAATTTATGACGATTTTATTATCTGTTAAAAGAAAAAAAATGTTGCCTAGAGACATTTCGACTCTTTTTTTTTTATCCTTAATTTGTGAATGGCCTGTAAATGATGCATATTATTGCTGCCCTGATGGTATGTTAAGTAATCATTTGTATGAGAAATCATTTGTACTGCATGTGGGTCCATGCTTGGGTATGGTTTGGAAGGTGCACAGAGACATTTGCTTGTGCGCAGGATGACACGGTCCAGACCTTTGCTAAACGCCTCTGTCCTAGACCATGACCATAAACATCTCTTTTTGCACAAAAAGAGAGATGCATCTTGTCGGTAAAGCTGGTTCCTTGATTAGTAGTTAATCGCAATCACCTGCTTTCAGATGAAGCGGCATTTACTACACAAAGCCATAGTTCACTGACAAGTTGGGCGATTTTGCATTCGTTATTGCGGACATATCCCCTATAATTCTGTACGTTATCCTGCTTAATACACAGCTATTTACCTCAAGTAAGATAAGGAGCATTAAGTATTGATCTGAAATATTTTATTTACTTAGTTATACAGAATACAGACCTTCCGTGAAACACGTTTACTTTCGGTTTTAAGATAACACAAGACGTCCAAATGTCACCAACACACTGTTTGGTTTATTAATTTGTACTGTATATATAATGCCGGATATGTTATTAAAAGACATATATTTAATTTTAATAGGGATGCTCCGATCAAGTGGCTGCTGATCGGTATCGGCCGATAAAGGCACTCAATTGGTACTCGCTAAATTTGCAAATCTCGTGAATCTTTCGGTTTACTTTTGTCATCATAGGGATCCTGAATGCGGCTGCAATTGGAGACTATTTTTTTTACGTAGCGCGAGCATTTTTATAACCTGTTGCTCATGTGTGACATGCAGATTTGGATTTCTCTCTGCCTTTACAGAGATATGTATATTTTCTAATAGGAAGCGCTCCGGTCAACAGCGCAAACAGTCTTCACATCCCCATCAAACAGCGTATACAACACATATCTATCGCAGACAATTGCATCCTCATGCCAAAAGTGTATTATTTGCATGCGTTTTAAAGTTTTGAGAATTTAATCTTTCATTTTCCTCACAGCTTATCTTGTCCACGTACACCCAACGCACACACACACACACAACAGCCTGTCATCAGTGCACGTGAACAGCGCGATCTCTCTCACGTCTTGGCTACAGTCACCTAATTAATTTCTTAATAAAATCACTCTCTGCTCTTCACTGAAGAACTGTTGTACTTCATACGAGTGCGTTGATTAGGGATGCTCCGATCAGAATTTTTGCAGCCGATACCGATCACCGATTTGTAATCTTCGTGATCAGCCGATACGGATTCCGATACCGATTTTTTTAAAGCTGATATGCAAGCTCTTTGATGACTAACTGTTACAATCTTTCTAAATAAAATAATAACACGGATGTTGCCTTTGTTATATTACTTGCAGTAATTGGGTATATTATTGTTTTAATAGAGACTCAAATAAATAAGCACAACAAATATTTATTCTGCAAAGATAAATGTAATATGGCTTTAAAAAGGCTTATGTCTCCTAAAATTACTGAAAATAAAACACTTCACAGACTTTACTGTATTAATTAAATATACACGCATTCATATGAAGTATAAAAAAAATCTTTAGTCAAGAGCAGAGAGTGATTTTATTGAGAGATGAATAAGGTTACTGCAGCTTTAAGACATGAGAGAGAGAGATCGCTCTGTTCACGTGCACTGATGACAAGCTGCTGTGTGTGGGCGGCGGCTGAACGCAGACAAGCAGCTGTGAGGAAAATAAAAGTTTAAACGCTCAAAACTTTAAGACGCATGCAAATAAGAAACTTTTGGCATGAGGATGCAATTGTCCGTGATAGATATGTGTTGTATACGCTGTTTGATGGGGATGTGAAGACGCCTCGCGCTGTTTACCGGAGCGCGTCCTCATACGCATATCTCTGTAAAGGCAAAGAGAGACATACAAATCTGCACGCTGCACATGAGCAACAGGTTGTAAAAAGCTCGCGCTACGTAAAAAATGTATTTAATTGCAACCGCATTCAGGATCCTTTTGATGACAAAAGTAAACAGAAAGATCGGTTTATGAGATCGGCAGATTTAGCGAGCACCGATCGAGTCATTTAATGCCATTATCGACCGATACCGATCGGCGACCGATACCGATCGGCGGCCGATCGATCGGAGCATCCCTAGCGTTGATATTTAATTCATACAGTAAAGATTGTGATGTTATGTGTTTTATTTTTATTTCTTTTAACGGACATAAACCATTTTAAAGAGATATCTCTTTGCAGAAGAAATATTTGTTGTGCATATTTAATTGATTCTCTATTAAAACACTAATATATCTAATTACTGCAAGTAATATATAAGCAACATCTGTGGTATTACTTTATCTAGAAAAAATGTTAACCGTTACAGTCATCAAAGAGCTTGCATATCAGCTTAAAAAAATCTGAATCTGTATTGGCTGCAAAAATCCTGATCGGCGCATCCCTAAATTTTATGTAATGTTAACCTGTTCCTGTCAAAATGATTTGCAGCATCCGGGTTATTGCAATATCTCTACTGGCCAATCAGAATCTAGCATTTTAGAGAACCGTGTAATAAAAAAAGAATAAATCGCAGATAGCCCCGTGGTAAGTGTGCTGACATATAGCACCAGTGTGCTGATGGGAACCTGAGTTGGATTACGGTCTTTGAGGTCCTTTGTCGATCCCGCTACCTTGTCGATCTCCACCCAACACTTTCCTGTCTGTGCTCCACTACACTGTCTAAATAAAGATAAAAATATAAAAAATAAATATATAATTTGCCAAGTAGTTGATCCTGAGGTAAGTAGGGTAATTTAAGTTTACATAAAACCACAGTTTTTGACAGTATATCTTTTTTTGTCCTTATTTACTGTAAATTGACTATGATATTTACAAAATATATACTTGATGTATGGAGTTGCCTGATCTCAGATGTACGATTAGTTGATGGATCCCTATAATCTCAAAATGCAAAATATTGATTGATTTAATATTCTTAAAATCAATGTGAATCACAGACAAACTAATAAATGTAGATGTTTCTAACAGTGAAAGTGCGTCTGGTGAAGCTGGATAATCATTTGCCAGTGTTCGTGTTGGTGGAGGTTGTTTTTGTGTGTATATGTGTGGGAGAGCGTGACTCAGTCTGTGTGTCTATGTGATGTAATGTTGAAGCATAGAGAAGCTATATTAACTCCCACTCCCTGTTCACTGCTTTCAGTTGCCTTTACGTTATGCATTTCCATATTTCATAACAATCTTTTTTTTCATTCGTGCGACTTTCTGAACTCTTATTTGACCAATAACATAATAAAATAATAAGCAATGATGTTATTACAATCTGACACAGGTATTTTTTAGATTTATATAGTTGTAGTTTATTTATTTCAGCAAGCCTTGAACTGTTGAGATGTTAAAACTGAATGGAGCCAGACCTGAATGTGTTTATATTGATAGGTTTATTGTGCAGAGGACAAGAATTTGTCAAGTCAAGTTCACCCAGCACTTTACTAGGATCAGTTTTGTAAGATTTAATTTTAAAGTGTTAAAATTCTGTTTCCTGTTTATGGTGCAGAGAGAACGCCAATTGTAGGTTGCGGCTCTAGTGTTTGGAAAACATTGCTCTGTTTGTTTGAACAGTCTTTCATAGCAACATTAAGCTCAACCAGTGGCTTGATTTTGACACAGGACTGCATGTTTTTCTTAATTCTAAACAATGGCAGACGGTTTTATTCATAACTTCGTGGTTTGTGCCTGTCAAGTGGGGTTTATTCATTTTAGATGATTTTAGAGGAATTTATTGCATATTTGTATGGATGTGCTATGTGGGTTACATTTTAGAATGAGTTCAATATTGCTGGACATAGAAGTAAGGTTTTTAGCGCACCTCACATTAGATGTATGTGGATAGTTAATGTGGATGTTTCCTTTTATGTCTGTCTGTATTTGTTTAACAGAAAGAGGAAATGATGTCAACGCTATACTGGATGATGAAACTACAGCTTGTGGTGGCATGTGTCATTTCCTGTGTGTGTTTGTGTGTGATTTGATGTAGCTAGAACATTTTAATATCATTATAGGCCGTTTCAGCGGCAACAACATAAACAGCTTTTGTGGTTCAAACTTAACTTCTGCATAGAATCAATTACAACAAAATCAAGTCCTTTTAGAGCAGGTTATTTCTCATAACAAGCTAAATAAATAAAAAGTAAATTATAGCTAAAGCGTATCAACTATTACACTTAATTCTTGCCTGGCTTCCAAGTGCCAAATCTCTTTTCGCACAGCAGTGATCCATGCTCGCCATCACCCCTCGTGCTTAGGAAAGCAAAACATTTTTCAACAATATATGTGTTCCAGAGGTCAGTTTAGTCACTAGCCAGACCGATAAACGAGCACATCCCTGTTTGGATCCTAATGAATGAATGGTGCTAGGCTAAATGGACGCGCTGTACAATGATTAAGTGCACGCATTGAGAAAAGAGAGGTATGTATTCATTTAAGTAAACGTTTTATGCTGTTGCAAGTGACCCAAGGTATGTAGGTGAAAAATATACATGATAAAGTGAGGTTAGTAACAAGTGCATAATTTAGTGCATAATTTGATGGTGATGGCGCAGTGGATAAGACACTCGCCTTTGGTGTGAGAGACCCGGGTTCGAATCCACTGTGACACGCCATTGTGTCCCTGAGCAAGACACTTAACCCCTAGCTCTGACATGTTACATTTAACAAATGTAAGTCGCTTTGGATAAAAGCGTCAGCTAAATGGGCATGGGCAAGACACCTAACCCCAGCTGCTTCCTACAAGCTGGATGGCGCCTTGCATGGCTGACACCGCAGTCAGTGTATGAATGAGTGATTGAATAAGTAAATGTGAGACAACTTGTAAAACGCTTTGGATGGCCATGGGTCTGCTAAAAGCGCTATATAAATGCAGCCCATTTACCTAGCAATGCCAAGGTCATGGGTTTGAATCCCAGGGAGCATATGTGGAAACCTTAAATGCACTGAAACTGGCTTTGGATAAAATGTGCATAAATGTTAATACAATTGAGAAATAGAGAAAAGAAGTGGGTGTGGCTGTTGGACATTTGGAATGCATTTTCAGCAGTAATGCATTAATCGGCACCTGTTAGTTAATTGGTGGAACAATCGGCTATCAGCAAAAAATCCATGCTGATAGTTTTTCTGAGTGCATCCATTGCTTTATATCATTATGAAGTAATTAAGTTTCTGACTAGATGCTGCATTAGCAGAGAAACAACAACAGGAACCTGTTTGTCATCAAGGCTGACAGGACAATAATATAAGTAGTACCTCAAACAGTTACACAAAAATACACGCAGATAAATCCAACCCAAATGTCATGATTATTACAATCGATGTGCATTAGTTTATTTCCAGGTGGTTACTTCATCCATATTTTTATTAATAACGAGAGAAAGCAAACTGTATGCAGCTGTCGTCTACGTAAACATATCCAATAAATCAAAATCTGATCGCAGTTCTTTTTTATGATCACTGCAATACATCTTTTGTTAAAGTGTTAAAACAGAACAATAAAGCACAAGACTACACATATAATATACATTTACATCAATTGAATTTTAACAGTGGGCGTACTTCACAGAAGTATTTACTTAATATAATTGATTTATACATTTATTTAATTTAGCACATTTTCATGGTTTAGTACTGTTGTAATACATTTCAGCACTGTTTCAATTTGAGTTTTATCCAGTATCCATTTTAAAAACTACACTCTTAGAACGAATGTGTAAAAAACAACACATTAATGTTGATTCTGGGACAACACACTAAATGCGTTGTCCCAGAATCCACCCATCTCTGTGTTATTATTAAAACAACACATTTTGTGTTACTTTTAACACAACATGTGTTATATTTTAACAAAATCAACACAAAATGACACATTATGTGTTAAAATTACATATAATGTGTTTAAAGCTTACGCACAATGATGTGTAAAAAATTAACACATCCTTTCTAAGAGTGTATCAGTTGATTAATCTGTTATCGGCAGGTAGAGACTAACTTGGTTATCTGTATCAGTAAAATCCAATATCAGTCGACCTCTAATTTCTAGAAGGTTTTTCCAGCAAGACCTTGTCATGCATGTCAGTCATAACATGGTATTGCTTCAAACCACTTTACTTTTCAAACCAGTCCTTATGTCACTCTCTATGTGCAGAAAGAAATCCCCAGGCTTGGTGGTCTCGTCCATGCCTTCTTAATTGTTTTAAATGCATTTCCGTTCATTATACGGAGCACACCCTCTGGACAGCCTGTCATCCAGATACCCAAAAAAGGGTGTACTACTAGGCGTAACAGACCTTAATAAAAATATAATAAATGACCTATCAGATCCAGCCTTATCGGCAGACAGATGTTCTTCTGCATACTTTTTGTAAAGCTTATTTGATGATCTGTCATCCCAAGGATTTGGAATTTCTGCCTGGTCATTTAACTTCCTTTTTTACATTCTACTCAAGCCTTAAATAGAGACTTATCTCTTTGACATTTTTCAGTGTGTTTTTAAATGGATAAACACGTACTTAAATGAATTTATTTTCTAAGGATTGTGTCCAATGTTTGACCCAAAGTGTTTGTCTTTGTGTTTTCAGGACTCCATGAATGCTTTGATCTTGGACCTGGACTTTCCGGCCTTACGTAAAAATAAGAACATAGAGACCTTCTTAAACAGATGTAAGTATCTGTTAAAATTTTAAGTGCCCACTGATTTTCTATCTGATTTGGGTCTGTGGTGTTCTCCATATAAGAGGGAAATGATGTCATCATGTTTTAAAGTTAGGCTGCTTCCTGCTTCCTTTTTTTACTTGAATAGTTGATATTCCTTTACCTTGGATCCGTTACAACACAACATCTTGTCAGCATTTGAAAGTGAATACTTGGCTAACAATACTGTGAAAACAACATTTTAGTCTGTTGTTTTTAATACACTTCCCATGCAGTGTAATGCAGATCAGGGCTTGGGATTTTTTTGTCTTGTTACATGCGTCACCTGTTGTTCATTGCTAATGTTATGGTGAAATAATATGATTTATATGTCTGCCTTTATATGACTTGTTTTCCACTCATGTGCTGTTAAACTTTTGGCTAATTATGACTTTTAGTCTCGATCTGTTCTCAATTCTGCTTGTTGCCATGGAGACCATAGGGTCGTGTGGACGTTATAATGTGTGGTTTGGCAAGGAGAGTGTGATTCAACAGTCCTCTCTTCCAGACTGTGAACTCTCTCTGAACTTGCCTCTGATACAGATGTCACATTAAAGTGTGCTCATTGATTCATTTAATAAATAACTGTACCTCATGTGTTGTGATATTAAAGGAATGGTTTAGTAAAAAATGAAAGACCCCATGATTTACTCAACCTCAAGCTATCCAAGATACACATGTCCATTGTCTTTCAGACAACCACAATTTGAGTTATTTTAGAAAATGTCCAAGCTTTATAGCTGTAGGAAACGGGGTACACAACTTTCAAGCCAAAAAAGTGCATTCATCCTTCACAGAAGTGCGCATTGGCTGCTACCGGAAGCTAGTTATTATATTTTTACAAATATTTTTCTTTAAAATTGCCTCGATTACCCTCAGCAGGCCTTTATAAACCCCCTGAAGACGTGGATTATTTCATTGAAGAATATGCACTTTTGCTGTTTGAAAGATGTGGACCCTGTTTTTTACTATTATAAAGCTTTAAAGAAGTAGGACTAGGGGTGGGCGATATGACCAAAATCTTCTATCACGATAGGATTAATTTTATATCATGATAACGATATGTATCACGGTAGAGTTTTTTATGTTTTAATAAGGTTTAAATCTTTAATACCATAGAAATGTTCATAATTCTCACAAAAAACATATACAAGCATAGAAAGAAGATAAAAACAAACAAAACTCAAGCTCTCTGAAGATACACAGTCAATAAGAATGATAATAAATAATTATGCATGTATGTATAGGCCTATATATATTTTTATTTAAGGTAGAAAAGTGATTAAAATCAGGAGCAGTGAGAGATTTTTTTCTCAATGCTGTTTGATTAACACGAGTGACAGACAGGAGCAAAATTAGGTAACTTCCCCTTTAAGACCAAAGTCCGGATCCAATACACTGTTACACATGCGCTTTCTCTTTTAGCTGTTTACTTTCTCTTAAGACCTTACTGGTCGTGTTTATGATGATGCTTGCAAAGACGGGAATTTTGACGCATATGTGTATTTAAGGCCAATAAAGCGGGAAAAATGCTCACGAGCTTAATAAGCAGAGGTCGCGCGACTTGCGCGCTCCTCACAGACAGAAAGAGCAGCGGTTGCGCGACTTGTCCGCTCCTGACACACAGAAAGAACGCACGCATACAGATCTGTTGTCTGTGTTTCAATGGCTTAAAATAACTTGTTTTAAAACTGCAGTGCTTAAATACGTGTACAAACGTTACGTTTTCGCGACCACACACACAGGAGCGTGACGTGGGCACGTAACCTCGATAGAAACGATAGTCCAAAATCTCTACCGGTTGACAAATTTCTACCGGTTAATTTTGTCTACCGGTTTATCGCCCACCCCTAAGTAGGACATACCTGTAATAACTCAAATTGTGTTCATCTAAAAGATGATGGGAATATGTATCTCGGATAGCTTGAGGGTGAGTAAATCATGGGGTAATTTTCATTTTCTGCTAAGCTATATCTTTAAAGGAAAACACCACCGTTTGTCAATATTTAACTATGTTTTAACCTCAACTTAGACAAATAAATACATACAGTGTTTCCCATACATAGGCTCTACTTGGGCGCTGCGCCCAGGTAAATTGCGACCCGCCCAGGTAAAAAAAATCACTTTACGAATTTCCGTATTTCTGAACTCGACTGGATGACCCGTGTTTTGGAGAGAGAGAGAGAGAGAGCGAAAGAGAGAGCGCAAGAGAGAGGTGAGGTGGGGGTCGGGTGACCGTGAAGATGATGCACGCGTCATAAACTCATCATCCAGCGCGGCAAACTGGATCAACTGCAGCAGCACATACGGAGCAGCCAGGGAACACACTGCGACCAAAATGGTCGCATATGCTTATGTGCATATGTGTTTATAGCATCTAAGTTGGCTTCATTTTGCGTGCAAGCGCGTCGTGTCTCTCCAGTTGAGTGTCCGTTCACGTGCTCTCTGTTTCTCAATGAATTGGGCGCGACGCGAAGCAACCTCAGTGTCACATTGTATCCTTTCATGTTTCTGAACTTGAGCAGAGTTTTACCATTAGAGGTCTTTCTTCACTGAGGACGCGGGAGCCGTACGGTTCCGGGTTTATAGTTTAAATGGTCAGATGGGTCCGGGTCGGTCCTAGTTCATTACTTCGGGTCCCAAGTCTGATTAATATTGTGTGTAAAACCAGAGTCGATCGGAGAACGGCCGTGAGCGCTACCGCGCTAAAGCTCGAGTGCTGTTTTAGCGTGCCTCCGGTTTCTATGGCGATAGCAACTGGCTCTTGTGACGACCACGCGCCGCTTCATTTTCTTTATCCCATTTTTTAATATTCTTACTATTAATAGAAAATATCTTTACTAAAATCTAAACAGTTTGCACAGAGATTGTAGAAAAAGCAATGCTAATACTGAACGAGCAAAGCTCTAGCTGACTCAGGATATAAAAAAACGCAAAGCTGTAATGTAAAGTCTGTCATCGGGACAGCAAGTAGACTTTTAAATCTGAAATAATTAGTGGATTAAGCTTTTTTTAATCGGCAAAAGAGAAATAGAAAGCAGAAGCAGTAAAAGTGCATCTTATAGAAGTTATTAACATTATAACATCAGTCACATTTATAATCTATAGACCTGCACTGTCTATATAGGCTATAGTATACATAGTATTGTATATATTGAGTTTGATAAAAGGGGTCATCAAATTGCTTCATATATCAGTGCAAAAACATAAAGTGTTTTCGTGGTGCTTTGACAAACAGTGTCAGCTTTGTTTATGGCAAAAAAAGTTTGGGGTGGTTAGATTAATGAACTATAATGTGAAATTAATATGAATGTTTTATAAATCAAAGTATTGTGTTGTGTCACACATTATTAGTTCTTTTTTACATGTATAGTAGACCATTTTTTGTCGGTGGATAATAATGCTTGCCCTTTTCACCAGCTACCACCACAAGTAAATTTCAGATCTGTGGGAAACACTGACATACCTATTTTTTTTTTCAATGCGTGCACTTAATCTTTGTACAGTGTGTCCTGAATGTGTTAGCATTTAGCCTAGCCCCATTCATTCCTTAGGATCTAAACAGGGATGAATTTAGAAGCCATCAAACACTTCCATGTTTTCCCTATGTAAAGACACTTTCATGAGTAGTTACACGAGTAATGGCCGTGTCACACCACCAAAACGTGGTGATTTTTTTTTTAAGTGGATAAAAATGAGAACTATATTGTATGGCGGAAAAGCACTTCGTTTGCGGAACTTCGACCTCGGGCGCTTAAAAAATACAACGTTTTGTTTTGTGCCACCATACTTGCTCATCAGTGAGTTCAATGTATAAACAACTATATATATATTCATAAAATTCATAAAAATATTTTTTGGATGACTCGTAACCTCAGGTGACCACAGGCACTCGCTCATTTTTATCAACCTGCACATCATGGAACATGGAAGTGTGTGGTGGCTTCTAAATTCATATTTTTTTATCCTAAGGAATTAAAGGTGCTAGGCTAAATGCTAACAGAGTCACGACACGCTGTGCAAAGATTAAATGCATGCATTGAAAAAAGATGGGTATGTATTAATTAATCTAAGTTAGGTAAGAACATAGTAAAATGGTGGTGTTTTCCTTTAAGTTACTCTGAATCCTGTATGAAGGAACCTGGAAATTCACTAAAGATGGATTGTGGCACATCGTTAATTAACATGCCAAACATAAATAAAGGACTTGTGCTGTTGTGTGTGTACAGATGAGAAGGTTATGTGTCGTATTCGGGAACTCCAGATGAAGCCGGAGGATTTCGAAAGAGTGAAGGTGATCGGTAGAGGAGCATTTGGAGAAGTTCAGCTGGTGAGTTAACTATGTGCAATGTCTTATCAGTATTTATACTTAAGTAACAAATGAACAACTCTGTCCCCTTAATTAGCAAAATGATTCACAGAAACAATATGTCTTGTTTCCTGTTTGGATAAAGAATGTGGGCCATTGCCCTGACCATAACAACCCATCACAAACCCTTTTCACACAAAGCCCCCAGAAAATTGCCATAGAAGTGCTAGAGTGCATTCTGTATGAATACAAACACATCCTGGGATTGATCCAGGGATAGGGACCTAGTAATATTGGTGGGATTTGTCTCGGAATGTGTGCCGTGTGAACAAAGGCTGGGACAACGACTGGGGGTTTAAACGTAAATTTACTGCATACATAACTTGTGAAATTAAGTAAATAGGTTAATTGCTGTTAAACTTTACAGTTAATGTGTCTACTTTTTGAACAGGTTCAATTCTGTTTAGATTTGTTTATGGATGTAGAAAGGCTTGGTAATTTATGAATCAAAACCAGATGGGACATTTAGCAGTCATTTAGACGTTTGAATAATGTAATTCAACTCATCATCAAAGCTTGTGTGAAATGGCACCTAACAGTCACACATTCTGTCATGGGTACAAACGCTACTGTGTGTAGTTTTATATTGGGTGTATGTTTGTGACCGTCAGAGGAGGGATGCGCCCGAACAAGCCTGTCCACGCAAACAACATGATCACACAGTATTCTCCTCCGTCAGTCTTCAGACGGGCTGTGTGGGTGCGTTACGCCTGAAACACAACAACAGAGGGCGTTTTCAAATGTGACTTTTTTTTGTTTAAAAGGCAAATAGATTCTCAATGGGTGTTTAGAAGCAGTAAGGAACAAGGCTTGTCAGAAGTTGTGTGATGTGGTTTGATCTTATGGTCAGCCATACCAATAACTCACGGCCAACAGTAACCTCAAGTCAATGTGAATGAGGCTTTAGTAAAATATAAGTTGCATGAAGTAAGCATTTTGTTTGTGTGTGTATATGTGTGTAGGTTAGGCATAAAGCCTCTCAGAAGGTCTATGCAATGAAGGTGCTCAGTAAGTTTGAAATGATCAAACGTTCAGACTCCGCCTTCTTCTGGGAGGAACGTGACATCATGGCATTTGCAGACAGTCCGTGGGTCGTACAGGTGAGATATGCAGAGAGCATTCGATCTCAATAAACTGATAAACACATGCGTTCCTAACCATCTGTTCCGCCCTCACACTTTCTTTTCCTCTCTCTTCCTGGTCCTCAGCTGTGCTGTGCGTTCCAGGATGACCGCTCGCTCTATATGGTTATGGAGTACATGCCAGGAGGAGATCTCGTCAATCTCACCAGCACGTATGACGTTCCTGAGAAGTGGGCAAAGTTCTACACGGCCGAGGTCGTGTTGGCTTTGGACGCCATTCACTCCATGGGCTTCATTCATCGAGACGTCAAACCGGACAACATGCTGCTGGACCGCAACGGGCACCTTAAACTCGCAGACTTCGGGACATGCATGAAAATGGATGAGGTGAGAGTTCGAGCGTGTCAGGTGATATGAATACTGGGACTGTAGAGCCCTGCCCGGGTGTAATTGCATGGTAAATACCTTGAATGCATGCCGGTTCTTGTCCGTACTCGACTTTCTGTCCTCTCATTCTTGAATGTCCGAGTGAGGAAGTCTTCAGGTTGGTTCAAAGGTCGTAGAGTCAGACTGAGGTTAAGAAGCTGTCGTCTTTAAAAAATGCTTAGTTGAAAGAGGAAAGTCATATGGGTTTGAAGGGAACAAGGGGGGTTAATAAATAATGACATACGTTTAGACGCACTCTACCTTTAACCTTAGATTTGCAGACAGTTGCAATACACATTTTTCATCTATTTTAGTGTTATAGTCAACATTACAGACAAAAGAGTTCATGTGTTTGTTTAATCTATTGAAGACAGCATTTTGACCCATCTATATAGTGCTTTTTCTGCATGTGGTATTTATATAACATTGCATATGTAAGCTGCATATATGACATTCAAAGGACATTGTTTTGGCACGCATTATAAGTTTGATAGTGTCAAAGAGGAGGTTTTGCCCCGAGGTTAAATACTAAGCTCTTCTTTCAGTTCCACACACAGACATACTGGTTGTATGAGGATATGGTGCCATCTACAGTACAGATGCAGTACTACACACTAAGAAGATTTTTGAATTGGTTACTGATACAAGTTATGTCTTCGTACTAGACCTCAATATTTGATCAAATGTTTACAGACAGGGATGGTTCACTGTGATACTGCAGTTGGTACCCCGGATTACATCTCACCAGAGGTACTCAAGTCTCAAGGAGGGGATGGTTGCTACGGCCGGGAGTGTGACTGGTGGTCAGTAGGAGTATTTATCTACGAGATGCTGGTCGGTGAGTCGGGAATGTGAGTGTGTGTGTTCGTTTAAAGTGTGGGTTTGCAATATTTATTTTGATAAGATAAATGGCTCTGTGCTCTTTGTGTGTGAAGGTGATACACCATTTTACGCTGATTCTCTGGTGGGGACCTACAGTAAGATTATGGATCATAAGAACTCGCTTAACTTCCCCGATGATGTTGAGATCTCTCAAGAAGCCAAAAACATCATCTGCGCCTTCCTAACAGACAGGTAAGTTCCTGCGTGGATGCACACATTTACAAATGCACTCATGTACTTACTTAAATTCTAGATTTTCGAAGTTTACACCGGTTTGACAAAGTATGTTTGTGTGTCACAGAGAAATTCGGCTTGGTCGAAGCGGTGTAGAGGAAATTAAAAAACACCCTTTCTTCAAAAACGACCAGTGGACCTTCAGCACCATTAGAGAGAGTGAGTAAGGGGGTGTGCACACCAAGGCGCTTACGCCAGCTGCTGTCGTATTTTTGTATTCTTTCCAATAAAAGCACTCAGTGGTTTTTCAACGCTTGAGCGCCAAGATTTGAAAAATTTTCAACATTGTTTGAAACACTCGTCAATGTCACTTCTCACTCGGCCTTTCAATCCAAGTGGAGGACAGGACAAATATCACAACAACCAACCGGCACTTCGTTTAACAACTGATAAACAAAGCAGAAGTATCATAGCAACCAAAGCTGGCAGGCGCCTAAAGTTGGCATCTGGGTGGCGAGTTTAAGCCATGTTTAAACGCTTTGGTGTACATGCATTTCCATTTCATCACAAAGAATATATATTTTTTGTTAGCTAAAAATGAAAGCAAGAATTTACAAAAGAACAGAAATTATATTGTAAACATGCAATAAACTAAATTGAATTACAAAAAAAGATATTCGTTTTTTTGTTGTCAACTGGTGTGAAACCAAATTAAAGGAATAGTCTATCCATTTTCAATATTAAATTATGTTACTACCTTAACTAAGAAGAGTTGATACATCCCTCTATCATCTTAGTGCGTGCACGTAAGCGCTGGGGCGCGCTGCGACACTTCGATAGCATTTAGCTTAGCCCCATTCATTCAATGGTACCAAACAGAGATAAAGTTAGAAGTGACCAAACACATCAACGTTTTTCCTATTTAAGACGAGTAGTTATACGAGCAAGTATGGTGGTACAAAATAAAACGTAGCGCTTTTCTGAGCGGATTTAAAAGAGGAACTATATTGTATGGCGGAATAGCACTTTTGGGAGTACTTCGACTCGGCGCAGTAACACTCTCCCTCTCCCATTATGAGAGGGAGAAGGGGAGCGGATTTTTCAGGCGAGTCGAGGTACTCCCAAAAGTGCTATTCTGCCATAAAATATAGTTCCTCTTTTAAATACGCTTAGAAAAGCTTTACGACCCACAACACTTACGTGCACGCACTAAGATGATAGAGCGATGTATCAACTCTTCTTAGTTAAGGTAATAACATAGTTTAATAATGAAAATGAGTAGACTATTCCTTTAAGCATTTGAGTTCAAAAGAAAGTAAACATTTTGAATAAGAGCTTAATTTCTTCAGTCAGTGCCCTGTAACTTGCTAAATATATGCAGTTTTTTTTTAACTTGCCATCTTTCTCCTCAGCTTCAGCTCCTGTGGTTCCAGAACTAAGCAGTGATATAGACACTAGTAATTTTGATGAGATAGAAGAGGATAAAGGAGAAGTTGAGACCTTTCCTACAACCAAAGCCTTTGTTGGCAATCAGTTGCCCTTTGTTGGCTTCACCTACTTTAAAGAAGACCAGTAAGGCAACTCTTACTCCACACAACTCTTGGGCTTTTACTCTGATACAGAACGACTCTTCAAAACAAAGTGTTTTCATTTTGTATGTATTCTGCTGTAGATTTTCTGACGTGTGTTTGTTGCAGGTTGTTGAAAGATGTCAACAGTTCAGCAATGAGAAATGATCATCCCACATCCAGCAATATAGAGGTACACACAACTGCTTGCCCTTACCAACACGCAGTAAAGTTGACATTGTAACACTGCCTTTAGGAAATGGAGTTGATGTTATTTACTGTTACAGTAGACACTAAGGGCACACTCACATTATCTAAACAAAACCACGCCCGAGTTTGTTTGACTCCTTAAGCCTGTTTCAATTGACTAATGTGTGGTTTGGTTAATAACGCTTTGGCCCTCTTGCAGAGGTGGGCTCGGGCACAGTTTACTTGGGCGCAGAACGCGCAGTGTGATCGCAAATTGTGCCAGAGCACGGTTCAAAAGGAGAGATGTCAATTGTGTGACCGCTTGCCTATCTACCTTTGTAAAAAACACTTCTGAGGGTTACATGAATGTCTGTGCTGCACAAGGGACAGATCAGCTAAGCAATATGATTGTAGGCATGTGAGAGGGCTGTGTGTCATCACGCCCCAAACGACTCCGAATAAAAAACACAGACTAAGAAAGTGCTTTATTTCTTGTTTTCATTGCATCCTAATGACGAAAGCATGCTTGGATCGGTCAAAGGGGGTGGTGATGGCGCAGTGGATAAGACACACGCCTTTGGTGTGAGAGACCCGGGTTCGAATCCACTGTGACACACCATTGTGTCCATGAGCAAGGCACTTAACCCCTAGCTGCTCCAGAGGCGTGCAACCTCTGACATGTATAGCAATTGTAAGTCGCTTTGGATAAAAGCGTCAGCTAAATGAATAAGTAAGTAAGTACAGTGAGTGCGTGCTTCTGGGGGAGTAGAGAGGAGGGACAACTGCAATCGGGCACTGTTTGGTTGCGTTAGGTATATTATGACTGCGCCTTAATTTGACTGGGTCAAGTTTTTATATTAGACTTGAACAACACCTGAAGCTATTTCTAGTAGTAGGTCTGACACTAAGCTGATGATAAGACTTTCTGGAAACTTCATCTTAACTTTTTCTCTTTTTTTCTCTCTCTACAGGACAATTTAGCTGTAAGTATTGATCTTCATACATAAACATCACATATGTCGTACTTTGTACGAGTTTTTTAAACCATCCTATGTGTTTTCTGCTCAGCTTCAGAAGAAACTTCACTCCCTGGAGGAGCAGCTCAATATTGAGATGCAGGCCAAAGATGAACTGGAGCAAAAATACAGAAGCAACTTCAGCCGCCTGGAAAAGATCACCAAAGAGCTTGATGAAGAGGTGTGTGCTACACCTCTAGAAATATACACGATTGTATTATTGTAGGCTATCTATGGTTGCCAATCAACACAGAAGCAATTGTTAAATCACAGATCAGCAATAACTTATCCAATTAGAATAAAGCACAGGTTTTATAATGTGTTTTTGCACATGTGCTTGTAGATAAATGGCAGGAAAGTGTTGGAGACGTCTCTGAGACAGCTGGAGAGAGAGAAAGCTCTGCTGCAGCACAAGAGCGTGGAAAGTCACCGCAGAGCCGAAAGCGAAGCTGACCGCAAACGCTGCCTGGAAAATGAGGTGAACGGTCTGAGAGATCAGCTGGATGAGATGAAAAAGAAGAACCAGAACTCGCACATTTCCAATGAGAAGAACATTCACCTGCAGAAACAGGTTTGTATGCGGCACGTTGAGATCGTTCAGGTCATCATGGAAAGTTTATTTAAGAGCATCTGGTCATCAGAACATCAGAATAGTAAAGTCTGTGTAGAATGTGAACATTTATGCTGTTATTTAGTGAAAAGAGACATTTCGAAGACTCATCACGAAGTGAGTGTTGAGTTATTCCCTATACACAAACCTGTCTCTCTTTATGTCAGCTGGATGAGGCGAACGCATTACTGCGAGCCGAGTCTGACGCAGCTGCACGACTGCGTAAAGCCCAAGCGGAGAGCTCCAAACAGATGCAGCAGATGGAGGGTAATGTGAGAGAACTGCAGGATAAATACTGCATGCTGGAGAACAGCAAGCTCACCCTGGAGAGAGAAAATATCACCCTGCAGGCCGCGCTGGACGCAGAGAAACGAGAGCACACCCAGGGCTCTGAGACCATCTCTGATCTGCAAGGTAAGAGTTACAGGTCTGACTTTTTGGACCTGTGCTATGCATTCAAGTATTCAAGCATGTCACGACTCACATGAGCAGGAGTGCTTTTAAACTCAATATATCAGCACGGATGTGATTTCTTTGTAGGCACAAGCCTGTTGTATACAAATTTTTGTACCCTCTGTGTTTGTAGCACGGATCTCTGGTTTGGAGGATGAGGTTAAACAAGTGAGACAGGCTCTGTCCAAAGCTGAGACAGAAAAGAGACAACTTCAGGAGAAACTTACAGATCTGGAAAAGGTAACCAGAATCTCTCTCTGTCTAGAAAGTATCTCTTTAAGACGTTCATCCTAGGTCAAGTTTGGCATTCCCAGCATTCTTTACTTCCCAACAAAAGTTGTGTACGCCAATGAATTATAGGAAAAAATGGACTTGATGTGTACTTCTGTATGTGAGTTAACTCGTCAATTAAAAGACAACGCTTCCCTGCCAATAACAAGTTTTTCCGGCACTCCGCAATACCGCTTTCATCCAACTTGTACAACCCGGAAGCAACAGCTCATGTCAAAACAGTTCAGGCACAGCATATGTTTTGATTATCGCCTTTGAATAGGCTTTCTATCAGAATTCTTTCACAAAAATGCAATTATCTCAGCTTTTGCTCAAAACTTGGTATTTTTCTATAAATCTACCCATATTTGAGAGGTGATAAAAACAAATGAATGTTTCTTTGTTTGAAAGCAAAGGGTCTGTTCTTTCATTTGATATATTGTATGTTTATATATTTAAAGAAGAATATTTTCTGGAAAATCATAAAAAATGTATTAATTTTAATGCCCTTCCTTTTCCATGTGTGTGTCCAATAGGAGAAGAGCAATAAAGAGATTGACATGACCTATAAGCTGAAGGTGTTACAGCAGGGCTTGGAGCAGGAGGAAGCGGCACACAAAGCAACAAAAGCTCGACTCGCAGACAAAAACAAGATCAGCGAGTCTATCGAAGGAGCCAAATCTGAGGCTGTGAAAGGTACGAGAGTTTAGTGTTAAACCCGGTGTTATAGCTTATTATATGTCACATTTCCATTTAAATATCGAAGGGCTTGTCTTAAAGGCCAATATTGTTTAATTTACATAATTGCCAAATCTGTTATCACCAATACCTATTGTTAGTCCAGACTGAAATTATGGAAAGTCGTGTTATTATAGTCACAAATTTTTTTATTAATTTATTCGTGTCCATGGCGCAAAGTTCAGATTTTTTTGTGCCTTGAGCACGAATGTCTTTTTCGTGTCAATTTCTATAAATACTTTTTCGTGTCTGTTGCACAACTTTTTTTTCCTCAGTTTTTTTCTATTTTCTTACCATTGTCGTTTGGGTTGGGGTTAGAATCACTTCTTGTTACATTTTTAGACATCCTAACCCAAACCTCAACTCCAGGCCAGAGTAGTTCTAAAAGTGAAAAAAAAAAACATCTAGAAACCAATACATAAAAGTACATCCTAACCCAAACCCCAAATCTAACCCCCAAAATAGGAAAAAAAGACAAAACAATACATGAAATTCGTGACACAAAAAAGACATTAATGCTCAAGGCACGAAAAAAGCTGAATTTCGTGCCATGGACACGAATAAATTAATCACATTTTTCAAGACTATAACACGACTTTCCGTGACTATAACACGACTTTCTGTGAGATCATGTTGTGTTATTCGTAGGCAGGTGGTGCTTATATCTTTTTGAAAAGATATATTGTCATTTTACAGGTCATTGTCAATGTATCCATAGTTTTGTATAATTTCTTTTACCAGGTAAAAAAAAATTTTCATCTAAATGTGTTTTCTAAATTAGTTAGATTCTAGTAAGCTAGCACAGGGGTTTTTGAACTTTGTGATACTAAGGTCCCCCAAATATGATGAACCAGCTACGATGAGCTACACTGGATGTATAAACCTGAAGAAAATAATACAATTTCAAATTTATTTGTACTTCAGATCTTGTTTCATAGGAGCTTTACAGGGAATTCTGCCTTTAAGACCCCAAGTATGTGAGGTAAAGGTAACTGTAATAAGGAACTAGGGATGCACCGATACCACTTTTTTGGAATTCGAGTATGAGTACGAGTACTTGCATTTCAGTAATTGCCGATACCGAGTACTTAATAAAAAAACATGATTTTAATTTACAGGTAAAAGCTTTAGTCATATAATTTAACAAAAAAACAAAGGACTAGTTTTCCAGTTTGTTGTAAACTCTGCCTCTTTGGACAACACAAGAGGCATTAACCCCTTACACGCCTCTCAAACATAGACATTTCTCAGACCGTGGTATCGATTCCAGGTATCGGGGGACTTTTAACGAGTACTTTAGAAAATGTGGTATCGAGGCCGATACCAGTATCGGTGCATCCCTATAAGGAACTAGAAAGGAACAAAGCAAATGTTTTTTTTTCCTGGGGATCTCCTGGAGGCCCACTGGGGGTCCCCGTACCCCAGTTTGAAAACCTCTGTGCTAGCATCTACAGTAGGTGGTTCCAAAAGTAACACATGGATTAAAAACCACAAAATTTATTTTGGTTCTATGGATGTTTAATAATAAGGTATGTAAAGGGTGTAGCAGAGAAGAGGAGCAGGTGGTCTTCGAAAGATGACTGGCTTTCAAAGCTTGATGGAATTTCATATTGTATGTGTTTGTGTAGATCTGGAGCAGAAGCTGCAGGAAGAACGGTCCTCTAAACAGCGCGTGGAGAACAGGGTTTTGGAATTGGAGAAGAAAAACTCCATGCTCGACTGTGACTACAAACAGTCACTGCAGAAGCTCGAGGAACTGAGAAGAAACAAGGAGAGACTCACAGAAGAGGTGTGTGTGTGCGCGCTCTGTGTGTGGATAACACTGTGTAGTGTTTGTTTCTTGACTCATAGATTTGATCTCTGTCTGTGGTTTAGGTGAAGAATCTGTCTCTGAAGATCGAACAGGAGGTGCAGAAACGTTCTTTGACTCAGAATGACCTGAAGGTTCAGAACCAGCAGCTCATCACTCTGCGTACGTCAGAAAAACAACTAAAGCAGGAGATCAACCACCTTCTGGACATCAAACGCAGCCTGGAGAAACAGAACATGGAACTGCGCAAGTACGTGACAAACATTTGCGTTCATTAATGCTTTTCTCATGTGGGATGGGTGATGTAGGCAAAAAATTTATTTAATTTAAAGAAACCAAAATCATACCATGCACATGTGTGTGTGTGTTTAGGGAGCGTCAGGACTCTGATGGGCAGATGAAGGAACTTCAGGATCAGTTGGAGGCCGAGCAGTATTTCTCTGTAAGATTATTTAACATCTCAAACCCATGTAGCATCCAAGCACAAAGATCTAACCAGACTCTCTCCCTCTTTCTGTCTCTGTAGACGTTGTATAAGACACAGGTGCGAGAGCTGAAAGAAGAGTGTGAAGAAAAAAATAAGCTATATAAAGACATGCAGCAGAATCTACAAGAGTTGCAGGAGGAGAGGTGAGATGCATGGCCATTATTGGTCATTTCGGAGCAACCCTAGAAATAACATTTTCAGTTTGGAAAATCTTCCTGGATTTGCGCGCGAGTCTAATTTCTATGAACCTCTCTCCCAGGGATTCTCTCGCAGCTCAGCTGGAGATCACACTCACGAAAGCTGACTCCGAGCAGCTGGCACGCTCCATCGCGGAGGAACAGTATTCCGACCTGGAGAAAGAGAAGATTATGAAGGAGCTGGAGATCAAAGAGATGATGGCCAGACACAGGCAGGAGCTCTCTGAGAAGGACACCACCATCACCTCTGTGAGTTACACACCAGTGTCGCTGTAATCTCAGTGGTCTATGCTGGTCGGTCTCTCTCTAATAAGCAATATTGATGGTCTTGTTTTTAAAACAGTTGGAAGAAGCGAATCGCACTTTGACGAATGATGTGGCAAACCTGGCCAATGAGAAGGAAGAACTTAACAACAAGCTAAAGGAGGCGCAAGACAGTAAGTCATTTCATGTTGTACTTTTAACGTATTAAATGTGTAATAGAGGTTTTTCACAGAAATCTCATTTCAAGCTAGATAACAGCTCTTACAGTGCCTCTGTAATGTCTCTGATGTGAGTTTGAATCATTGTGATTAATGAAAATTTTTCGTTAAATTTCTCAGACATGCAGAATATTAGAAATGAAGAGCAGTCCGTTGCGCAAGTAAAACTCACTCTTGAGAAACAGCTGCAGGTGGAGAAAACTCTCAAAACACAGGTACACTTCATGACTTGCACACAACATACTAATTGTTTCATTAAAGGGACACTCCACTTTTTTAAAAAATATTCTCATTTTCCAGCTCCCCCAGAGGTAAATTTTGGATTTTTACCGTTTTGAAATCCATTCAGCCGATCTCCGGGTCTGGCTGTTCCACTTTTGGCATAGCTTAGCATAATCCATTGAATCTGATTAGACCATTAGCATCGCGCTCAAAAATAACCAAAGAGTTTTTTATATTTTTCCTATTTAAAACTTGACTTGATTTTCTAGGCAGATATGTCTAGGAACTATACTCTCATTCTGGTGTAATAATCGATGTTTGCTGCTTTAACATGGCTGCAGGAATGTGATTCTTATGTAATTGGTACATATAAATATTAATTTCATCCTCCTTGCCTTTTCAGGCGGTGAATAAACTGGCAGAGATTATGAACAGGAAGGAGGTCAGAGGTGGTGGCAGTCGGCGTGGAAATGATACAGATGTCAGAAGGAAGGAGAAAGAGAACAGGAAGTTGCAGCTGGAACTTCGATCCGAGAGGGAGAAACTCAACAGCTCCATTATTAAATACCAGAGAGAAATTAATGACATGCAAGCGGTACTATGCTACTTTATTTATTTCATTTCATCAGCCCCGAGTATACTGTACTTTGTTTGTTTACATTTTGCTACATCCTACGAGGTGTATTAGCATAAATTCATTAAGCAAAGACCTCCATTTCAGACTTCTCTTCCACAAATATTGTATTTCTTACTCTGCTTCATCTCCTGCAGCAACTGGCAGATGAGTCGCAGGTGCGCATTGAGCTTCAGATGGCTCTGGATAGTAAAGACAGCGATATTGAGCAACTTCGCAGCCTGCTGAACTCTCTTAATGTCCACTCACTTGATTCTGTCAGTATGAGCAGTGGTCCAGATATAGACACCGATGAGTCACTTGCAGGTAAGGAATTGTTTCTGGCACAAATGTGCATATTTTTTCCATCACAACATTTTCTTTGTTCACTTTCTTCTTGTTTTTCTGTATTATTCCATATCACCATCTATTGTCCTTGTTCAGTTTCGATCAGATTCTCAATGCAACTCTTGATCTTTCACCTTTCACCTTACTGCTCAGCCTGAACACACAGGTGACCTGCATGGAGTTCAGTGCATGACGTTTTGACATTAAGACCTTACTGGACCTCACTCTTTTAAAACAAACCTTGAAGGCTTTTCGCATGAGCTTGTGTATTTCTTTATAAAGCTTGTCTGTTGCATTATACATTATTTTTCTCTGTGCAGAGACGAGGTTGGAGGGTTGGTTGTCTTTACCAGTGAGGAACAACACAAAACGCTTTGGATGGGAAAGAAAGGTTTGTTTTAGATATTCATTTTGCATTTATGCTCTGTGCAGATGTGTCTTTTCTAAAGAGACTCCAAGAAGATGCATTTAAAATATATAAGTCAGCACAAATACTAATGTTTTTGTATTTTTTTAGTTCTCAGTATAATAACAATATTTCTTGAGTCAACATTTCTTTAAAGCTGCAATTTGTAAATTCAGTTATTGAGCAAGTACATAAAACCTCCATAATTTTCTCATATTACAGCGATTTGGCAAGCTTATAATAATTATAATAATTTGTAGTATCAGCTGTTGGGCATGATTTTGTGGGAAATGTCAGTTTGATGTCATTTTGATTTCAACCCCGATACAGATAATTTTTTTTTTACAATTTTTTGTAATATTAAACTCTACCTGTCAAAATGATTTGCAGCATCCGGGTTACCGCCTGTTATTAGTTTTAATTGGTTATTATCTGGAAAAACAAACCTGCAAATGTTGCGACTGGCCAACCAGTATCAACTATTCCATCGAGATGTGTAATAAAAGTGAATAAAATAAGATTTTACATTTTTTCTTATATCGTGTGTGCAAACATAAGACATATTAATTATCAGGACTTAAAGCTTTAAACTAACGATTATTCATGACTAATCGTTTGCAGAATAAAAGTTTTTGTTTACATAATGTGGGTGTACTGTATAATAATTATGTATAAATACACACATGCATGAATATATTTAAGAAACATTTGCATGTGTGTATACATGTTTGTATTTATATATAATTTATTATATAAATATATTTTTTCTTAAAATTATACATGTATGTGTATTTATATTTACATAATTATTATACACAGTACACCCACATATATTATGTAAACAAAAACTTTTATTCTGCAAATGATTAGTTGCGACTAATCGTTTGGCAGCCCTAGTTTTGACAACAACAGAACCAACTCAGCAGAGTTACAAGCTAGTCATGTACCATGATTCCGATCACATGCATCAGAAATCCCATGTGTTCTTAATCACAGCGAAATTGAGTGAATCTTGTACTTCTTCTCATTCCTCAAGTATGTTGTGGTGAGCAGCAAGAAGATTCTGTTCTACAACAGCGAACAGGACAAAGAGCATTCCAATCCTTACATGGTGTTAGACATAGAGTAAGTTGAATCATTTTCTTTGAACACATACTGTACTGTTCTCAGTTTAGTTGTTGTCTTTGTTTACACGCATTGGATTGCTTTCTTTAATCTTGGTTTGTGTCCTCTTTGCTTTTCTTCTGACAGTAAACTTTTCCATGTACGATCGGTAACCCAGACTGACGTTTATCGTGCTGATGCCAAAGAGATCCCCAGAATATTCCAGGTATAGCCATTGACCCACCTTAACATAATATATTCCTAATTCCAATTCCGGTGGCTTTTAGTTTGTGTATGACATCATTAAATCACTTGGTTTTCCCAGATCTTGTATGCTAATGAGGGCGAGAGCAAGAAGGAACAAGAAGAGGCTCTTCCTGGGGACAAGTCCAGCTACATTTGCCATAAGGGTCATGAGTTCATTCCCACCCTCTACCACTTTCCCACTAACTGTGAAGCTTGTACCAAACCCCTGTGGAATATGTTCAAACCACCTCCAGCCCTGGAGTGCAGGAGATGCCACATCAAGTGCCACAAAGACCACATGGACAAGAAGGAAGAAATCATTGCTCCCTGCAAAGGTAAGCAGGGGTTGTTTTAATACGTCTTACTGGCACAAAATATAAAGGTTTTGCATTAAAATGGTTAAGACCACAACTTTTATCCTTCCACGCTTCTTTATAGCATCATCAAGTTAGGCCAGTGTTTTGTGTCATCTGGCGGCAAAAAACATATAACGTGTCTTTTAAAGTATATTGGGTTAACATAGTCAGTTTAGTGGTAGACCACCAGGTTTATTCATTCATTGTTAGATTAATACCTGAATGCATTAGAATCTTGAGAAGCTCAGAAGCAAAAGCTCCTAAACACCACCTACGTCAAAAATTAGATTATAAACCGAATGCTCTCGGCATGTATTATATGTTCATCAAATACATTTGCTTCATATCCACTTAATCCTTGGCATCGATTTTTCAACAAACCAGTGCACGAAAGATTAATAGGATAAATTGGAAACGGTGGTCATTTATAAGAAAACATGTCGGATGCACTTAGAGGGTTTTGCATTTGAACTCCTGATTTATCCTTTAGCCAAAATGACTTAAAATGTATTCAAACTATACATCTTATTAGCAGTTGCATTGCTTGGGAATCAAATCCATGACCTTGGCGTTACTAGCGATTATAGTGAATTTAGCTACAGGACATAACGTTCCCCATTTCTCCTCACACGTTTTTCTTTGCTTCTCGGTTCCCAGTCAACTACGATGTGTCTACGGCTAAAAACCTGCTGCTGTTAGCCACATCTCAAGAGGAACAGCAAAAGTGGGTTGGTCGACTGATAAAGAAAATCCCTAAGAAACCTCCGGCACCGGATGCCCCTCACCGCTCCTCACCCAGAGTTCCCAGTAAAGTACAAGCCAGTCAATCCTTGAGAAGACCCAGTCGACAAATACCACCCAGCAAACCCAGGTGAGGATGAAGCTTTGATGTCCTGATTTCTGTGTAAGCACCTGTGTCTAGCCTATTAGAGCCTAGGCTGTACTGTTACATTGTACAGAACAACATCAGTTGTGCATCAGTGTCTTGAGCCAAAACTTTACATAAAAGCTACTATGCACATGTCTGGCAGCCAGATCTATGACATTTCTTAAAGGAATAGTTGACCCAAAATTGATAATTGGCATTATTTACTCACCCTATAGTTAGAGGATTAGTCAATTTTCTTAAAAAAAAATCCAGATAATTTACTCACCACCATGTCATCCAAAATGTTGATGTCTTTCTTGGTTCAGTTGAGAAGAAATTATGTTTTTTGAAGAAAACATTCCAGGATTTTTCTAATTTTAATGGACTTTAATGGACCCCAATACTTAACAGTTTTAATGCAGTTAAAAATTGCACTTTCAAAGGACTTTAAACGATCCCAAACGAGGCATAAGGGTCTTATCTCGCGAAACGATTGTCATTTTCGGCAAGAAAAATAAAAAATATGCACTTTTAAACCACAACTTTTCTTCTTCCTCCGGCTGTGTGAAGTGTCACGTGCGACCTCACGTAATTGCGTAATGCAGTGGAAACGTCATATGTTACATATATGAAAGGCACATTTGCGGATCATTTAAAACAATAAACCTACACACAGACATTAATTAGTATCATTCCACATACAACAACTTCGGAATGGTCCTCTGGGGCGTATGTTCTGATAAGTCATCCGTGACCTCTTGACGTGATGACGTATTACGTGGGGTCGTGCTGTCTCGTCACATAGCCGGAGGAAGACAAGAAGTTGTGCTTTAAAAGTGCATATTTAAAAAAAATGGCATTTGTTTCGCTAGATAAGACCCTTATGCCTCATTTGAGATCGTTTAGAGTTCTTTGAAGCTGCAATTTTAAACTGCATTAAAACTGTATTAAAAAGTATTGGGGTCCATTAAAGTCCATTAAAATGAGAAAAATCCTGGAATGTTTTCCTTAAAAAACATAATTTTGTCTCGACTGAACAAAAAAAGACAACATTTTGTATGACATGATGGTGAGTAAATTATCTGGATTTTTTAAGAAAATTGACTAATCCTTTAATATGAACCTGTATGACTGACAGTGGCGGCTGGTGACTTCTTTATTGAGGGCGCACGATGCCAAGCTCGTCAAAACATGTATTTAGCCCTTCATGTGTGTGGTTCGTCATGTCAAAATATGTGTTTGGCGTGTCATGTTAACCTATGTGCGTCACGCATCATGTCAAAATATGTGCCTGCTGCAAACACTTCGATGATATTAGACACTCACGTTTGCCAGATACTCCCTTAACTCTTTCCCCGCCATTGACGAGTTAACTCTTTTAAGAGAAAACACTTCCCTGCCAATGAGTATTTCTGGCAATTCATAATACCGCTATTATCCACCAGGTGGTTTTAAAACTGTGGTGCTTAAATATGTGTACAAATGTTACGTTTTCGTGACCACGCTCACAGCAATGTGACGTGGCCCGGTGGCCGCGTAACCTCAGTAGAGGCTCAAAAACTCTTCTGGTTGACAAATTTCTACCAGTTTATCATATGCACTGGTTTATCACCCACCTTTATGTCTCAGACATAATTGAGACTTAAGCCTGGAGTTCACAGATGGTCACAAATGTCTAACTTTTGTGTTCCTGGATGAAAGCAAATTATACTTGTATGTGACATGTCATTTTTGGGTGAACTTTTCTTTTAACATCTTGATCTGGTTCCAACATGGCAACACATAAAATAGCAACTTTCCTTTAGTAGCAACAGTATTCGGCACTGGTTACGGACTAGAGCGCTACTCTATATGATACACAGGTTTGTAAGCACCGTAAGGGAACCTACAGCGTGCGTGGAGAAATCTGGCTTCATCTACCACAAGGGTCATGAGTTTATGCCTTTATTCTACCACTTCCCTGCAAACTGCGATGCCTGTACCAAACCCCTGTGGAACATGTTCAAACCACCTCTAGCCCTGGAATGTCAGAGATGTCAAATCAAATGCCACAAAGAGCACATGGACAGGAAAGAGGAAGATCTCAGACCATGTTCTCCAGACCAATTCAACCCCCAGTTCTCCGCTGGGTGAGAGGAGAACGTGGCCGACCTGGATATTGGATGGGGACGTATTGCTTTTTGTTGGGCAGGATGGCTGTAGGATGCTTCTGAACCGGCAAAAACCTTTAAGTCTTAAAGGTTACAGTCGTGATGCTTGCCTCGCATGTTAACACATTGTTATTGCAAATTCCGGCTAACCAGGTGTCATACAAAAAGCTTGAACAGTATTGCATTAAACTGCTGGGAATACTGAGTTGGATGTGAATCCAAGGCCACAGCTTGTGCACTAACAATTTCACGCACTCAAGTATGCATCATAAAATTTGGTGCAGGTTTTACACATTTTCACATAGACCTATAGCTTTATTGCACAGATATGCTGCCTTTACAAATACCATATTGGTTGACCTCAGGAAGCTTTGGGAGGTGAAATGGTTCATCTCAACTACACAGATTACCTCTAAGGTGCCAAGGTGTATCTTCACCTTCAACTACCTCTAAACCATACCAGTAAACTTTGTGTTGTGGGAGATCGATAAAGGTTTAGTTGAATGCTCTCTCTCCTCCACCTGCAGGAATCCCGATTTAGAGCTTCAGGACTGGCACTGGGCTCTGGATGACGTGGACGATGTAGATTATGACCACACATTTAATTTCTAAGGAGCGTAGGGTTGTATCAGGGTAAACACATACAAGCTCTGTTCCAAAACCTAGTCAGCTCCCTATCTAGGAAGCATTTTAGGTCAGCATGAAAGCTATTTTTGGCTAAATTCTTAGGTATCAAGCTATGTGAATTATGCAAAGAAGACAATCCCATGATGCACTGCAAAGAACTCAATAAAAAAAAGATAATCTACAGAAAGAAATGACATAAATATTTAAGCATCAGGTTAAACCGTTCTGTTAAGATGCTGCCTAAGTAGGCTATAGAAAGCAAGGTTGCTCACTAGGTTGTGGGACATGGCAATGGAGTGCTCGCTTATTTTGGCGTACAGTGGGATTTGGTTGCTGTTAAAGCAGATGTGTATGCATGTGCGTGTGTGTTCTGTTTGTGTGGCCAAGATGGGAAATGGAGAGTTTGCCATAAACCAAACATATACCAATTGCTCTGCTCATAAACACCCTCTCCACCCTCAAAAAATTCAAATGCTCTTGAATATCGACCCCAACAATTCATTCAGTGTAATCGTATTACTTACTTCGAAAGGAGGGGAGGTTTGTTCAGAGAATTGGAATTTGGCCTGTTTCTTGTTTGACCTTTGACCCTCTTGCCCTAGTCCCACCAGACTGGACGTGCCAAAGATGAGGCGAGCAGACTCCACCAACAGCATTCTGAACAAATAAGTCTGTGTGAATATGTGTGTGTTTAACAAACTGTCAAGAAGTAATTTCATCTGTACTGTAAAAGGAAAAGAGAATAAGAGAGAATGTGCATCAAAATAGTATTTTTTTATTTTATTGTTACCTTTTGCAATAAACATTTGTGACCCTGTTTTGTGTGAATTTGCAGGTGTTTCAATATGCCTCTTTTAAGCATGCATGCTGTGGTTCATTTATTTCTTCTTGGGTTGTTTAAATGCGGTGAAATTAACTTTCTCCCTTTCTTTTTTCTCGATTTTCCTTCTCTTCTCTAGTTAACCTTATTTTGGGAATCTGGTGCTGCTACATGGTGATTTGGGGTTCTTCCTGTCGCACCAACAAAAGACCTTTGTCATAACTTTCCGCACGTTTTGGCATATCCAAAAAAGTGAAAGATGCACAAATGTTGATGCAGGTTTGCTGTCGTGATAAGACTTTTATTTTCTGGGCATGTGGTTGCTTTTACTCGGAGCGCACAACAGATCTACACAGAACAAGGAGGTCAGAACCACACCAAACATCTTATTCACTGAAGGCCAGAGTTCAGCTGGACAGAACCTCATCGGACCGCCTTAGGGACTCGCAAAAGAATGTGGATGACAACTATACCCGATCTGATCAGATCGTAGTGTTTTTTTTTGGGGGGGGGGGTTTGACTTTAATGGCCGAATGTAGACAGTAGTACAAGATAAACGTGGCTACAAAACACCACTATATAAAAATTTTAATACTTTCATAATGCAATGAAACTAGTTATTGTAGAGTTTTACAGGTATTTTATTTTACATCTTTGGTTACCCCACCCCAATGTATTGTGTGTTTATTTTCTCTCTTATCATAAATGCATCCCGTACTGATTCCCAACATCAGGGTTCAGCTCAGATCCTGAAGGGTCACAGTCCTGCAGAGTTTAGCTTCAACCTTAATCAAAAGTAATATCGAAGACCTTGGTTTGAGTAGTGGTTGGAACTAAATTCTGCAGGATTGTGTCCTTTTAGGATCGGAGTTGTGTACCACATCATGAGTTGAATGTAGTCTGAGCAGAACATAACTGTAAATGTACTGTAACAGGGATTGAGATTTAAATCCGATCCGCCCGGAGTCTATTGCTATCTGGGAATGTAAAATGCATCTCTCATTTGTGATTCAAAACAGAGTCTCGTACCCTAAAAGAAGAACTTGGCCAAAAACTGATTAACCTTGCAAGCACATGACTGAACTATTCGTAAGATGAAAGAATGTCTGTAAACCACACGCTTAGGTTCACTACTATTTTTATTGGTGATTTGAAGTGGTCGATTTTTTTTGTGTGTGTGTGTGAATTGTCACTCTAGCAAACGCTGTGTATCTCTGGGTGTGCTATGGATACAAATCCTTGTGTTCTTTTACACTTATATAAGTGTATTCATATATATATATATGAATATACAGCGTATATTTGACCTGCCATCCTACCAGTGGGTTTGCTATTTATACAGGTCTGGGCACTTTTTTATTTTGATAGGCTGCCTCCAGATTTGCATGTTTTATATTGATGTACTGTTTGAGCATAAATTGAAGCATATGTAGCCGTGTTGTTTGGAGACCCTGTATAACATTTGCTTATTTTTGTACACAAAAGTAGTTAAAGAAGTATATAGCTGTGAATGTAGTAAAGGAAGTAAAGTTTTAATATAAATTTTTGGTCTGTAACCGTTCTTCAATCACATGCTCACACACACACACACACACTGCATATACATTGGAGTTCACAGTTGGAGAACAATTTATAAAACGTTTTTCTGAAATGTTAATCTTCATCACTTAAAATTTAAAGGAATATTAGTTGTGGGTATACCAATGTTCTAGGGTGTTTTACAATATAACCAAGCCACTTTAACAGATATAGTTGTGTATAGCAGTGGTTCTCAAATTTTCGGCCCCCCTTGTTTACGGTGCATTCCTTTGCGGCCCCCCCAAAGAAAATTTATGACAAGAAACTGTTCTAAAATTTTACATTTTAATTAAACAAAACATTAAGTTATACAAAGTAGTGCTGTTGGTAAGTAGCCTTATTTTTTTTTAGGTTTAATTACACAGAATTCATGATAAATGAATGTATTTTATAAAATGTCATAAAACTGGGGGCCCCCTGGCACCATCTCGCGGCCCCCCGGACCCCAGTTTGAGAACCACTGGTGTATAGTGTTCAATCTATCAGCAGTTTCATTTTGTCCATATAGTTAAAAAAAGAGACCATACAAAAGTAGTTTATAGATTCAGTAGTTTATAAAATGCAAAAGGTGGCAGATAAATCAAATAACTTAATTTTTAAACATTACTTGTGCCCCTGGAAAATCAACTGCAATCTTTTTGAAATGTTCAGTTCAGAAACCCTGTATTCAGTATATTAGCATGTTGCTCTACAAAGATATTGCTCAATACTAAAGTATACAAATAGCAAACATATCCCATTGTGAACTATGGTATATAATCAAAAATGTTCTTATTGTGAACTGTGCACCTGTCAAAAAACTATAGTACTATTTGAATATACTGATTGGAAAATACAATTTACAGTTCCTGCAGTATTTAACTAAACCAATAAGGTATAATATAAATTGTACATGTTACTAATTGTACATCAATAAACACTGCAAACACTTTTAAACAAGTAAATATTGGAGAGAAATCTCATTGGAATGATCAGGAAGTGTGAACAGGTCAAGAGTTAAAGGGACACTCCACTTTTTTTTAATTAGATTTTTACCGTTTTGGGATTCTTTCAGCTGATTTCTGGGTCTGGCGGTACCACTTTTAGCATAGCTTAGCATAATCCATTGAATCTGATTAGACCATTAGCATTGCGCTAAAAAAATAACCAAAGAGTTTCATTTAATCGTCAGTCTTAGTACACAATGTAACTACAGAAGAGTCAAGTTTTAAATAGGAAAAATATCGAACCTCTTTGGTTATTTTTTGTGCGATGCTAATGGTCTAATCGGATTCAATGGATTGTGCTAAGCTATGCTAAAAATGGTACCTCCAGAACTGGAGATTAGCTGAATGGATTCCAAAATGGTAAAAATCAAATGTTTAACTCTAGGGGAGCTGGAAATGAGCATATTTTCAAAAAAGTGGAGTGTCCCTTTAAAGGGAAATTCAGGAACTGATTATCAGTAAGAATGTATTTACTTTCATAACACTGTTATGAGTCAGAGATGTATCTAAACAGAACATTTTTTGCATCCAAAATTTTTGAAATCACAAAATTATTGCTGGAAAAACACGTTGCAAGACCTCTCCCTGCATGGGAATGTCTGATTAGAAATTATGTTAAATTGATAAAAGGCTGATTTTAATTATTAAATGCATACTATTTTTGACTATTTTACTGCCAGTGAGAAACCTACGTAAAGCAATATGTTATGAAAACCCTGAGTATAAGAACGCATCATGATATAAAGTTGTGTAAAACTTTTACCACAAATCAGTAAACCTTAACACTCTTTTACACAGCAATACAGAAAATGCTATAAAAATAACATCTGGGCTGAATCCAATTCCGATGTTCACTCTTAAAGTATACTGCACATATAGGAATACTGCATGTAACAGGAAGTGCCCTTGTAACCATAGTAACATGTTTTAATCCTGTTTCACAGCCCGAGGTTTGTAATAGATGACTGTAGCTGTGACCCACAAGTTCAGCATGCTCATCACGACAAACCGAACAAGGACTGCAATAAAAAGTATGAAAGAGTTAACCAAAATCAAAAGCAAACAACATCTAATCACCTCTTACTCACCTTGTGTGTCTCCTGTGGTGATTGTGGTAGTAAAGATCCTCGCTGAAAAATAGAGCAAACATTCAATATCTACATGATTAACTGTTAGAAAGCAAAGTATCGGAATGTAATGCATTAGCCTGCTTGTGTGTAAACAATTCTTTGTGTCACTTACCCAGACATGTATATGTGGCCAGACCCCAGGTGAGAGCGCTGACCTGTCTGGAGTCCTTAGATTGCCACAGACACTGGAGTTGCGCCAGTTTACTGCCTGCACTAATAAATGTGCAAAGACTCTGAAAGGAAAAAGAGGAAAAACTGAGAAACCTTATGCTTTTTCCAAATGAACAAAAATACCTTTGCTTTTTAAATAGACTTTTATGAAACTAATTCAATCTCAGGTAAAGCAGTAGTGGAGTATTCTCACCATGGCTAGATCAATCACCCACTTCTGAACTGTAAGCAGCTGCCATCCACCAATAAACCTGATTCTTTAAGTTAGGGATCAATCAAATTATATCATATACATTAAATACATATACAAATTTGGATAAAGACAAAACAAAATTGACAAAATTCCACCATTTCAAAAATTCTAATCACTTTGAGGTGGAACTCTATTTCTCGAAAATCACTTCCCGACTCCGTTGTGAACTGTGCACCTGTCACAGTTCAAAACGTGCAGTGCATAAAAATGTGACCTTGTCTGTGAACTCCAGTTTAAAGTTTTATCATCTAAATGAGATTAGGAAGATTAAAGTTTGATTTCAATTATTGATTTCAATTTTTGACACGCCTTACTCAGACAATATTAAAGACATCAAGGTTATATTTTCACAGAATGTTCTTTACATCATCTTGATGATGATCTTGATGAGAACAACAAGGATACACTGCTGCGTATATAAGGCTGTGCTTCAGGTTCCTGTTGTAATGTAGGATCAAAAGCAGCACAATGACATCTGCAAACATTGAGTTTAACACAAACTGTCACGTGTCACTGTTCCCACATGAAAGCTGTGTCCCAATTCAAAGGCTGCGACCTTCTAAGGACGAATTCTAAGACCGATTGGGTCACAGCAGCGCAATGTAGGCCGTTTCTCAATTCGAAGGCTGCAGCCTCCGGAGGTCATTAAGCCTGGTTTATTTAAGTTAACTGAGCAATACAATCGCAAGTCATAAACATATTACAACAATTTACGATTAACTAAGAATAACAGTCAAGTTTATAATTGTTAGTATTCTGAAATAAGATTTGATGACGTATACAGACTACAAATGCGACCTCCGGAGGCTGCAGCCTTCGTTGTGAGAAATGGCCAATGGATCCTTCACAGCCTAGGCCAGTGGTTCCCAAACTTTTTCAGCGTGTGGCCCCCCTTGTGTACGGTGCATTCCTTCGCGGCCCCCCCAAAGAAAATTTGTGACAAAAAACTGTTCTAAAACTCAACATTTTAATAAAAAATACATTAGATTATACAAAAAAGTAGTACTTTTGGTTAGTAGCCTTATTTTTTTTAGGTTTAATTACACAGAATTCATGATAAATGAATGTATTTCATAAAATGTCATAAAACTGGGGCCCCCCTGGCACCATCTTGCGGCCCCCAGTTTGAAAACCACTGGCCTAGGCTATCCCAAGATTCATTACGCACCTGTAACGGCTGAATATGACGGCTGCATATTTTATATCTTTATTAATAAAAGTGTGTATTTAGAAAAATAAGGTAATTGTCACTGCTTTAGTTATGTTTTTATTCTGTGTATGTTGCGTATATTTCTAAGGTTGATTAGAAACTGTTGTTTCGTTTAATCTACATCCAGGGGCGCAATGAACAGTTTCAAGGGGGGTATGCGAGACAGAATTTTGGGCCCCTTTCTTTAGATGATTGTTTGATTTTCATACTATAATGTGTAGCTATAGAAAATTACTCAATTGAGTGCGTTTATTTAATTTTACAAGTCGCATTTGCACCTAAAAATAAATGCATGAAGCGAAAAAAAAAAGATTTAGGCTATTCGAAAAACGAATACCATTTTAATCTGGAATTGCAAAAAACATTTACATGACTGATTTTAAAGAGATCACTAAAAGAAGAATAATGCATGGAGATGCATTTCTGAATCTATGGAAATCTATGGAAGGCGCTTTGAAAGTCAGGGCAGTCAAGTTTTCTGTGCGGTTTTAGAAGCGAAATGTGTACATTTATGTTTAGCCTATAATAGTTCATTCTTCAGAGTTCAATTCAATTCATATTGATGATCTTTATAGTCCATTTAGTCCATTTAAAAATGTTCTTACAAACCGATTGTATTCATCAGAAAACACCACTTATATTCTCTTTATGTCGTTGTTCTCTGTGCGTGTGGTATGTGTTTCCCACAACCCCCACACGCGTCCTCCGCTCATGACAAAAAGCGTGGTCGGCAAAAGTTTTAAAAATTAATATGACGTAGATTTTTGACGTAGTCTCGCCCACGCACGCCCTTAGCCAGTGACACAGAAATTGCAAAAAGCACAATCGGCTAAAGTTTTAAATATGACGTTGATTTTCAGTCAAAAGCATGCCGCAAATTTATCAAATGTGCTGCTTATGGGCATTTAATTTCTGTGCACTGAAGGCTGTTTTTTGAAAAGCGATAAAAGTGATATACTCCCTAATATGATTTTGCACATCCAACAACAACTATATTATTACAAAAATAATACTGCATGTTTTGGCATTTGATAGCATATTGCAGTAGTTTATATATACGTAATGATGCACGGTGTTCTTTTTAATGTTCTTTTTCTTTAATATTCACAACACTTATCAACAAAACATTCATTAAAATTAAGAGACTAATTATATTAAACAAAATTTATTTTAAGCAAACATTTGAAGCAAACAAAACTTAAATTAAACTCGAAAATTATGTCTTATGATTCACTCTATTTTTACCGTCATATTAGCATTTAATCCATTACAACGCCCAATATATAGCATTTAAAATTACAGTCTTAATAATCGAATTAAATTGAAACAAAACAGTAACAACATTACAACAATATTTTAACAAAACAATACTTAAACATAAATATAGAACAGACATTCTCTATTCGGATACATGTTAAAACAATCTGATATAGCGTTTATAATAGCTGCACTAAGGGCAAAACCTACGTTGCAAACCTGAATAAAAATGAATCACTTTCACTTTGAAAATGATGCGCTGTCACATTAAAACCAGCTCTTAGTCATTTAAAATTTAACTCAATTACAATGGCTAAGACAATTCTCCTATTTCATGTTTATTTAATAAAGAGTCCACAATTGCAGAAAATAATATTTTTAACTACGCCTATTAAGTAATTGTCCGTCTTAATGCAATGGCATATTTTTCAGCAGTCGCTATCCTAATATTTCCTTAAATAAAGGCCTTGCTGTCCTTTTGTTTTAACACAAATATTTTTATTTTTCATGAAACATTTTACGGTTTACGGATCAGCATGAGCGCTTTTTAGTGGCATGTGAGATCTTACCTTGAAATGCCAAACAGTAGGGCTTTCGACTGTTTGTGGTAACTTAAAAGGTTTGCATCCCTGATCCCAAACCAAAATGTTGCCTACCCACCCATATCCATACCTGCACAATCAAATTAAAAACCACCAGAACCGCAAAATATGTAATTGCATCTACTAGGTCATGCTTGCACGCTGTTTTAAAAAGTGTCTCAATTTGACTTATCACAAAGTCATTTACATTAGTTTTATATTCATTTACTTCACATTTTACTATAGTGTTAATAATTAAACGTGTACAACAACAAAAAAAATGGAAAAGTGATGACGGTGGGGCCCCCTAGCGTACTCATGGGCCCATATGCCTTGCATACTCTGCACCCCCCCTAACGGCGCCCCTGTCTACATCAACGTGTCATATTCAGCAGGTGACGCAAATTATGGGTCCTCCGAAGGCTAGACGATCTCATTTTAGTTCTCTTCTGCTGCCACCTTCAAACGAGTGCTCGCCTTTTTAGGTCGCGTCCTTAGAAGGTCTAAAAACTTCGTCTGAACTCACCTTGTGCTACAAGGATCGGATACTCCAGGTATGTGACAGGTGGATAGTCATAGTACATCTGGTACGACATGAACACGATGAAACTGAACTCGCAGGAAGAAGAGGAAAAGAGTTGTAAACATAAAGCCCAAAATGTTCAGACCACCATGAAACACACACACACGATACTGCTGCATGTTTTATCGTTGTGCGTGTGATTAAATTGACGTTTATTAAATGCTGGTGAAACTTCATTCAAAGCGTCCATTTAAACCAAAATCTTCAAACATCAAATAGGGATGCACATCCTGTGATAACTGTACAACTCTTACCCTACCAGCTCCAGCAGTAGACTCTTCAGACTAAACCCAGTGGTCGCTTTAGCCCGCATCAGCACGAATATTTGCGGGAATTTCAACACCATGCACACAAACAGTGTGCTAAAGTTGGCAAAATGCAGTGCTGCGTTACCCTCCATCTTGTAAACTCTTGGCACTTAACGCAGTAGTTTGATCGAGTTTACGGATTTCGGTACCAAGCGACTCCAGCTGTGAGCGTCTGGAAGGCAGCAGCACTTCCGCACACATTGGCGATGCGAAATGTGGCCCTCTACAGCACCCGTAACGATCTCAGCTTTACATGGCTATTCATCCCATGTCATTAATCATTTTTTAATGACTGAAAATATTTTTAAATTCATTTTAAATGCGCCAGCACATCCCCTTATGAATGTTTTTTTACTACAAATGTCAATTAGTTCCCTTATCAGCCGCAGGTAGCAGCCAAGGCAAAGGTAAGTTAGCCAGTGTCTTTCTGTATTAAGGCTGGACTGGGTGGTAACGTTAGCTTGTGTTGTGGGTCATTCAACAGAAACGTCCACTTTTGGCAGGGCAAGATGTCTTAAAATTTATTTATTTTTCTAACATTTAAACTAAGACCACATTATTAGATTACTCTTTGACTTTATAAGTACACATAAATGACAGCTTAATTATTTTTAAAAAAATTTGTGCATTTACTTCAAGACTGCATAGACCTTTTTTGTCACTGGTGTTACCTTATTTTTTTAGCAATATTAAAATGTGTTTATGAAGGTGTTAAAGCTTAATTCTTAAGTGTAGCAGAATTCAATGAATTAATAATTATCATCATTCATGTCACATGTGAAAGATTTTATTTAATGTGAAAGAAAAAAAACACCAGTGACACAACAAATCACCAGTCACTGGTGTTACTGATCTTCGCTGCTGTTACCTATCTTTGCTGCTGTTACCCTTTTTCTTATTATACCTTTATTTAACCAGGGAAGAAAATCACATTGAGACAGATATCTCATTTACAAGTGGGCCCTGGCCAAGGTAGCAGAACAATAGACAACATAAAAACAAACTAAGTACATAGAACAATAATCCCAACAATAAAATAAGATTAAGAACAAGTGCAGACATTTTGGAATGTTCTGTTGAGGTACAGCTTAAACTCATTCATTGAGATAAATACACTCAGTTTCAATGATCTTTGAATCTCATTCCATAAGGAAGGTAACACCAATGACAGTAACACCAGTGACAATTTTCATGAAAAAACTGCATTTTACAAAATTTCTGCTGCAAAGTGTCAAACCACAGGTTGTCAATCATTGTATATTCACTAAATTAAGTCGTTTAATCCATTTGTATTCTAGTTTTTTGCAAGTCCCAAACAATAAGGGAGGTCATACCAGTGACTTAAACTAAAAGCTTCATATGAAATCATGAGATAAATGAGAAGATTTCTGATAAGTGAAAAGAGTCAGTTGACTTATATGGGCGTCTCTTCATAGATCCCCAGGAAATTGAAAGAAGGAAGTCAAGTTATGTCATCAGTGTGATTTTTATTTGACAATAAGAGCTTTTTTGTTAAACGGTAACACCAGTGACACAACTCCAGGGGACCACTACTTTCATTATATATTTTATAATATTTATTTAGTATTTTGTCTTTAAATGTAATATACATCATATATTTGATAGTTATGGACACATTATTGTATTTTAAATGGAAGAAAACACTGTTTTTGATCTCAAAATAAAGCATTTTCCCTCTGTATATGACTGTGGGGACGAGCACTTCTGTGGTGCTTGGAATTCTAATTAATTATTAAAAATCAAATATTGCTACATTGATGGCTCAAGAAGATATAATTGTTCAAATAACATATTGTCTCATTTTAAAATATAAAAAATTGTAACCCTAAAGGGTGTTTCAAGTGTAATATTTCTGTAAATGCTAGGGAGAGAAAAATTGACATTTCCGTAGAATGACCCTTGTATGTTTCATTGATAACTGATTGAAATTTATGTGTGTTTGTATTGGCATTAGTTGGGCAGATGTGCATTAATGACTTGATGTAAATTCAAGATTTTTTCTCTGTAGCTTTGTTTTATGCTTTTAGTAAATCTGTATCCTATAAAGAGCTTGGGCCTCTTTTGAATAACCCATCATTGTTTTTGCTGTAATGTTTTACTATGGATTCAGTACAACCCTTATGAAAATTAACCATGGTTTTACTACAAGAACCACATGGTAATTGTAGTAAAACCAGAAACCTAAAATGTACCATTGTCTCGCTACATGGACCATAGTTTAACCATGCAGAATGTAGTAGAACTATACAATACAAATGATAATCAACTACCACACGTATACATCAAGAAATAACAAAATAATTAATCTTAGTAGCTCTGTTGCATTTAAAAAAAATGAAGACTCTTGGAGAAATGAGAACTGGAGTGTGCCTCTATTTATTTCTTTTTAATAAGCAATTCACTGGATTAAACAAATACTGTTACAACACAAAAAATGATACATTTTAAAGCAACAAGTTTTATAACAACTTCATAATCAAAAGACAAGTTAATCTTTTTTCTTTTGCTCTTGCTGTTTCCTTCCTTAATTTAGAAAACAAACAAATAAACAAAAACAAACATACAGACTTTTCATTGGACAGCTTGGCTGCCACTTGCTACCCTGTTCAAAGAACCATCTTTCTTGTTTTTTCTTTTTTTATTATTTGCAAATGCAAAGGCTTGCCAGTAATAAATAATACTATAAAATGTTCTGCAAGTACACAAAAAAGATTGAGAAACAACAACAAGGGTAAATGTACAAGGTCTTGGGGTGAAGGGACGGTGAGCGACGTAGCAAAACCTCCGATTCATACAGGACACAGACAAAGCATCTATACATCCATACTAGCCAGACGACAAAGTCGATTTTATTATTTGCGTGTTTTTACAAAGTGGGATTTTTAAACAAGCAGGCATTGGTAATTACAGAGCACACAAATGATTAAGGCAGCTCAGATCTTCACCTCAAAAAGGTTTGAACATTTGATCCTTAAAAACTGCAGCTTGCGTCTTTTTTGTTTTTGATTTACACAGACATCGTGTCTCTTACACAGAGTGCAGATATAAGAATTTGTTGTTGCATAATTCTGGCTGTTGACAAGGCTGTTCTGTTTAAAGGCCCTTCGACCTTAGGATTGTTTATTTCATGGCTATCGCAATATTGTGATATTTCAAGACCCTTCTGATTTATGCTTTGATCAATTAATGTCAAAACTCGCATCTGTATTCCCCTTAACTTGATTTTAGAGAATTGCAGTAGATGTAAGGTGGGAGTGCTTTTCTCTCATTATGTTGTTTTGTTTAAGCCCATGTAACATTACTCGGTGAGGGATGGGGCCGATGGTTTTGCTGGTATTTTGGAGTTGCGGTGTATGGGTTTTTGTGTGTGTGGCTAATCCTTCGCCAAAGCAGTGCTCAAGTTCCCCTCTCTGATTAAACAGAAGCTCTCCAACTTTTCAGACTAATTTTGGTGAATGAAAAAGCCAAATACTCTTTCTATACCCTGCCTCGGGGCTGAAAGACAGTTTGGCCACTGAAACAGGCGCCTCTAGTATATCTTTTCAAACGCTCTTGGATTACAGTATTGCACTCTAGCAGACTCAATGTACTATGGTTTGTTAATTCTTTCAGCTTTTCTGGTTAAAACTAGTTCATTGACTTAACTACCCCTGGTGGCCAAACTGGGCACCTACTCACTCTTGAACTCCGGATGGCAATCGTTATTTGGACAGAATTGGCCACAAAATAAAGGTCAATCAAAATTGGTTCAGTACGATATACACATTTAAAAAGTGTTAAAAGTGTTCTTTCCTGTGTTATAAATACTAGCATGTATATAATGGCAATTGAATCAATCAAGTGTGGGAAATGATTCCGTTCAGATATTATACAGAACTTTTACTGTTTGTAATAAACTTCTACAGTGTTTCTCATAAGTGCATTTACTCTCCTACAATGTACACACACACAGCTTTTCTATTGTTGTCAAGGACAGCATCATCTGCTGTGTCCCATACACGCAAACACACACATTTTTCTGCTGGTGTCATTGTCTTGTCTGTGTGGAACCGCAGACACTACAACAGTGTTGAGTTTCAGAGCTATATATGTACCAGCCCAGTCTGCACAACTCTAGTTACAACAGCAAGGTCACACACGCACGCACACACACACACACACACACACACACGCACACACACACCATATTTTAATGTTGCTGTTTGAGCATAAACAACATCTGCAAAGTTACAACGCTCAAAGTTTGATGCAAAGGGATATATTTTCTTTAATTGCTTCACCTAAACTACAAATGAATGGCTGGATAAACTATAGTGAGCTTCTTCCTGGGTTAGTGACATCACAAACCCCAACTGGCCATTGAAGTAAAGCCATGGTTTGTTTTTGTTATGGGGTCATAGTTTTGGCAGCAGATATTACACTCATTCTGGCGTGACATTTTCGGACAAAGTGCAGTAGGTGGTTAAAGATTAGGGCTAACCAATCTAAGCATATTGCGTATTTTTGAGGGAGGGGCTTCACAGAACTAGGAACTCAACTGCCGTTTTTAGGATAATGGGAAAACGGTGTAAAATAAAGGTAAAATAAGTAAAAATTCAAACGAAGCCGGAACACATGTTACAGTGCACCCCATATACACAATTAAACCTTCAAAAACAGGTGGTTTACCACCCCATTAGTAGAGATTTAAACTGTGTGTGTGTGTGTGTGTGTGTGTGTGTGTGTGTGTGTGTGTGTGTGTGTGTGTGTGTGTGTGTGTGTGTGTGTGTGTGTGTGTGTGTGTGTGTGTGTGTGTGTGTGTGTGTGTGCGTGTTACGACCTCATGACATAGCTATACCTAACAGACAATTGTAAATGCAATTTACTCGATTGCATAAATTAATCTTATATTTATTTAGCAATGATGGTAACAGATGTGGTTTTGAAGCAGAGCTAAGGATGAGACAATTCATATCACGATATATTAGATGTATTACCTTAATAGTAACTTAGATTTAGAGAAAAAAATCTCTTTTTAACCAAGTGTGTTTAAGAGCACTTTGTAGACAAGAATCTCAGATCTCAACTTTGTTGAAGTGTTTCTCCCATGCAGCTCTTAAAGGATCCCAGCAAGCACGTTTGCATTTAAAAGTCGTCCAAACACAGCCCAGAGGTCTAGCCTTTAAACAAGGCAAAATTTAAGCTGTCAGTGAGAAATTAATAGATATCTAACTATAACCTAAAAATAAATTAAATAAAATAAATAAATGAAATCAAACTCCTTGTTATCACTATTGACTTTGCTTACATACAGTAATGGACTATAATACATCTTGCAAGTTATCAAGTTATTTTGGCAAAAACGAGATGTAACCAAATTCACGTTTATTCTGGCTAAAAGTCAGTTATTCCGAAGTCAGTTATAGCCAGACTATATTGGATCTATAGTTAATCTTGCTTGCTGGGAAAAGTTAACCTAAATATGAAACTTCTCATAATTTACTCACCCTCATGCCATCCCAAATTTATATGTCTCCATGTCTTCAGTTAAAGGACAAGTTCGGTATTTTAGACTTAAAGCCCTGTTTTCAGATTGTTTATGGTGAAATAGAATGGTTTTGACTGAAATTTCGACATTTGCGGCTGCCCTGAGAATTTTCGCGTGTTTGTGTTTCCCCTCACACCTCTACAATGGGTTTAATGGTGCACTGGAACAATCCTTCCTAAAATGCATTAAACTTTTGTTTACAAAGACGTGAAACTCACTGAGTGGTCAGGGGTGTTCACTGATATGCTCACACAAAAATCGCTGCAAAAGACGCATTCCAACAGCTGTTTTAGCATTCGTTGTTAACTTGTGGACCTATTTTTCCAAACGCCTCACACCCGTACATTCTTCCGCTTAGAGCTTGAATAATAGACACTCCAGCCCAGGTGGTGGCGCTAATCCGCCATTGCCAATTGCAAGAATAGAAACAAATACCATACCTCATAGGACATCTAATACAAGTCAATGGAGTTGGTAAAATCTACGATAAAACCTGTTGGAATGCGTCTTTTGCAGCGATTTTTGTGTGAGCATATCAGTGAACACCCCTGACCACTCGGTGAGTTTCACGTCTTTGTAAACGAAAGTTTAATGCATTTTAGGAAGGATTGTTCCAGTGCACCATTAAACCCATTGTAGAGGTGTGAGGTGAAACACAAACACGCGAAAATTCTCAGGGCAGCCGCAAATGTCGAAATTTCAGTCAAAACCAATCTGAAAACAGGGCTTTAAGTCTAAAATACCGAACTTGTCCTTTAAACACAAACAAAGAGTTTTGTGTTAAAATGCCATCATGTTATTTCTCTGAGGGGTCAAGCTTCTAAAAGCACATCCGTCCATCATTAAAGTAATCCAAACTCCAGTGGGTTAATAAATGTCTTCTGATGCACAACAGATAAAAAAATATTCAATATTCTACGCTTATGAATATAAGTCACATGAATCTGAGATGGCATGAGAGTAAATTATAAGAGAATTTTAATATTTTGGGTAAACTATTCCTTTAATCTGCCCCCAAACATAAACACAATGTGCACCAAACACAGAGCATATGATATTTTGCCCTTTATATCAATCAGTTCTCTACACTTCTATCCAGAAGTAGGGTCAGCCAACCATATCAGCACTGACAAAATATATCTGACATAGGAATGTGTGTGCATAAATCTGACACTAGAATGAGACCCAGACACATATGAACCCAAGAGAGAAATCCAGTCCCTACTCGTTAGACCTCTGAGTCTACCATTGAAAAAAAATACCGCTGCGAAACTGAATCCCACAGAGGAATAGGGTAGCACTTCAATGCTCTTTGTATATCACCCAGGAGCATAGGAAAGAGAGAGAGCGAGAGAGAGAGAGAGAGAGAGAGAGAGAGAGAGAGAGAGAGAGAGAGAGAGAGAGAGAGAGAGAGAGAGAGAGAGAGAGAGAGAGAGAGAGAGAGAGAGAGAGAGAGAGAGAGGAAAACATGGTAAAGGTGGGTCAATAATGGCCACTCACTCTGCTGGTGAGGTGAAGAAACAAAAATACACAATTGAAATAAACTGCTTTCAGGAAGTTTCACTTTGAGTTTCACTTCCTCTTTTCATGAAGGGCGTTTTGACCAAAATTTTGACACTCTACTTTTTGTCCAAAACAGCTTGAGCAAACTTGAACGTTTTGTGAAATTGAACTATTTTTGGCCAAAGTTACTAAAGAAATTTGACACACATTCTCCCACACACTCAGACTGGGTTTTAAAAATTTTCTCCTTCAGTTCAGTAAAACAAAAAACAGATGCATACAGTTGCTAACCATGCATTTGACTCCTACAGTACTCTTTGTAACCGATATCATTTTGGCTCTTCGACCACTTTACCAACCAAGTCTACCTTTCATTAAAATGTTCTTGGCATCCTGTGTAAGTGAACTCTACACTGAGGCACCTTGGAAATGTGAATGAAACCGCTTTCAGTCGCCGTAGCAGGAAAGGATGTGATGAATGTAATTTAGCACTGATTAGGATTTGGCAAAAAAGCAACAGAATAAAAACAAACCTCATGAATGCACCTCTGACACTATCTCACCGCTGACCAAACCAAAGTCACTCAACTGGTTTTGATTGTTCACTGATAGAAAACCCAAGAGAGATCTTTCTCATTTAAAACTTGACCAAGAGCACCATGCTAAAAACGATTCATCATATATATATGATGAGATAAAAAAAACCAAATGCCCATCCGGACGATGGTTTCCCTCTAGCAATCTGATCTATAAGAGCAATGTGTACAGTACACAACCCACCAGCAGTGTTGGACCAACTATTCATTGAGTTATGCAATGTGCCATCATAACTATGAGAATATCAGCTTGCCATTTTAGCCATGCGGGTGGAACAGTCTCCAAGCCAATGGCCGCAAGGCTGTCAGCCATTTTAACAGTTGGCCTAAATGATTTTTGAGGTCTGTACCCTGTTATCAAATGAGTGAATTGTTCATTGCACAAGTATAGGCAGATAAACAAGTCCACCGTCGTCCAGTAATGCAGACTTGTCTTCTGTTTTTGTGTCAGGTGTCCATCCTTTACAGCTTCATCTTTGAGATAAAACTGAAGTTTGCTCACTCTTTTGCCCACTTATGAAGTGACCCGTTCCTCTTCCTGTCGTTTTGGTGTCCAGTTGCTGAACACCTCTCCCTCAGAAAGGAGAGATAGACTGAAAGAAGTTAAAAAAGGGTACAGAGTGTTTTGCTGGTGTTGCAGATACTGATACACTTAGTCAGGGAATAGAGAAAGAGAGGGAAAGATTTGAGCGAAAGAGTATTCAGATCTTTCGAGCTGCTCTGGGTTTGTATTAGATCTTGGAAATCCATATATACACTGTAGTCTTCAGCACTGTAATACCACTGCCATACAATAGGAGTGGAGTCCTCAGCTAGTCATGGATGTGGTGTCTAGTGGAGAGGATGGGAAATATCTCTTGCCTCAACATCACAACTAAAGGTCAAACATCAAAGCCAATCTACTTTCCTGAATGACACTTTTGTCATTTTTTGTTTAGCCAAAGGGGCGGAGACAAAGCAGATTGCTGCCCAATCTGGGTGATATGTGCATACAATGCATGTGTGTGGGTTTAGGAAGTGTAGAGGAACATGGTTGACATCTTGATTGAGTGTAGTTTGTGGACAGCTGAAGGTCTCTGCTGCAGTGTAATACTCTTTATCCCTTTGGTGAGATGTTAACATCTATGAGAGAGAAGAAGTATTTATACTTTGCAACTAAACACATAAACAATTTCACACCATTTACATGCATTTGGCAGATGCTTTTATCCAAAGTGACTTACAATGCATTTATTATAATAACCTTTGTAATAGCTTTTTAATACATAATTTCTATACAAAAGATAAGGGCTTGATTCTCACCAATCTGTTTCACTTGTTTTGATTGCGGATACGCAGACACCTTCTCTTTAGCGGAGGCTCCATTTCCATAGCCACTGTTCCTGTTAATGGGGCTGTCAAGCCACATGGCAGGATGGCAGTGGTTTTGTCAGCAGGTTTCGGCACAGGCTGAATGACACAGCCAGGTTTGGGCATTATAGGCAGGGCGTAGGCATGGTCCTCACCAGATGGAGCATCGTCAGGACTTTGTGATTTGTCCTCACCAGTTCCTGTTGTAATGGCAGACTGGTCATTTGTACTTCTTTTAACTGCTGAGTCTCTTTCTGTGGCCAGGCAACTGTTTTCTTTCAGGTCCTCACCTTCTAGATCTACCCCAGTGGGGTCGTCGCACACTGTGGCTGACCTGCGACAGGGGTCCACGAGAGGTCGATGTTCTAACGGAGATGTCCTAAACGAACCCTCTGCAGATGGCACATTACAACTCCCATTGACAATTACATTGCAGGGCGTAGCAGAGCCAGGCTCGGTTTTAGCTGTGGTGTTGTTGCCAGGGACAGTTTTAGTGATGCATGTAATTGGCTGAGAAAGAGGGGGAGTGCCACTGCAGTAGGAAGGATCAGCACAAGGCAATGCCATACTAGCCAATGGGCTTTTAGAATTACTGTCTCTGTGATTATCCTCTGTGCTAGAATTGGACGCCCCATCCACCTCAGCCTCACCCAGTTGTGAAACTACAGGTGGTGGGCTTATCCCAGGCTCTGCTTTTACCTGAACACAGGTTACAGCTCTCTGGATCACTAGCTGTTGCCGTGAGCGGCGATTGGTCGTTAGGTCAATCACTCCATCTGCTAGTGTGTCTTTGTGGGAGTGTCCAGAGTTTAAGTTTCCGGGGGTTTCCGTTTTAACCATCAGATCCACCATGTTTGTCCTGCTCTGCTCTGTCTGTTTGGAAAAGCCTGGTGAGAGTGTATCTGAGGTGGGTGGGGCCTGCTGAAAATCCCTCCCCTTCTCTCTAGAGGGGCTAGGAGAAAACGAGGGTGGTACTCTTGAGTCACTGTGCTCATTTGAGGCATTCGGAAGCGTTCCGTCATTTCCTGGTCGATCACGTGATGCATGGGGACTGAATGGTATGGGTACCGGTATGGGTATTGGTACTGGTAATGGCACAATCACCGGATAGGGCACTAATAATGTTGGTGGTGGCACTAATGGGGCAAGAGAAGGCATGCCTATGTTCATAATGGGTGGTACAGGGATGGGTCCAGTTGGCATCATGTTAACTGGGGGGAAAGGCAAAGATGGCATGTGGGTACCAGAGTGAGGATGCATCATACCTGGAGGATTTCCAGAAAGGGTTGGAGTGGAGGACGGGTGCATCTGGGGAGAGAGCAGTGAGCGGTGCATGGGGCTTGATGGAGGTCCCAAAGTTCTAGGAGGGAGTGGTGGCCCGATTCCAGGTATTATGGGATTGGAATGAGGACTGTTGGGGCCTGGGGGGCGTAAGAATGGAGGGCGAATATGCTGCATCATCTGATGCTCCATAAAGAGAGGAAGAGGAACCGGACCACGTGGAGTCATGACCATCGGTGGGCTGCCGGGTGGCATACCCAGAGCTGGGTGTAAACCAGCTAAGTGCGGTGGGGGAGGGGGAGGTAACACAGGGCTCTCGTGTGGCCGTGGTGTGGGGATTTTCGTAGATGATGATGAGGATGATGATGACGAAGACGAAGATGAACACACCGTTCCAGTTTCAGATGGTGACCCTGATGTGGATCCAGAGGGTCCGGCTACAGAGGTGATGCCCCCTGGTGATGGTGCCTTGCGACCGCGGAGCTCGTTCAGAGGTGAGCTCCATGACTCAGGTGTTAGAAGCTGTACACCTGCTCCACTTTCAGATTTAGTATCATTGGCTGGGAGAGGTGGGTTACAGAATCCCCCTGGTAGCGCAGCCTGAGTCTCTTTATAGAATATATCCATCTTATATTGGTTTAGACACTTTGCACTGCAGAACTGAAGCCGCCTTTCCCCCGCACCAAAATCTAGGTATTCCTTAGTGTGCCGGATGTGTTTGCACCAATCACAGACCTGTAACACCAACAACCGCAAAACACACACGTGAACAACATAAACTACATATTTGAGAGATTTCATCTTTGTTAAATAATAATTTTAACATAGACTACAACATAATAGGAAGAGTATGCCTATCTTTCATTTTGACTTGTGAGCCTGATGATAGGTAGCATGTAAAGAGTGTGTTTGCAAAATGTCAAATCAATGTAAGATTATAAGGTGAATGTGGCATTAAACACAACAACTTACACATTTAGACACTGAAGAGAAATGTGGTTATGTCATGAAATATTAAATTAACTCAAGCTTTCAGCTTTCACAGCCAAACACAGATCCTCTCAATGCAGGTGTCAACTTTTTTGCATCATCATTATTCTCTCCCTCTCTTTCTCTCTCTCTCACAAACACTCACACACACACACAAACACACACACACACACAAACACACAAATAAATTTTTTTTAACCCATTGTTGGGTCTAACCTAACGGCTGGGTTTGTCCTTTTTTTGACCCAGTGCAGAATTTTTCCTTCAGTGCTGATCAAGTTACAAAATTATTTTTGTATTTCCTGCTTCTTAACCTTACCTAACACACTGTCTTTCTAACTCATGGATCCTTACTCTCCCACACTCATTATAAAATGTCTGGAGTCAGCTGCCCAAGGCAAGCTGCAGGGTCAAACTCTGACAGCCACTACTAAAAGGTTTTTCCTTCAAGCGGCAATTATGCATGTGGTTTCTGAGTATGTGAGTGAGTTTATCTGTGGCACCACAGGTGACGCTTACAGAGTTAGACAGTGACAACAGGATGCAACAAACAGGAACAAGAGCCTTAAAACTGCCAGACAGACATAGTATAAATGTGAGACAGCACTGACAAGGAGAGGGAACACAAAATATAGTAAATTACTATAATAGATGGATGGATAGGCCAAAAATGGAAAGATAAATAAAGACATTTCTATTACTATTAAATGACAGATCATTTCTTTCTTTCTCTGTCACTCTTCTGTCAGGATAGTTTTGTTTGTCTGTTTTTGAGTTGAGGATGCTGTCAATCTCTACACAGATGGTCAGTTGAAGTATTTGAGTGCAAACAGAGAAATCTTTGCCTCAGGCATGGTGGGCATAGAACATATAGCAAGTAATTTGCAAACATCAGCTTGGCATAGAGAAAAACAGGTAGAACAGACTGACCTGCACTGTGCTTTACTGTGAATCAATTCCACCTGCTGATGGTGTTAACACTGTCTGTGTTTAATGCTCCATTTAAAAAAAGGAATTATGCAAATCGTGTAACATGTAAACATGCCCAAAAATGCTGTAAGTAATTCCTCTGTTTTGCGGGGCAGAGGAGGATGCAGAACACAGTGATCTGACGTACTTAAGACTAAAGTCTAGGTATAGCAATCTAGCTATAATAAACCTAATATTTACATAGAAAAAAGTTCACTCTGGAAGGAATACCAATGACTTCATTAAAATATTTAGGCACTTTATCAGGACATTAAAGGTGACATAGAATGATTGAATGGGGTATTTATCCTTGTTCTGTGATGTGACATGTAGACAACATTTTTTTTGTTTGGGTCTGTAATGCCTTAGAAGCTTCCTAAAAACCTCTCTCAGATAGCTCTATTAGGGTGGGGGATTTTAAACAAGTGGTTTTGCACCTATTTGGCTCCCCTACTGGCTTAACTTGCAATCTCATTACTGATTGGCTGACTTTGCTGCCACTCAAAAAATTTAGCCAATTATTTTAAAGTGGAGGGGCAGTGAGATGCCTGTGATGTCATAAGCGTCAGTTTTTCAGATTGGGCAGTTTTCTGGCTGACATTTCTAAAAGAGGAATTTCTATGAGACTGAGATGTTTAGCATGTTTAACATGACTTTTTGTATGTTCGTGAATGCGGGTAGACTACAATTATTCAACAAAGACAAGGTAAAAATGTTTTTTTATTCTCTGTCCCCTTTAAGGACCTGGCTAAACTGAAATAAAACTAGAACAACATTTCATAAATCAATGCCAGAATTATACACAAATTAGGCACAAATATTTCCTTCATCTTGCAAAATATAACATAAGGGAAAGCTAAAACATACACTCTGCCATACCTGTCGTGTGTGTGTCCATGTGTGTACTGTTTTCTGTTGTTTTGGCAGTAAACCTTTGATTATAAGGCCAATAAAGATTATTTAAATCAGAATCTGAACAGGATTTGCTTCAGGCCTGGCGAGTGGACCGCAGAACCAGAGTTTTTTTGAAAGGCTGGTGATTCGACTGCCAAAGCCAGAGTTTCAAACATGATAATGAAGTCATTAATCATACTCTTGTACCACCAATGATGGACATTTATCACACAGAGAGAAAGAGAGAGAGAAAGAGAGAGAGGGAAAGAGAGAGAGACAGGAGCTGAAGTTTAACAAGCTCACATAAAGCACATGTATAAACACACATTGTAACATATTAGTAACATATAGAAACAAGTCTATTTCCAAGCCCTTTTATGATATATTCTCTAATAACGAGTTGTATCATCATGCACAATTAATTCATGCTCCTTAATTAAATGTATCCTGTTTTAAAGAAATGTAGATATTTATATTAACAAATCATTAATCTAATCCAATTAACATGCATTACTTGAATTGGCTAAATCTAAAAAAGCAGATTTTTCCCACCTGGCACCTAAACTGTGGAACAGCCTTCCTGACACGGGACTCTGACACTCTTTAAATCTAGACTAAAGGCCAAACTAAAGTACACTTTTTTTATATGTGTAGGGGTGCATGCGCACAGACAGTCCGTTGAAGGACTGTTCCAATGTCGAGGATCCTCGGAATTTCAACCAAGGACTTAGTCCTTCGTTCGAGAAATATCCCATATACAGGAAAGGATACATATGTGTATCCTTTGCAATCTTCGCACGCTGAAATCACCCACAATCCTATGCGCGCAGCGCCGAAAGCACACCTTTCATTGACGCAATGACGTGCACTTGCTAGCCTGTTCCATTTACGTGTTCTCCGAATGCTTAAGAGGAGCCTCGCCTAGCCTCTGAAGGAAGTGACTTGAAAGAACTAGTCCTGCCAAGGAAGTATCCTTGACATTGAGAAACGGCCAGAGGCTGTTTCTCAATTCCAAGAACGCAAAGAATGGACATGCGTTCTCGTGGAGATCAGTCTTGCCAGGTGACCTTGGAAGAACGAACTCAGAAGGTCATGAGAACACAAAACGCACTTGTGAGAATTGAGATGTGTGCGATCGTCCTGTTGGTCACCTGACCTCCCCATATTTCAGCGCGCAAGTCTGCATTCGATGCATCCTCGATATCAAGAGTATTTTTACACATCTAAGCATTTTCATGTGTCCTCTGTACTTGTGTTCTTGAGAATTGGAATTGAACTTTGATGGTTAATGGGGACGTAAAGCGAGAACACAAGGACGCAAGATTGCTAAAGAAAACGCATATTGAGAAACAGCCAGATTTTTGAAACCACACGTACATTGTACGCGCAAGTTGTGCATACGCTTACAGTTGACTGTGTGCATATGTTTGTGTACACGTAAAAAACAGACTATATCTTCAGCCTATCATACCTTACCTTAAGTACAGGGCCGGCGTCAAGGGGGGGCATTCGCGGGCAGTGCCCCCCCAAACAGGTCGTTGTGCCCCCCTACAAAGTTTTTTATTAATTTAATATATATCAAGAATAATTAAAATAAATTAAACATTGAATGTTTCATGACTTGTAATGTAATCAAATGAGGAAAATATAGTTGATATATGTTTTCTTTAATTAAAATAGACCAGTTTCTCTGTTTGGATGTATTGCCGCGTCTCACCCGTCTTAAGTCTTTAGCATATTTGTGACTTGATACTAGCAACGTGTTTTTTCGCGGCATTTTATGGATCGTGTAAAATATGGATATTAGAACATTTAGAATGAAACAGCACCGCCTGCTTCATCATGCAAACACAGACTGGCTCAAACTCAGAGATTAGAGGTCGAATTTACAAATCTACAGGACACTGTTTTAAGGAAGTTCAATGTTCGTACACACCGTCTTCAGCTATTTTAAAGGTAAGTTAGCGTTGTTTTAAATTACGTAAGCTTAAATGTGAAGTGTGGCTATAGACCGTTAACAACATTACGACGTGATTATGGTAAAGCGGCTTTTTTAAAGCTAGGACGCGGTGTGCGCTGTGCTATGAAACCCATTCATTTCAATGGCTTGCGCCGCGCGAGGGCGGTTTGTTGTTGCGTTGAGCAAAGCGCGAGCGCAGCGGAGCTCAGCTCGCGCTCACCCCGCGGTCGAAGTTCAATAGTTTTGCGCATAGTTTGTGGTCTTTTGCACTTTATACGGGAAATGAGCTGACAGTCTGTACCAGTTGTATGAGTGTGTGCTTGCACTGTATTTGTTGTTTTAATGTCTTGTTTTTGCAAGTTTTTGTTGCTATTGACAGAAAAGCCCCTTACACTTTCAAGCCGCCACACAAGGTCTTTCTGAGGAGTTATAAGGCTGATGTGTTTAAAAGATCATTCCTTAAAGATGTAAAATTAGGCTTGTTCGACTTCATGCGGCGCAGCAAGAATCGATAGCCGGATGATGTCAAAGTACCACAAGAGCGATTCGAAATCAAACGGAGGAGTTTGCTTTTAAATCACTCTTGCGGAACTTTGACGTCATCCGGCTGTCTGTTCTTGCAGCGCCGCATGAAATCGAACAAGCCAAATTTTACATCTTTAAGTAATGATCTTTTACACACATCAGGTGTAGGTGTAAAACCTTTTTTGCCATATACAATATGCCATAAGGTTTTTGCAAAATTTATGTTTTCCATAGGGCATATTTTCAATTAGCAATTGTAATTGGCACAATTTGAAATGAAAACGCAACAAGTGTGATTTTCTAAAGAAGCAGTTATCAGGGGCAGACCAACTCAAGGTATACCTGAATATTCTTAATTATAAATGATTTTCATATTTCTTCAGTTTAAAAAGCGAGACAGATGGAGACCACTTAACGAGTCACGGCTCTCTAAGAGAAATTTTACTGCACATTACCCTAATGGACTCGCGCTCTCTCTCTCTCAATCCACTATTTCTCTCTTTCCCTTAATCTTTCACTCACCCTTATTTGCTATTTTGCGCTCTCTCTTTCTAACATGGTTGAGAGGTAATTACTGTCATTTACTTCTGCTGTGGCCGTTAAGCCAACGTCCGTGACCATGCTGTGAGTAGCTTTACGCTCCTTTACTGTAATTACCTGCAAGAGTACGGCTGCCAACTCAGTGTAAGAGAGGAAGTTTCTGTGCTAATGCCTTTCTTTCCCATCATGCACACCCTCTGACCTGGAATGCATCTGTTCTCAACCAACCATATGTTGATTTTATACACACACACATACACACACACATATGACCATTCATGTGGAAAACATAACATTCAATGCAGACTGACAATGTTTAAACGAAAAATGGAATGTCCCTCAAACAAAGTTTTTCCAGATAAGTAAAATAACTTATCACCACCTAGTAAGGTAAAGTTATCAGTACAGGTGTGATATGACAAGAGCTAAGTCTTAATCAGTGTTAAGTGCTAAATCAACAGAAGATGAAACAGATTTATAACATTACACTATAAAAGGGTGAATCTCATAAAAAACAATGCAGGGTCATACTGTATCATGAGATTTGATAAAAATTATGTTTTAAAATTAAAATCAGGATAAATTAAATTGAGCACACAAATATTACCATAATAAACAAATACTTTACAATTTAAATAATATTAAATAATGTAAATAAATAAATGTAATGTAAAAATTATTAAATCAAACTTTTATCCTAAAAAAGGGGTGTGCAAAATACTTGAACAAAAACACAAAAAAGATAGGTATATCAATATGACCCTGACATGTTTTTTTTTTTTTTTTGCAAGCATCCGTGTCAAAGTTTGTTTTCTTAGAATGATCATCTTTGCTCACACCACATTTTAAAAATTAAGATTTAAGACATCACACCATTTAAAAAAAAATCTAATCTGCAGATTTAATATGCATATTCTGTTTGCAATCTTTAATTCTGGGATGTTGAAATGTTTATATCTTACAAGCACATCGCTGTTTGTCTTGAGCACAAGTCTGGGCGTGTCTTTGGACAAGCTGTGGTGTGGAACGCCCTCCTCCTCTCTGGCCTAAAGGAAAAACATAATGTCCCTTTTTATGCATGACCAAAACTGAAAATAAACACACACACATAACAGATGTAGAAAAAATAAAGAAGGAATGATAAATTGAGAGAAAAAAACAACAACATTTGCTGTCCTGCACAGACAGAAAAGAGACAATATGTATGTGTGTGCGCTTTAATTGTGTAATACAAGGTTATGGATTAGTAAAGTAAAATGGAACATGGAACAGTTTTATACTAGATGCATGAAAACCTTGAAATCTCGTAATATAAAACGGAATAAAAAAAAATTGATTATTTAGAAATTTTCTAAAGAACTTAATGGCATACAGAGGAAAACAATGCCTAAAAACACAGCCACACAGAGAAGAAAGAAGCTCGGATACTATAGATAGATAGATAGATAGATAGATAGATAGATAGATAGATAGATAGATAGATAGATAGATAGATAGATAGATAGATAGATAGATAGATAGATAGATAGATAGATGACACTGAAATAAATTAAATGTGGCATATTGTGTTTAATTTATTTTCACATTAAATTATAGCTTGATAATAACTCACACCTCACTGACCTATATTGGATACAATATATACACCAATACTGACTATAAACAGTATACACACACACACGCACACTTGACCCATCTTTAGTCTTTATTTTGTGTTGCAGTTTCTATGACCCCACTGGACTTGAGCCAACTCATTTACATATAGCACTAATGAGGGCACATTCTCACACACGTACACATGGCTTATCCGCAGTCTTAATGACTTGAGGCATGCTGGTGCGCTGAGCAGAAACCACACACATATTTCACACACATACAGTCTATATTGCCTAAACACTGTAAAACAGCTATGTTCACACTCACCAATCCATATTTATATTAAACTGTCTATTTCTAAGTTAACCAAAAGCTAGACAGTGGTGTGTGCGACAGTTTTGTGCAACCATATTGTAGACATGCACCAAGCTGGAGTTTGTGTGTGTGTGTAATATGCCATTTCTGCCACATCTCTGCCAGGCACCATCTGGGCATCACACAACCTACAGTTGCGCAACTGTGTATTTCACGTGGCCATGTAAAATGTACTTCTTCAAGGACATGGATGAGCACACATATGTATGCGTGCATGTACTGTATGTGTAACTGGTCATACTTGCACCCGCCCCAAGCAGGAATCTGAACTGTCGATCTGTCCAGTATGGGAGTCGTACACTCCAGCAAGGAGGCTAAAGGCTACGGCCTCTAGCATCTGTCGCTAGCACAGGGGTTCTCAACCTTTTGCAACTTATGGCCCACCAATGATATCTAAAAACATTACAAGGACCACCTTTTCAAATATTATTATGTGAAAACAGAAAATCGGCGCCAAAAAACAAAGCATTATTACAGTGCATGCCTTTCGCATCACTGTGAATACACTAAAGGTCTAGAAATGCCATTGCTTCCAGTTGGAAACCACTGGCGTCCTTTCAAGTTGAAAAATATATTTAAAATTCCACATTTGAGAAGTTAACACCGAATCATGAACATGACGTCAAAGGCCGGGTCTACGAGCCATACTCATTACTGACTGCCCCACAGTGGTCCAACCAGACATCAGTGAGCCGATCTAGTCTAAATAGCATTTGCCGGGACACTATTTGCACTAGTGTAAATAAACCCTCAGCTGAAATATTACTCTGATCCTGCAATAAAATGTAATTCTGCATTCAACTGAACAGGCAGCCAAGGTATGGTAGCCGCCAATTCCTGCCATACCCAATTGACGCCCCTGTCTGTCAGCATCTTTCACTGCTCTGACAGGCTACTTAAAGTGCCACTAATCTGTAAGTGTGTGTTTGCGTGTGTGTCTGAGTGAGTATTTTGTGTGTTTTTTTTTTGTTCTGTTGGCTAGCAGCTATGAAATAATCACCCTGCACCATGAGTCACAACGCCATGGCAACAAGACCTGAAGAAGCAAAGGCCCAATAGCTTCCAAGTAACACACACAAAGAGATGCTTAAAGAGTTTCAGAGACATTGAAGCAATGTCGATGTTCACTATAAAATATGAATATATATAAGCTAAACATTTGTCAGGCCTGCAGTAACTAAGTTACTGGTTATAGGTGCAGTTATGAATGAATAAACAGCTCTCATTTGATATGCATGTATTATTATTGAGTTGTGTGTGTATATAAATCAACACTGTACTATTACCTGGCATATCATTTTCACTCCGTCAGATTTTTACACTGTAATCAAATGTAACATTTTGGAGTGTTACAACGTCTCAAACATCTGACACATTGTGATGTGCTAATTTATGTAATGTTTAACTAGGTAAACTACAGTACACACTTGTGGATAGAAAAGTCTAATAAGATTTAATCTGTTCTGTTTTATTCTCTTTTTCTTTGAGCTATCTGACATCACTTTGAATGGTGACGCATCAAAATACTCTATAACATCAGCACACACACTGTGTCAAAATTCATTTTGTTCTCTTTTTCTGAGCTGTCTGCACATCTGAACACTTCCCTGAACACTGACACGCCGACATATCAATAAACATCAATACACACACAAATAGCATATGGCCACTCAGTCAACACTCATCTTTTCTTCCTCTCTCTTGATTGGAGAATTTCATCTTATGCTGTTTCATTCTGTTTTTATGTTCTTATATGAAGTACAATGATATGTATGAAGTCTGTAACTCAGTACCATTGCTCCCTATACGCAGAGTATGCAGTTTGCGTAGAGCACCAACTTCTCCGAGGGGCACCATCTTGGTTGCTCAGAAAGAAAATAAACGTTTCATTCTTTTTAAATATAAATCGAAACACACTAACCTTTGTTGTGGTATAGTTTGAGAAAAAACATTAAAGCCAAAACTAACCCAATCCTATCTGTCAACTTCTATATAAAACATCGTAAGGCGCACTTAAGAGTTTACATTTATTTCAGACAGAATCCTTTGGATTCGTTAATTGCGAAATTGGGACAAATAATGGACAGTATAACTTTGTGGCAATGCAGCATGAATATTTTAAATTCATGTAGTATTTTACATTTTATAAAAAACAGGGGACACCCCTAATTTATATTTTTGTGCTTTATAGGTGGTCCGGGACCACCCCAGCCTCCCACAATTCGAAACACTGGCGCTATCCCCACGTCTGCCACGCCACCGACACCAAACTACAGATGAACAAATGTGTGTTTAATGGTGTTGCGCAGATCGATCCGCGAAAAACATCAAAGTACAGTAAGAGTGATTATAAAGCATGCTGAGCATTCTGCTCTCGTGATACTTTCATGCCATACGCCATCCGTTTGCACGGTAACACGCGTCACAATTGATGGACAGCTATGTCGGGAAGACAGCGCTCCATCTACAAATGGAAAAGAAAAGTCCAAAATAAATCCTGTGTATTACTTTCAGTTCACGAACCTGTGAAAATGTATTGCTTTGGCTGCTGACAATACCAACTCATGCACCTGATTTAAATTTGTCACATTAGATTAAGCAGTACAAAATTAAATTCAGTTGTTGGTTGTAGTTTAGAATCAGTATGGAGAGTCGACTACTTGACCAGCACAATGTCCATAACTTTGACACATTCTTTCTTTAGGATCCAACACTGAAGTCCATACTACAGATGCAGAAATATATATTAATAATATTTGTTAAAATTGTGTTGATGTAAAAATACAACTATAGATTAAATGATAACAATAGCATTTTAATAAAGTTCTATTCTCACACATAATATAGTTGTGTGATTTTGTTGGGGTTTTTGTAACTGAAAGTGGCACCACAGTACAAGGGCATCCATTTGGCCAGCAGCGGCCCTGAGTCTGTGAGTCCACCTGGTTGCTGCTTAAAATGATGTAGCCTGTTTAGCCCAGCTGTCTGCATTGAGATGACAAGTCTCGTTTTCTGTCACACACACACACATATTTCGTTCTAGTGTTCAGATTGTAGTATTTTAACAATGATTCATTTTGATCACAGTAATAAAGTCTACAGTGATGATATTGCATGATAATACAAGGGTACTATAATCATTCTGAATAACTGGTATTATATTTATATACTTAAGCAAAAAGCCATGCAAGGCCATGTGATAGCATTTTGTTTGGTATCTGTTTAGTTTCTAAAAACCAAACCATCCGTATATAACATATTGTGCATTCTTTCTGGGGACAATTCATCATCCACTCCTGTGTCTTTTTCCACACCTGTGATCATTTAAATTTTGCACTACTTGTGAAATTGCCTAAACTGTTAGAAAAAATTATCAAAATATGCACCCCAGCTGTTCCCATACGGCAAAAAAAGCACTTTATTGGCCAAAAATGTGTTTTAAATATATGCAAAATATATTTTGTGAAAATTTTTAATATATTTAGTTTTAACCTTCATATATTAACATATATATTTTTTCCTGGCAAAAATATAAAAGTTTATATAAATTTAAGTATAAAATGTAAAAGTATGTATAAAATATAAAATTATAAGTACGTTTGCAGTTAAAAAAATATATGTGATTTTAAAGGGGACATGAAAATCTGACTTTTCCATGTTTAAGTGCTAAAATGGGGTCTCCATTGCCTCTATCAACCTAGAAAATATGAAAAAGATCAACCTATTAAATAAGCTTTGGTAAACCATTCTCTGCAAGCATGTAAAAAATAGGTAATTGAAATTTGTCTCCCCATGTGATGTCAGAAGGGGGCAGGGACGGATTGGCAATCTGTGCGTTCTGGAAAAGTCCAGAACGGCCGTTCGACGGAGGGCCGTCGCCCGGCCGATGGCAAAAAAAGTCTAATAACGCAATATGAACAGCCAACAGCAGAGGCACTAATACGATCACTTATATGCTGCTACGTGTAAAAAAACAAGGAAGAAGAGTTGGCCTACTAGCCGTGATTGGTCCACGGATTCCCGGAATTCTCCAGCGTCAATGTTTGCGAGCCTGAGCATCCACAGCCTGGTCATGATGAGGGACAGACCGAGTTAACTTCACATCAGCAAGAGCTAAGTGCCAGTAGTAGCAGAACACGTGACATTATAATATGATATACACGATATAAAAATAAATTAAACTCGCGTGAAAATTAACGTAATGCGCAACTAGTGTTAGAGAAAGACGTGATGTGAGTGTGTGCGCACGCGCGTGTGTGTGAGAGAGAGGCGTGGGCGCGATTGAACAGTGGAAACATAAAAACAATACATACTCTGTCATTTTGTTCATATGGGAAATAATTCAAACGGCAGTGTTTGCTTATATTTGTATACAGTCGCAATAAAACAAAACATTTTGCTTTTGTCAAACTGTAAACTCTTGTCAAACTGTAACCTACAACTGTCATCTAACCAAAATCACACACATCAAAGCAAAAAATATTTATCCAACCCCGTTTAAAAACAGTCTGTGGGTGAACATTCATCATATTGCATTGGTTTTCATTTCTTTCATTGACTTTATTGTATATGAGAGGTTGTAGTGAGCTCACATTTTCTGCTACAATGAAGACTAAGGTATTGTATTAAATGGGTAAATATCAGGCATGCATTGCAACCACTCTAAACGTGCTAATAAGAAAGGGGGCTAAATAATTGACAAAATATTAGTTTAACCAAAAAATCCTAGCTTGCACTTTCTGTCTGTCTTCCATCAGAGTGCAGTTTTTCCTTGTCTTTCATATTTGTGTTTAGTATTGTGCAATTGGCAAAGACCTGGTGGTTGTTTGTGAAAGCTGTACAGACAAAATTAATAGGTCTAGCTATTTTCATTATTTCACAGCCTTATTGTACATCAAAGTTTAATATGACATGGACAAAATATTAAATATCCTTGTCTAATAGTCTGACAGTATTGTGGCATAGTATCAGGACATCCTTGTGTCTGTTGCGCACGGCTAGGGGCGAATGGCCGGATGATGGGCCTATTTGGGAAAAAGTCCAGGGCTGTTTTTTAGCCCCAGTCCGTCCCTGGAAGGGGATAATACCGCCCCTTAATCTGCACTATCCAACCACAGCACTGCCATTTAGTGAAGAAATCAACTAATTTGCATTTAAAAGGGCACACCCAAAATGGCACGTTTTTGCTCACACCTACAAAGTGGCAATTTCAACATGCTATAATAAATTATCTGCTGGGTATTTATCTAAACTTTACATACGTACTCTGGGGAAACCAAAGATCTATTTGACATTTTTAAAAAGTCTTGTGAAATGTCTCCTTTAATGTTTTCAAACCTGTTATGTTTACATACAAGTTTTTCTTCAAAAGCGTGAATATAAATGATTTAAAAAAAAAAAAAAAAAAAAAAAATATATATATATATATATATATATATATTTACAGATTTTACAAAAATAAATGTTTGTACTTAATGTATCTTTGAGGTACTAATATGATCTCTTTGTCTGCAAAACATTTTGAAAGGATCCAACCACAGTCACAGCTTGCCTACATATTTTATTTTATCTGGACAATTTTTCTGATAGAGTACTGATGGCATCTTTGGCATATTAATCATCATTCATATCAACAATATTCACAGTATTCTGTAATTAAATATCCTCAGCACAATTATATTAATATATGTAATATTTGTCATAAGGCCCGGCCCTAGCTGACGCTATGACTTCTTACATTGTCTCTATATGTGCGTGTGTGTGAAATTTCAGTGTAACCAAGAGATGTAACTTTCCACTCATTCAGCTTTGTTCAGCACACACACACACACAAGCCTGTTCACTTCAGCCCAGAAAAAAATCACCATATATGGGCACGCTTCTCCCTATTCCAATATTTAGTTACACTAAAGTTTCATGAGGTTAAAAATATCTTGTCAAAATTCATCAGCTCAGCCCCTAAACACACACAACGCACCCACACACGTGAATATTTGGACACTGTAAAGTGAGCCCACAATTAAAACATAACAATACTATTTGTGTGTCTGTGAGATGTCCCAAAAAACAATGTGTTATTCTTACACACACCATTAATGGACAGGAGTTGTAAACACCTACAGAAACTGCTGTTAGGACTTTTTACAACCTAAAATGGTCACACTTACTTATGGTACGGTGTGTGGGTATGCGTTTACTGTATTCTGCAAATGTAGCACCTGCAGGTGTTTACTGCAGTAACACCAGACTGCTGCCACAGCAACCAGACACACAGCCCCTCCCGAAGTTTTATTTTACACACAAGGGTCTGAAAATTGTATTTTATACCCCTACACCCCTAAAAAATCTGTAGCCAAATATTTTGGCAGATTTTTTACATTTTTGTATGCTTGAGGGGATATAAAACATGTTTTCTCGCAAATAATTTCAGCTTGTACACACGCATCTGCAGTTGACCTGGTGTTCACGACAACAAAGAGGAAATGTTAATAAATTCTTTTAGCGTAATGTAGTTAAACCCCCTTCTTATAAATTATGGAATTTAAGGCGGAGTCGCAGTGATGGAGGAATGCCAGTGAAATTGTCAAAGGAGCTAGGAAAACAGGTATTAAATGAACATGTTCCCGACAGAATTCCACTTGGCATTGCACAGATGGATCTCTTCAGCATCACTGTAGTCTATAAACCCACCAAAACCACCTCATAATTTACACCATAATAATCACAGACTACTCTGACCACATCTCCATATCAGACCATGCTATACTGCCGACATATTATACTTGAATAAATAAACGATGAAAATACGATCTTCAAGCTGAAATCTACTTTAATGAAAAACACAGACTATGAAAATTAGACAGCAGGTTACAGTAAACCAATACTTGGGCTACAAAACACATCCGGATCACATTCTAACCCGAAAATTTAAAGAAAAAATAAACTATGTTTTGCGTAAAGAAAATGAAGCCTATATTTAGGACTGTTAAGCACATTCCCCCCACATTCTCATTACTGTAATCTATCTGGAAGTTTAACTGCATTACAGTAACAAGAAATAGATTTGAATTAGGAGGTCAATTACATAACTATACTTAATTGTCATAAAAATGATCAATGCAAAAATGTTACTGTACTAAAAATAGGTTTCGTTAGCTTTTAGCAAAATGTATTCTGTTATTTTTTGCTTGGGTTAAACTGTAACCTGATGGAGATGAGTAAATGGATCTTGACAGGTGTCGTGATGTTCCCTTGTTGTTATGGTGTTTCTATATTTGTATGGAAGCGTTTGTTATCTTCAGGTTGCTCTGCAATTTTAATTGACTGTTGTCTATCTTTTTTTCTGTCTTTCGTTCTACTGTATGCTAATTAATCTGTCATTTCCTCAATGCAACCACAATCACAGAATGCATTTGTAGTGACTCATGGAAGAGAGACACTGGGATACAGTAGTTCTTTGGTAACGGCAACATTTTAATTTGTAGATGTCTTCATCCTAGTTGAAGGCTTTTTGTTGATATCAGTGTTGTAAAAGACAGTTTCCGGTTTGAAATAAGATCATCACCATTTACCATTTACATCACTCTTTAGACACTTCATGGGGTTTATACAATTGTGTTTGCCTGTTTTTGCAAAATACACGCAAGACACTCCCTTAACACTAATCTCTGATTACGCATGCAATTATGCGAGTATCTGGCAAACGCGAGCGTCTCTTTTATCATAAACTCTTTGGACGCGTCTGCAGCAGGCACTTATTTTGACAAGACACATGATGCACATAGGATCACTCGACGCGCAGAACACATATTTTGAAAAAAGGAACCACACACATGACGGGCTACATACATGTTGTGACGAACTTCGCATCGCGAGGCCTCGGAAAAAGAAGTCAGCGGCCGCCACTGCTGTTTTTTGAATCCGCATATGTTTCTATAGTCTTTTTACGAGAACAATTACTTGTGTGTATTGGCGAGGTAACATCATGTTTGTTGATCCCTTCATGCTGTGCGTTTTGTTCTCAAACACATCACACACTGACTCAAGGGGTGGCTGTAAACAAACATACATGCAAGTGGGAGTGTGTATATGCATGCATGAGACTCCTGTGTGTGTCTGTGTGATGGTGTGTGTTTCTGTGCGCATTACTATACAATATGTATTTCTTTGTATGTATGCAAGTGCTTAGCACTGATACTGTATGTATGTCTGTATGTGTGTATGCATGTGTCCATGATGATGTTATGAGTGCCATCAGTGCTTGAATAAATGTACAAAAGAGTCTCTAACACAAAAGAGGAGATATCTAAACACAATATACTTACACTGCAATTCCTCACATATCCAAGCTTAGATAGAAAAGAAAACACACAATCAATAGCTGTCTCACTCTGATAGCATGAGATCTAAATCTAAACGCCTCTCCCTTTCCTTCTTTCTTTCTTTCTCTCTCTCTCACTCGCTCAATGGATGCCCTGGGCACATGGCTACATAACAAATGCTGAAGGTCTAGGTGCTTTTAGATTTAAAAAAATAATAATAATACAGGTCCTTGTCTTATTAAAACACATTTTGTATCTGGAGGTCTGTGTGAACCAACTATATTTAATAAATAAATATTGGTGAAAGAAAAAAGTATGCATTTATGCAAACGTATGCACCAAAAAAAAAAAAAAAAAAACGTATTACTAAAATGCAGCATAATAATTTACAAAAATTAACTTTTCCAGAATTGCCACATGAGAATAAATAGAAGGTGAAATTATTTCATATTTTTTAATATTTTTGGGGGCCAGAGAATTTAGAAACACAGTAAGGTTAAGGCAGAAGAGAAAAGTGATGTTAGACAGAAGGAGCCTGATTGGCTGAGGGGACAGGAGGAGGCTGAGACTAGGCGGGTCTTTACCTTGTTGCGTTTGAAGTAGGCACGTCGACAGGCAGCGAAGCATTTCTCACTACAGAAACTCTTCAGTTCAGAGCCCATACTGAGAGAATAACGCTTCACTCCCACCTTCTGACACCATGCGCACATTATCTGAACATTAGAGGTGTCCTCCTCTGAGACCGTGAGAGAGAGAGAAAGAGAGAGAGAGAGAGAGAGAGAGGAAGAAAAAGAGATTATATCACGTTAAGTAAGTTTAATCTGTTTATCTCTGTCAAATGTTTGTAATGTAAACACATCAAACATCAGATGTACACTGAAATAGAGAGAATTTATAAATATAATGTACAGTATACTGTACATTAATTTATATTTATAAAGATTGTGACGTTGTAAGCCGAATCATCTCCAACTTTTTAAAACAGTTTATATTTCTACCAAAAACACTTTTTCACTGTCAATGTTCTCTGAATATTTTAACACGCAACAGACACTACCTGTATATAATGCACGTGCACACACACACACAATTCCTCTCATAATTTTCTCAACCTCATGCCAGATTTTTTCAATTGAACGCAAACAAATATTTTTTATAAAAACCTTTATTTACCTTTAATATTACCTTTTATATTATGTCCCACAAAGCAGAAACATACATCATTAAAGGGGACATATCATAAAAAGCACACTTTTTTCATGTTTAAGTGCTATAATTAGGTCCCTAGTGCTTCTATCAACCTATAAAATGTGTAAAAGATCAACCCAGTAACTTAGTTTTGGTAAACCATTCTCTGCAAGCATTTGAAAAAAATAGGTCACTGAAATTTGGCTCCCCCTGTGATGTCAGAAGGGGATAGTACCGCCCCTTAATCTGCACTATCCAACCACGGCACTGCAATTTAGTGCAGAGTAATACTATAATAATTATTGTTAGAAAGTGATGGGTATTTTTTTATAAAATCTAGGCCTAATTGTTTGTCAATCTAGGATGGCATAAGGGTAAGTAAATGATAAGAATTATCATTTTGAGGTGTACTATTACTTTAAGAGAAACCTGTCATGATACATCAAGATGTTTCTGTGCATCAGTCAATCTGCCTACAGTTTAATGCAGCACACGTCAAAATATATAAAATCTTTAACATCATGCTCCACTAACAGCCAGATGCTTGCGGGCAAGTGTTAGTGTCAGGTTTTGTGTGCGTGCTGGGAAATGGGGGTGGGTTGTGCGTCTAGGGTCAACATGTACTGTACGTACAGTGCAGCATATACAGTATACACTCTCAGAATAAAAGGTACAAAAGTTGTCACCGGGGCGCTACCTTTTAAGAAGATCTTAATATGTACCATTTTGGTAAAGATATGTATGAAATATATGTACATATAGATTTGTGAGAAACCATGTAATTTGCAACTTTTAGGTACAAAAGTGTACTTTTTAAAAAGTTACAGCTCCAGTGCCAACTTTTGCACATTCTTGTACCTTTCTTCTGAGAGTGTAGAGTCAATTAACTCAAATATAAAAATTTAGTTTACTTTTTGATGTTTTGTTGTTTTTATAAGGGTTGATTCTTTAGGACATCCAAACCGAAACAGAGTCTGAGCATCGTGTCATATCTTTTAATGTGTCTGCTTGTGTCAAATGATTTCTTAGAGATATCTCACACTCCTGCCCTTCAGCAGCTTTTTAATGATCAGACAAATGTGAGAATGTGGAGAGAAAATGTCTGATTAGATATTCTCTCTCTCTCTCTCTCTCTCTCTCTCTCTCTCTCTCTCTCTCTCTCTCTCTCTCTCTCTATAGGTTGAACTCTGAACATCAACATCTTTTATTATTTTGCTACACTTTTGACCAATTGAATCGTGATTCCTAATATTCTAAAATAATCCAACCTATTTCGTAAAAACTTCAATACTTGAAATAACCCAAACAAATACTTTAACATGTATTAATGGGTGGTATTGGGACATCAAATTTGGTCTTCAAACAATCATTCGTATAAATATTTACAGTGTTCCTTTTTGCAAAGATAATGAGATTCGGCACGCTTCATCCAGATATAAAAATAAAGGAGTCAAAAAGTTTTGAGTTTATCTAACAAACCGCAGCCAGAAAAAAGCAACAGATATACTCTGTTCCTCTACAACCCTCAAACATCCCAATATAAATGGTTACCATAGCAATCCTGTTTGTTTTTCCCAACTAGAGCTTCTCAGCCTCACTGACTTCAATCTTTAAGAGAGATGTGTGTGTTTATGCATGTTTGTGTAACATCCAGTAGTGGGGTACCACATACCTGCACTTCAAAAGCCCTGTCACTATGTGCATGCTCATGAATTATTTAAAAGGGCTGCAGGCAAGGGGCGGGGATGAGGTGGGGTGGCAGTTGGCTTCTGTTGCCGTGGTGGTTAGCAAGTCTACGCCATCTGTTTCTCACCACATCACATATTCACACACAAATACATCCACACACACTTTTCACACTAGTTTATGGATGTGCATCACTATGGTGCCACCCTGTTAGACATCAGAGCTTTGGCCTGCTGCGTGTGCTACACACACTCTCATCCAGCAATGAGAGCGGACACCTAGTCAAGAGATCACTACAATATATTTACAGTGCATTTATGATTAAGAAAATATTTACATTAAAGTAACTTAAATTGTGTCTGTCGCTCTTAGCAGTGCAAAGGTTTGATTCTCAGGGACACACGGACTGATATATAGCGTTAAATGTCAAACATATTGCTTTAAAAAAACTGGAAGTCATTTGGATAAAAGCATAGGCCAAATCTTTAAACATACATTTTATAGGGTTGGCTATTTTAGATACACCCATTACAAAGAGATGCATAAAATCAAGGTCATGCAAACTTATCAGTTTCCCTATTGCTCCAGTGGCTTTAAAAGGACATTAAAAACAAAACAAATGAAACGTAATATTTTGACCTTTCATGGGGCATGCATGGTGCATTAATGACTTTAGATTTTTAATGTTGTCTATTGCACGTTGTTATAAAAGCATTTCAGACAAAAAAAAAAATATTTGCCAAAGGTTGTATTTATGAGATTTAATTAAAGATGTATCTTTAATATTGACTGAGTAATAACCTATGGCATCTCGTGATAAATTCATATGAATCCATTTGAACATGATATTTTTAAAAAGCAAAATATGTAAAATGTAGTATTTATTATTGTTAATGCGAAACATACTCTTATGGGGTTTGGGGACACGTTAAAAAATGCGGCTTCAGTTTCTTACCGGCTGGTGCTTTAATCAGAGGAGGCGGGATTAAGGGCACTATGATTGGCAGGCCTCCATGTTCCTTTGAGGAGGAAGGGTTTGCAGATGATTCGGCCGTCACTCCGTTTCGTGATGTTGGAGTAGAGCCAGTGCTGTTGGCGTGCGTAGGAGAACCAGCGTTGTTCTCCACTGTGGATGCTTTTGGCAAAGAGTTCTCTAGAGAGGAGAAAGTGAAAAGGTCAGACTGCTCTGAAACATAATCACAGATTTGTAATGTCTCACACACCACTGACGGTGTGAAATACATAAGGTTCCTAAAATATTTTGTGAGATAAACTTGGCCGTCTACGAATTCAAATGACTACACTCTAAAAATGTCTGGGTTATTTTTAACCCATAATGGGTAAATATTAGACAGAACACAATGCTGGGTTAAAATTGACCTAATGTTGGGTTGTTTTAACCCAACTGCTGGGTTATTATACACCATGGTTGCATAACAATAACCCAACATTGGGTCATTTTGTTCTGTCCAATATTTACCCATTATGGGTCAAAAATAACCCAGAAATTTTTAGAGTATACGTTCCCACGACACCAGAATACGGTCGACCAAAATATTAATCCACTTGAAAATATAGAACTTTATATACACTTAATCAAATCACTTAATCAAACTGTAACTCGTAAATGTGTCGAATAATTTTCAACAAATATTTTCAAAGTTTCTAGACTACTTTAAAGGAATCATTGCATGAAAATCTGGCTTTTTCTATGTTTAAGTGCTATAATTTTCCCCAGTGCTTCTGTCAAACCAGAAAACATAAAAAAGAACAACCCAAGCATAGGTCGTTCAGATTTCGCCTGTTTTGTGATGTAGGTAGCAAGGCCAAATACAATAATACCGTCCATTAATCTGCACTATCCAACCACTCCATCCACTGAGAGAAAGAGAAAAAAATTTGACCGCACAATTGAGTTTCAATTGCAACAAACCACCATCATTGTGATCAATGTTTGCATTTCATCAGCTCATTTGCATTTTAAAGGACACACCCAAAAACGGCATACTTTTGCTATGCCTACAAAGTGGGAGTCTTAACATGTTAGCATAAATTATCTGTGGGGTATTTTCAGCTAAAACTTCACATACGCACCCTGGGGATACGAAATACTTATTTAACATCTTTAAAAAATCTCATAATATGACCCCTTTAAGTCGTAAAGTGAGATGAATATGTTTGAAAATTGAGCGCAAAACTAAATGAATCAACTCGTCAGTTCTCTGTGACGCCGGCGCGTCACCAAAGCCCCTTTGTGAAGCCTGCAAACTTAGCATAAAAACGTGTAATGCTGCTATACGCAGGGAAGAAGACCAGAGGCCATTTTTTTAATGAACAGGTTAAAATGCAACCTTAAATTCTGGCAAAAAAATTTAAAATGTAAAAAGAAACTGGCAGTCAAAACGCTTGCAACACATGTCACTGATCATTATTGATTGGCTAAGGCGCTGCATGCTAGCAAAGCTGACAGTTACAGGGTTTCCAATTGTAGAATACCGAAGGTTGATATCTCCCTAATTCAAGTATCTCTAGCATCACTCCCTGTTACTGTCTTGAGGTACGAAGTGCATGAATTTCATCGTAATGTCATCCATATGATCTTTGGCTTTGTCTGTTGTGCTTTTCATTGGGGGAACGATAACACAGTGACATACCGGTTTTCTACTGGTCGCAACGCTCCACGTGATACGAAATATCGTCGCACAAGCTTGTGTTTCTGGTCTGACTCATTCACATACATATGAATGGAAGTAAATGGAACGAAAAGTCTAGTATGACCAGCCATTAATCTACAGTGTGAACAGGATTACAGAATCACACGGTTTCAGCAGTAACAACATAAACAAGTGGCTGTCGTGGTCCGCACGTAACTTCCGGTAAACTGCGCTAAATAACAAAGTTCTTTAAACGTAGTTTATTTATATAACAAGCAAAAAAACAACACATAGATTACCTAGGAAACCAAAACATTTGTTATTTTCGACGAGGCATTTGTTCAAGAGATCAGTTTAGCAACTAGTCAGTCCATAAAAAAAACGAAACCGGAAGTAAAGTTCGGATCCAGACGTGTTTCGCGTCAGCGCACGTACGTCCAATCAGGGCCGGCCCTGGCCAATTTGCTGCCCTAGGCAAGATTTCACCTGGTGCCCTTTAGAATCACAGAATCACAATTGTGTTCCAATCATTTTGTTCATAACTTACACAGAAACAAACTGCACAGCTTTGTCTTGTTTTTCTTTATTTTGAAAATATTTTGGAAACACACACAAACACATACACACAATACCCTGTTACTCAGGCATTTGATCTTGACATTGTTAAAATCTTGTCTTTTTTACATGTTTTAACACTGTACATTTAACTTAAAATATTTAATTGTGTACAAGAAAACAGCTCTTATTAATGAATTATTAGTAGCATGTTGTAGTGTCTCGGGAGATTGTGCTCATTGTTAAATAGCTTTGTGGCTATTGCACTGGAGCGGCAGTTTAAAATATAAACCCAGAATTCAGCGAACGTCAAGAACAAGAGAAAAACAATAAGGCCAAGACGCGGGATTTAAATTACGTTACACGGACCATGTATAAATTTCAATGTTTCTGGACAGAAATACCAACTTTGTCTAGTATTAATAAGCTGCACATTGGAGTGCTGGCTGCTCCCCGCGGTGCTGAAGATGCGTGATGGCACATATACACAGATATCTACGTGCAATCTATTGGAAAGTGGAGGAGTCATTAGTTGGGTTAGTAAAATAACGAAATTAAAGCTTTTAAATAGAAGAAAATAAGTTTTTTTGTAAAGAGATATATTTTTTTCAGATGAGTTAGTTGGGTTAGTAAAATAATGAAATTATAGATTTAAGTACAAAATAGTATTTATATAAAGAGAAATATTGAAATAAAATTGCAAAACTCTTCTTAAGAGGAAGTAATAAAGTAAAATAACGAATAATAATTATATAATAACGAATAATAGTTTCCAATAGGTTGCACGTAAATCTGTGCTGCCACCAGTACTCCGTCCGAGCGCGTCTTCAGCACCGCGGCCAGCACTCCAATGCGCAGCTTATTAATACCAAACAAAGTGAACAAGTTGGTATTTCTGTGCAGAAACATTGAAATTTAAACATGGTCTGTGTAACATTATGTAAATTCCGCGTCTCTGTCTGATTGTTGTTTCCGTTTTCTTGTTCTTGACGTTCGCTGAATTCTGGGTTTATATTTTAAACTGCCGCTTCAGTGCAGTATAGCCACAGAGCTATTTAACAAGCACGATCTTCCGAGATACTATGCTACTAATAATTCATTATTAACTGCTGTTTTCTTGTGCAAAATATTTATATAATAAAATATATAAATATTTATAGTTAAATGTTTATATACATATATTAAAAAAAATAATAATTTGGGCGCACGGACGCCCCAAGGGGTCGGCGGCGCCCTTAGCATTTGCCTATTCCGCCTATGCCCAGGGCCGGCCCTGCGTCCAATGAAACCGTCTATAAGTATAAATGCAGTTGTCACTCCCAAAACTTGTTGTGTGAATGCAGCCATACCATAAATGTGATATTGTTAGCTTAAAACCATACAAAGCTATGGTTTTATTAAAGTATGCTAAAAATGCCTTAAAATGCTACAGGAGCAACTCACTGGTGTTTTGAACAGAGTTACATAAACGTGCACCTGCACCAACAAAAAATTCACCAAGAGCACCCAAACAGATAACTGGCAGATAGCAGAATTTGTAGCTCTTAAAGCATGTTCATTTGGAGAGGATCACGGCCAAATGAGTTCATTAGTCTGATTGTCCTGTGCCTAATCTCTCCACTTCCAGCCCCATCAACAAACAATGGCGAAATATCATAATCTGTATGGATTTGTCTGAAGGCAGAAAGTAATTATGGCCTTGTAGTGGTAAGAGTGTACGCTAGATGGTAACCTTCTAATGCCAAAATCACAATTTTGTTTAAAAGGGGTTGGGGTATGGACTTAGCAGGGAATTAGCTGGCTCATTGTGTCTGCATCTCGTTCTGTCCCCAAAGGGCAACAGCAAAAAATGGCTGACAGTTTAAGACTCTAATGCTCTGGCACTTACGGCAGCCAGGAGACAGCAAGGAGTGCCCAAAGATAAAAGCTATGGGTTTATCAAAGTGTTCTTGGGGGAACGATAAAGGAAGTTGGTCATTTTAACTGTGCATTTGCTTTCTCTGTGCCTAATGTCTGATTACAACACTTGTTTCGAGTCCTTGTCAGGATTTTGTGACATTACGATCCCAGAATTCCCTTTAGGCTCTTTCTGCTGGCGAAAAATTAACGTGATACAAACCTGAACCTTTGGAGAATTAACCAATGGTAATGAGATTAAAAAAGTACATTAAAGAAAGTTCTGCATATTAGTGTCTAATGTTGAAAGGGTTCAATAAGTTAACTTGCTAAAACTTTCTTCGAATTGGTTAGTGTATGTGTAGAGCTTTCGGTTGCAGAGGGAGATAAAAATAAATATTCTTACCATCTTGCCATTACAGTTTCATTTTATATTTAAAGTACATTTAAATGTACAGCAAAAGGGACAGCAATGATCACTATTTCCATTTATAGTATGTTAAAAGCAGGGTTGTACTGTTTTTTAAAGAGATTTGGGGATGAGGGTATTTGATAACAGTCGCTGTACATAAAAGAGAACAATGTTTTGTCTAACTAGGGTATAGTTCGGTACAGTGCTCACCTTTTAGGACAGAGATGTGCTGCCGCATTTCTGCATCAGGGTAGTTACGCATCTCAATGTCGTCTGAGTCTCGTAACTCCACTTTGTCATATCCATACCATCCAAGTAGCTCATTCATTGTGTTTTCGGCAAAACTCTATTGGAGAGAGAAAACTATTTATAAAGAAATTTCAACGTCATTACTTGCAATCTGTCATGAATATACATCTTTATATACCACACTCTCAGATAAAAGGTACATGAAGTATACAAACGTTGTCACTGGGGCATTTTTGTACCTAAAATGTGCATATTGTTACCTCTAAGGTACACATTGGTACCTTTTTTAAAAGGTAGCATCCTAGTTACAACTTTAGTACCTTTTTTCTGATAGTGCATATGCTACATCTCTGCTAAAACCTTCTGTTACTTTATATTGATGATCTGATTTCATGGTCCATTAAAAATGTATTATGAAAAACATGCATGCAGACACACACACATACAATATGTGTAAAGCAATAATTGTTGATCCCTGTTTGCTGGGAAGGTGTTTATTCAGAAGGTGTATTGAGCTGAGACAGTCAATAATAAGAAACCTATGAGTGGCAGATTTTGCAATGTGGTTAAACCGAAATCTCCACAGGGAATCTTATTTCGCATCAATACTGTAAACCAAGGCCAAGGACAGCTTCATCCAAGAAATCCACTAGCTCATTGAGACCAAATCGGACTAAAAATAACTGCAAGTTTTTTTAGGCACATATCCCTTGAAGAATAAAATCTGGACCAATTTTAGATAAAGCAGGACATTGAACAACACTTGTAAACATCCCATTCAGAGATCAGAAATAACACCATGAACAAATCAACGCTGAACAGAGCTTATAGCGAAACCCATGCACTCTTATCCTAGAAGAAAACAGTGTACAGTATAAAGCAACAGTACTGTATAAATGTTCAAAACTGAGAGATGTTATTAATATCAAAATCAGTGTTGTTATGTAAATGAAAAAGTAAATATTAATAAATAATAATTCTCTATTTATTTATTTTCTATTAATCTATATAACAGTAAATGTAATTTACCGGTATAAATTATTTATACATTTAACTGTATATTATTAAAATATAAATAAGATTGCACTGATTTATTCTCATTATTATTATTATCTTTTGTTCTGCTTTAACAATGTGGTACGTTTTGAATTTTAGGATACCAAAGATTGTTAGTAAATAGCCTATGCAAAATAGGAGATCCAGATGTATGTGTTAATGTACTGTATATTTAATTAATGTGTTTATTTCCAAGCAAGTATTGTTTATTTCTGGCTCTCACCATCAAGTAGGGCGAGTTGCCATGGAGATTGCCTGCTTGCCCCGCCTCGGGGAGGGGCCGATTGGCCGGAACCTGATGAGACATGAGTCAACAACTGTCAATCAAACATAGAAACTGTCAGTCAATTGCATTAACTATCAAGCAGCAAGGAATTGCTTTTGTTATGTTGGCTACCTATATGCTATGTCCTTTTACAAGCACTTATTATATAGTACTAGATTGTTAAAGCTAAACAGAGGTTTCAGTAAAATACAGGTGATAAAATAAAACATTTAACAAACAAACATTAAGGATTGTTTTATAAATCTTGTACTGTTTTTTTCACAGTACAAACTGAGGAATCATCCCATGGGTTTCTGCACTTCCACCGCATGGCCACCAGGTGTCTGTCCTGTCTCTGGTGTGTAAGGTGAGGCGTCCGTTTTAGGATCAAGTTCACAAGGTCAGTCTCAGTAATCACACCCTGTCCACAAGGGAGCCAATCCAAAATCACATGAGCTCTGTTTTGAAGCTATTTATTTTTTTGAGATTGTCTTGAAATTTTAAGAAGGATGAGTTCAGGGATGTAGCCTACAATAGATGGGGTCATAAGTAGTCATCACAGGGTCAAAGGTGAGGTCACGAGATTTTTATGAAATTCACGTATTTACGTACCTTCAAGCCATTACTGTAATGATTATTTATGTACAGAAACATAAATGTACTTACACTCTTAGAATGGATGTGTTTAAAAAAAATTGGGATATCTTTTAACACAACTCGTGTTTTATTAAAACACAAAATCATCATGAAATGACACATAATGTGTTAAAAAGCATAACACAAAAAGGTGTAAAAATGAACACATCCGTTCTAAGAGTGTCCATTTTCATTTAACTCAATATGTTCTGATATGGAGCTTTGAGCTTTGCTTTTGCTACACAAGTTCACCTGCTCATCTAGCGTTAATGAAACAATAATAGTTCTTAATAATTCATTATAAACAATGTTAAACAAATTTGAATTGCAATAGTAGATGGAGCTCTGTGCTGATACTGGCCCTTAATTGTATAGAAATGAAATTATTTCGATTATGGGAGCAGTCAGGTGGTAGAGGGATGCCAGTAGAGTTGTCATAAATGAAAGGTAGGTGGGTGGCCACTTAAATACGCTTGGAAAATGATTGACAGGACCGTATGAGCTCCTCCTAAACCTACACTGAAAAAAAAATTTCATTCAGTTTACTCATTCCATTTATTTTAAGGTAAGTGGTCGCAATCAATTTATTTAAGCTTCATTTAAACAAAAGTTTTTTGTTTTGTTTTTCAAAATTTTTTTGTTTAAATGTAGCTTAAATATATTGATTGCGACCACTTACCTTAAAAAATTTTATAAATTGAATGAATCTTTTTTTTAGTGTATGCTTAATATTGTATAACCAGCTAATGTTAAACGATAAAAAAAGATATCAAAAGTATTTGGCAGACCTGATGCAGTGCCACCATGGACACAGATCCCTTGTCCCCTGTTTTGTAGTTAAGGTACTTAAAACTAGAGAGTTTTCTCAATGAAAAATGCACAGTTTTTATAAGCCGTGCCAATCAACTTGAGCTCTGTGAAATTCACAGGATTTTACACAACAATCTGCACTAAATTTAACTTCATATAATCTTAAATTCCCTGCATTCCTCTTCTCAGAAGGCCGAACAACAATTATACATGCTTTGATAAAACATTTACATTTAGGCATTTCGGTTTTTTTATAAGCGACTTATAAAAGTGAAAAAAAAAAAACAGCAAACCATCTCCCTTCCTTTAACAAACCAAAAAATCATCAACAATAAAGTGAGAGATACTGTATTTAATTGCGTCCCTGTAGACACTAAATCAAATATAAAGTGTTTTGGGAGAATGCTTTTTCAGAGCAGACTGAAATATCAGCAAGAAAAGTTACAAGATATGAAGCAACAAATCTCATTCGCTCTCTGCCTCCTCTCTGTTCCCCGTGATTGTGACGGCGGGGGGAATCAGACACCCTGCATGCAGTAACAAGAGTAGGTCACTGTACACCATGATAAAATTCCCTCCTCCCTTCGCCAACTTTCCTTCTGACCAACCTCTCTTTCCCTCTCTCACTCTTTTTCCCAACCCACACTTTTCCATTCCTTTTTGCTTTTTTCTCTTATCCGTCTCTCATGCTGAATATCACTAGCTTTTTCTCTCTTCCACACTCTCTCTCTCCCCACTGCTATGCTCTGCTTTCATTTCCATCTACCTTCCTTGATATCCGATCCTGCCTGTATTCTCAGCTTTCAGTTTTTACAGCTTAGGCTGCCTATTGCTGTATACATTCCATTCTCCTCTCTCTCCCTCTCTTCGTCTGGGCAATCACAGCGCAGGCTTATTTTACCATGCACATGAAAGCAGACATAGATGAAGGCAACAATGTCAGACATCTCTCCCTTTCTAACTTTCTATCCATCTCTCTTTATCTCAGTCTCTCTCTCTCTCTTTTGGGTATAATCATTCCTTGTTCTGTCCTTTTTTTATTATTTATCCTTAGTCTCATTACTTAAAAAAGAAAAATTATGAATTGTTTTTGAATGCACCAAAGCGAGGGACTTCTCAGACGCATGGTGTTTATTTGTGTGTGTGCGCGTGTGTGTGTTGGTGGAAACTTGATACCTGAGAGGGAGAAATTCATAATGCTCAGGGCTCAAGTTTCTACTGAGGCAATAAGAGAGAACTGCGCAGCAAACACAGAACACAGATTGTATTTGTGCACACACACATCAACACTTTATGTGTTACAGTACTTTTCATGTTACACTGTAACACACAATGTTTGTGTTAAGCGTATTTACATAGGTACCAAGCATCAGACAGGAAGCGACTGTGAAAGCATAGCCACAGTATTTCAACACTTTTCCTTCACCTTTGAAGAAAAGTCAGCTAAGCTCTGGTGCTGATGTTTTTAGCTCACTGTGGGGAACATGAATGAAAGGATGGATAAAAAGAAAGTTTAAAATCACCTTTAGATCATAACAAGTATTCAGCCTTAATATAATTTTGTACTGACACCTGTTCATGCATGTATCTCAGACCCCTCAAACAGACCCTAGCTCTAAACTCTCCTCTTGTTACTCTACACCACGTATCAAATTTAGCTTTGATTCCACTTAACCCGATCTGTGTCTGTTGACACAAATGTTTGGGGAAAAGTTTTGTTTTGTCTCCATGGCTTTGCTGTTTCCTGTTTTTCATGTTACATGGGTGTGATGCACGCACATTGTACGCATGTTCACACATCGGCATTGTTCACGAATATCCGTAGGACCACCATCCTTTTCGGGGAGTCTATGTATGGTATATCTGGGGTACCCCTATGGGTTTTTGCTGGATAACTAGCATTAGGGAAGCTGCATGGGATATCTGAGTCACATTTATGACACATATAGGGGATATGTAGGAGTTATCAAGGATTATTGTGTTTAAGGATGTTGCAGCATTTCTGGCACCAGGGCAAATTTAAGGATAAACCATTTAAGACCCCTAATTTTAAACATGTGGAACATGTGGTAATGACCCTTATTTGATATGGTATGTTAAGATATCTGAATGGCCTGTACAGGGTATTTGAAAAGGGTACCTGTATTTAACAACTATCTGTCTGTACATGTACACACTACAGCCCTTTATGTAGGGGTAGTAAAACACGTTCTCATCTTCACTCCTTTTTTTCTGTTCTCTCTTAATATGCAGACTCTAAGCTAAATATCTAAATTATTTTTGATAAAAAAGAGGTTTAACCTTTTAACTTAAATGCTCATATTATATAAGTGGCCTGATCTTACAAGCATTACTGTCTAAGATCAAATTCTATCTCACACTTCATAAGTCATAGAACTGCTTTGAAGAGACATTAAACATGCCACATTATATCACAGCCATTATAAAGTAAGAGGTCATCCCTAAATGTGTGGCTGTGAGGCTGTGATTCAGAGCAAATGAGGCAATTGTGGATAAGCAAATCTCTTGGAAGGTTTCCATGATGATTAGACATTTGAGTTGTGGGGATATCTGTGTCTGGCAGTGTGTCTTAGTCACATTTTTAAAGAGAAACTGAAAAAGGAAACAAATCCTAACATTTATTTTTAAATATTTGTCTGTTCATGACCTCAGATATTAACTTTATACCTAAATGAAACATTTACTTGAGCAATTGCATTCATTAGGGAAATTGTTGACATCTGCCAGGTGACCTCAGACTCAATGGAGTGTTTAACCTATAATAGTTTGGTGGTTTTAAATGTGATTTTTAACGTTCCTCTCTCTGTCAGAATCAGAGCAGAGATCTGCTTCGTCCCCAGCACTGTGGTTAAAATGACAAATGCATGAATTAAATATAAACTCAAACACCTGCCAAGCTAAGTTTTGGAGATGCGTTTAATGATAAAGGTACATGGATGCACTCTGTGCAATAGTGTTGCAGCACAGAAGGAAATCAGTAAACGCTCTTGTGCAACGATTTCTCTCATAAGCACATGTTGGCCAAATGTTCTTGTCTGCTTTTTGCAATGGCTTAATAAAAACAAGCAAAAAAACCCCAAAACAATAAATTAAAGATTGCAAACAAGACAAAACACATAAACATGTTTGGTCCAATCTCATGCTTGTCAAATACTGTAAATGCAACCTTATTAACTGAAAGGTCAGCAATGTAAAGGGCACGCTTGTTAGTTTTTTATAATTCATTGATAAAACAAAAAGGAGCACAAGAAGGTAAGAATCAAAGCAAACCACTCCAACAGCAATCCGCAACAGTCACAAAGCATACACCAGACAACACTTTTTTTTAATATAAGAAATAAATAATTTCCATCACACGAGTAATTCGTTAATGCAAGGCCAGCATAGAATTTCTCGAGTGAGAGCGCGTGCGTACGTGCGCGTTAGTTACGTCAAACTGTACAATCGGTTGCGTTTAAGGAGACCTGAGAGACGCGCGCGTGGATCTCCGCTACAGGTCGATCAATATCTGTCAAATTTAGAGCCCCGGCGGACCTGAGAGCCTCGTGGAGGTCCCGTCAAACCATCACAGACGAGACAGAAAGCGAACAGCTGTCAAAGCCATTCACCAAAAACCCAAACACGTTTACCCATACATATGATTAACAAATGAATAATAATAAAACGCGTTACTATGTGTTTTATGCACGAATGTATGCGCTATATTTTGTAGAGCAGTGAGATAAATATTTGGGGATAAACCCCGGCGTTCCCAAAAACATAAACCCTGCAAAGCAGCTGATGCAAACGCTTCAGACAATACGCACTAGTAAAACCAGAAGACAAAGCGCCCGTGTGCGCCTTCAAAAGATAAAAACACACAGTTCTCCTCCAACCGCGCAATACAACGTGGCTCATAGCGCGTAAATAAACGCATGTACTTAATACACAATCAATGATTTTTAAAGGGGCATTTGTGATAAAGAGGACAGGCTAATGCTGTAGCTACAGATGCATATCTGGAGAGCTTTCCATCACAACAGCTGGACAGCTGCACCCATCTAACCTGCTTTATAGTCTTTCAATATTGTTTCTGTGATTGTGTTGCATGGCATTGTTGTTTAGCAGAGATACAGTAGTAACGGAGGTTGTAGTAGTAGTAACGGCACCAGTTTGACGCGATGACTGACGCACTGGATTTTCCAACAACTACTATGGAAGGAGAGGATTGCTCTTCAAAATCACATCATCACTACAAGTTGTTCGTACAGTATTAGAGTTATTTGAAAGCATATGTGGAAAATTATATTTCCAAAAAAATGTTTATTGCAAAAAAAAAATGTTTTGTTTGTAATAATAATGTAATTTCCAAAAGGGACCTTAATTGGAACATGTAAAGGTAGACTTCAGTGATCTGTGTCCATTGAGCTTTAAAAGCAAAAAGTAAGAAAATATCCCAGACCCCCCACACCCCCCAAAAAAATCAAAGTTAGCTGATTAACCCCGAACACACAGAGCTTGAATGAATCGCTTCTCTATATCCCGTCCGAGGGCGGAGCGGCGGTGCGCTCAACGCATCCAAAAATGACAAGGCTTTATGGGCGCTCGAGTCCCGCGCTAGAAAGAGAGAGAGAGCGCACAACCTACCTTCATCTCTGCGTTTATTTCCCTCTTCACGGGGTGAGCTGGTTTTCTGCTCCTCTTGTTTTCCGGGGGTCTTCCCATCTCTTTCTCCATCTCAGCCATGTTTTCTTTAAATCTCTGTCAATATTTGGGGGTAAAACCCGGGCACTGAGTGAGGCGGGGCCGTTAGAGTTGCGGAGTGGCAGCGAATGGCAAGCGCGCGAGAAGCCCCGGTGAACTTGATGCTGCTGCTGGTGCTGCTGTTGCGGGCTCACCGTGCCCGGTCGAGTCAGCCATCTTCTGCCTGCTATTTCGCGGCGGTCTGAGCGTGAGCAGGAGCGAGCCCTCACGGAAAGCCAACCGAGAGGTTGAGAAAAAAGAGCGAGCCAGACAGGGGGAGGGGCCTCCGTCGTAACTCTATACTGCAACGCTGATCCCGGGAAGGCTATTTCCTCCCCAATTTTCCACAGATCGGTTTTCACTCAGTACTCCACGCGTGGCGGAGGTTGTCGTCAGATAGGAGTGAATAGGTGCCGTTGTCTGATGTGTTATCGTTTACCCCCCGCGCGTTATCTGCGCCCCGCAGGGTGCGCCTAATTTTGTCTTAGGAGACCATTAATGAAAGAAACTACCATCATTTTCTATTAATTAACGAGCTTTGAAAGTGTTGCATTATCTTAATGGGTGGTTTTGTTTGTGAGGGCGATTTCTACAGGTAATTAAACCCAGGTATCCGATGTGTGAGAGAGAAAAAAAGAGAGACAGAGGGAGAAATGTTCCTGTTATCTAAGAGCATTGTGTTGCAACACAAAGGTTGTGGGTTCGAATCCCACTTATAAATATGTATAGATTAATGCACTGTATGTCGATTTAGATAAAAGGGTCTGCTAAATGCATATATAAAAATGTGAACAATACATAACAAGTTGGGTGAGATGTCATGAGTTAAATTAACATTTATGCATTTGACAAATGCTTGAAATGTGATTTATGGTGCATTATCTGTAAATTTTTATCAGTATGAGTATTTCATGGGAATTGAACCCTTAAACTTTTTTCTGCAAACCGATCTACAGGAACGCCCGTATTCAACATTTGAGTTAAAAGCGCTTGAGCATGTCTGATGTTTCTGAAACAGACACACAGATAGTGTTGTAAAAACATCTGTCAAAAGTGTCATTGGTCACAAGCCAGAGATGAGTGGGTCGTTCTGCTCTGTAAAGGAAGAACATGTACACTATGCATCTGCCAGATGCAATATCACATTAGGTGTCAGCATATTGTGTTGTGACAGATACACACACTAGGTGTGTTAGAGGAGTTGGAAGGTTCACCTGCAACAGACAGTTTAATCAGATCATCGATCTCTTCATCAGCTTTATCACAGATACTTTAGATAATGTTATTCACTACATTTAAACTATATTTTTGAATTACACAGATGCTTTTATTCAAGCGACTTTGCAGTTCATATCTTTTCTGTGAATCTTGGAATCTACTTTGAAATGACTAGAGCCATACTGTTTAACCTACAGGAGCACATCTGAGGTTCTGTGAGGTAACAAAGAATTATGGGATTCCACCAGTATCCTAGATTCATTCTCAAGAATGGCACATGTAGGGCACGGTGGCAGGAGAACTTCAATCTCCTCTGACTTGGACCAGAGGCTGTCGTCCTTGAGAGCATATCGACATCCAGTCCCAGATCACTAGCAGATGCGCGGCTGCCTTGAATGAGTGCATTGTTTAGCACACACAGCTCTGGCAGCCCCTGCCGAACATTAGCCCACGATAAACAGTTACATTCTAGCAGGGATACTGTTACCCCTCTTGATACCAGAGGAGGTGCTTCAGCCCGTTTCTAACAGGCCAAACTGTGTTTTCTCCAGCGTGGATTGGCTTTCACTCCGATTCGATTCCATAGCTCTTAGCATTGTGTATCAAGTGCAGAAGAATATGGTTTGTAAACACAAGTAAGGCCCTAATATGCAATGACAAATAAGATTAGAGGATGGAATTTACGTCTCTTGGGAAAAGCCTGGTGGAAAAAGTGTGGTCATGAGACAACATCAGCTTTTTCAGTTCTTATTGTAATCCGTGCTTGTTTATATTTGGTGTGTATTGTGTCTGTGCATGACTGTTTATGTGTGTATGAGTGTGTCATTTCAAAAAGATACTTATGGGATTTCTTTGAGAGGGAAGTATTACAAAAGGACTTAAAAGTAGATGCAAAACAGCTGGATGCAGAATCCGTCACTGGTTAGTGAAAAATAAACATTCGTTTTACATTCATGAGGACAGATGATGTTTTAAAGAGCACCTATTGTCCAATTCAGGTTTTTACATTTCCTTTGGTGTGTAGGTGTGTATTACGATATGCAAAAGGTACATACCCCAAAGTAAACGATGATGCGAGTTATTGTCTCCAACGTAAATCTCTTTTCTTGGACTACAACAAACAGATTGTAGGCAACAGTTTACTTTGTGGATGATTTAGATTGTGGATGTAGACAAGACCGACATTATCATTATTCCTCCCGCTTCGGACTCAACGTCAAGTTTCCAGCTGACGTCAGAGGTATTCAGACCAATCACAATGTACAGATTAGCTTCCCAATCATGAACATGAAGCTTTTCAAATCCGTGCGTTTCAGGAAGAGAGTGAAATCTGTAGCTACAAAAATGTACGGTAGAAAATAATGTTTTTTTTAACTATAAGCCACGTGAACAGATTGTATTATACCAAATACACAAAATAACGTTTTTAGCAATAAAATAGGTGCTCTTTAAAAAGCCGATCTCATCCTCTGCAGCATCATCTCATTCTTTCTCCAATGCTTCATGCTGTAGTCCTTTTGCAAATGCCTCCCTTAATTTAAAGACAGGAACTCACCTCATATGATCTTTACATGGACTCAGATTTCCTGCAGGGTTTATGCAAAGTCAAGGTTTCCATTTAAACACATAACAACAGCTAGGTGGGGTCAACCTTGTTTAAGCTAAAAACCTTGTTTTTATGATAAAAATCATATTTTTCAAATCAAGAATGAAAAATGAGATTTTACAATTTAAACTTGAACCCTTTTCACACAGTGCCATGAACAAATGGCAGAAATAATGCTGTAAGGGGTGTGTCGTAGTAGCGATGATGACGCATGTGTCATTGGATTAAAACGTAATCATTCAGCTCTCTAACTAAGGATTTCAAATGCAGATCAGTGTTCATGAGGTGGAAATGTTTGCAAACTGGAAAGAAGCAGAGATCAGAGAGCTCCTCACTATCCGCATTGAAGCTGAGGTCATTTGAAAGCCTTAATAGAATGGAACGCGATGTGCTAGTTTTAAAAAAATGCATGCGCTTGGTTTCTCGTTAAAGAAATCGGAGATAATAGGCAGCAGGTAGGATGCCGGAAAAATATTTCACCAAATGCATAATTACAATTACATTACACGTCACACCCTGATGTCACATGTCTTTGTGATCTTTATGGGTTGCACAAATTCCAGAAAATAACTGGTAGTGTGTGGAAAGATAAAAGTGTGTGGCTTTGATTTAATTACTCCATGGAGCTTAAAGGGACACTCCACTTTTTTTGAAAATATGCTTATTTTCCAGCTCCACTAGATTAAAACATTTAATTTTTACCATTTTGGAATCCATTCAGCTGATTTCCGGGTCTGGTGCTAGCACTTTAAGCATAGCTTAGCTTAATCCATTGAATCTGATTAGACTATTAACATGGCGCTAAAAATATCCAAAGAGTTTTTATATTTTTCCTATTTAAAACTTGACTCTTCTGAATTTACATTGTGTATAAGACCGACAGAAAATTAAATGTTGCAATTTTCTAGGCAAATATGGCTAGGAACTATACTCTCAGTCTGGAATAATAATCAAGGACTTTGCTGCCGTAACATGGCACTGCCCGAAAATAGTCCCCTGCCATTGAAAGTTACTAAGGGGACTATTTTCGGCTGCTGCGTAATATCATTGCACCTCCTGCAGTCATGTTATAGCAGCAAAGTCCCTGATTATTACGCCAGAATGAGAGTATAGTTTCTAGCCATATCTGCTTTTATAATTTGGTAATTTTTTTGTAGGATGCTAATGGTCTAATCAGATTTAATGGATTACGCTAAGCTATGCTAAAAGTGGTACCTTCAGACCCGGAGATCAGCTGAATGGATTCCAAAAAGGTAAAAATCAAATGTTTAACTCTAGGGGAGCTGGAAAATGAGTATATTTTCAAAAAAGTGGAGTGGCCCATTATCAGACCTCTCAGTTACTGTATGTACCAATATTAGTTAATTAAAGCAACACCAAAGAGTTTTTGCTCTTTGCTCCCCCTACAGGTTAGAAGCGTAATTGTCCATTACCCACTGTCATAAATACTGAGGCATAGCTGGCTCTGATTGGATTGTAGGTCTGCCGTAAAGCAAGTTTTTGTAGTATTCACTCGGACTACAGGACCGCTACCCGACGGTTGGAAACTTCTTTAGTGCGGTTTTGGCCGATAGAGGGCTGCAAAGCGAATGTGAAAGTGCTGTTCACCCTGTTTAGAGTGGATGAACGACTGAAACTGTTTTGGAAGCGTTATTTTAAGGTAAAAAAACTCTTTGGTGTTGCTTTAAGTGATGAAAACTGAAAAAAAAAATGACAAGGATAAGGATGTGAGCAAACACTGCATAATTGCAATAAACTGCATAATTACTGAATGTAGATATCCTAGATCAGAAAGCTCCACTTCAGAAATCATGGAACAGATGGGTGGTTATTTAGGAAGCAGAGGTGTTTGTTGACAAATAAGCAGATTGTTATGGTTTTTGTAAAACATAAAGGTTATGAGCAGAATAAAGTAGAGTAAGTACTGCCCATTTTCGAGGCTAAACCAAACAATTTTGTAGCAAGTGACCAGGTCACTGCTTCTAGATCAGAGTAGATGGATTCTTTGACACAGTTGCTTTAGCCTATTAAGATATCTAAAACCTTGAGGCAGCGTGAGGTGGGTGTGGTAGTGAAATGATCTGAAGTTCTCTGTAGAGCAAATGAAAAAGGAGCGCTTTAGTATTCAGTTCAAGAATTTAAGAAAAATGGTTTGAATTGACATGTTTTTGATGATAAGGGTCTGTCAGGGTAACAGTAGTGTATGCAGTCTTTTGGTTAATAACTTTTGAGCCATTTCGCTGTAAAATAGGTGATCGAGAAATGTGAGATTCATGTGCCATGTGTTGTTGATTAAAGTAATGGGACCCAGTCTTAAATAAAATGTCAAATGTATTGAATTTCAAAGGAAGAGGAGAGTTGTGAGGCCTTAATTTTTTTTTTCTTTTTGTCTGTCAGTCTTTACTGTACACACAAACACTTTATGCCCACATCAGTGTATATGAATGCTTAATCTACATGAGGGTGTGATGTTTTTCTCTTCTTTGGATTTTTAAAGCAATTCAATACCTTAAAATCAAATATCAGTCATTTTTAAAGTCATTTTACATTAGTGTTATTTTCAGGCCTGTAGGTTCTTTACTTCTCTCTGCTATTCTCGGCTTGCTGTATGTATATGGTAAGGTGGTTGCCAGCTGGATCCCTGGAATGAGCATTGCAATAGGGAATTATTATATATTTTGCTCTCAGATTCGCAATGACGTGCAATGCAATAAAGAGTCAAATTATACACCACAATACACTAGTGCACATTTTTAGCTACCCTGGGCATCAGTTTAACTGAACTAGGCATGTTTTTAGGGAAAGTTTCCCAGACAGGGCTTAAGTCTAGTCACAGACTAATATGTATGTCTAAGGTGTCTCAACTGAGAACAGCTTGAACTGAAATATCTTTAAATATATATAAGTGCCATATTTTTGTCTTAAGATGCACATCCAGTGATGTTTTTGTTAGATATGTTTGTAAAAACTACTTAAATATCCTGATATGACTAACACCTAGTCCTGGCTTAATCTAAACGCTGTCTGGGAAACACCCATATATCTAATATCCTCAACATGATCTTAAAAAATATATTTAATAAACAGAATTACACAGTAATTCAGCTGAACTACAGTAACTGATCTTCTTAGCTTCAGATACAACACCCATGAAATCTAGCTTTTATATCAGTATGGTAAAATTGTGGCAAAACAAGATATCACCACCTGTGAAATGATGGAACATATACACAAATCCCTCAACAAAGGCTGCAGTGTCAGAACAGATACATAGTCATTTAGTTTAGGCTGTGAATTTTTTTTGGCATTATTAAATAGTGACTTTTAAAATTAAAATGTTGTCATTATTTACTTACTCATCGTTTAACTTCTGGTTGGTTTCTTTGTTTTTTAAAGTAAAACATATGTTTTAAGAAAGTATTGTTTTGCCTTTTATGCTTACAGTGTGTGAGTGAATTGTGACCACCTCTCCTCAAGCTTCAAAGGAGCGAAAAGTGTTATAAAATAACTATATGCGACTCGTACCGCATATTCAAAGTTTTCTAAAAGGCATAGGTTAAGGGAAAACAAACTAATATATAATTCACCTGTGTTTTGCTTTTGACACAATTTCATTTTTGGGTGAACTAACTCTTTAAGGATTCTGCTCTTAAGTGTAAATCCCTCTTGGCTTTATAACAGTTGAAACACTGTGAACTCTAGATTTATTTAAGTGGACTGATCTCAATGTGGGGATTATCACAAATCCAGAATAATCACTCTGCAGCATGCAATAAGACATACTGTTCTGATCAACTAAAACAAAAGATTTTAAAAAATTGATTATAATAGTGATTATAAATTTCCATTTATTAACTATTATAATCTGGAAGTGGGACATTTTAGTATTATTTTAATAAAATACACCATTGAGTGTTATTTTTTTACATTTTAACATTTTATCTATGCTCAAACATTTATAAGCTTTTTAGAATATAAAACAAGCCATCTCTGTTTAAAACACAAAATTGCAGGTTAATACTGATTTTTACGCGTTTTACTTGTGTCGAAAGACATAAAACTGACATTTCCTGCAAAATTGTACCCTGCTCAAATTATGAATCATTATTATAAGTTTCTTTTTGTGTGATTCAAGGTAATTAGATAGTTTAAACGCCGATTTATTGCTCAGTAACTTTTTGTGTTTATTTTTAACCAAAAAACTCGAATACAGTATACGATAGGTTTCATCACTGGCCTGAGAAGCCGGCTTCGGTGACGAAGGGGTTAACACTATAGTCTTTACGACAGGTCGGAAACTGATTCACAAAAATGGCGACCCGGTGAAGCTGTCAAAGTATGTCGGTTTAAAACTGTCGAAACCGAACACTGGGAACTCAATACAGACTCGTTGTCTATACTAACTCACTTTAATTAACTTAATTTCATTGTCTGATAATAGTTAATGACGTCTGTATGAAAATAGGAGATGTTTTTTTTCTGTGAGGAGGTGACATTGGGTAGGACAGACTGCTGCAACTGACACTCTGCTCTGCAAGTAAAGAACGTGGTGTCATAAATCTCTGACTAGGAATACCAATGAGTTTGGACGTGTTTAAATAACTGCTATTTAAGTTGTGTCTGTTTTTAAAATGGCTTGGAGGTCGCGTCTCTGTTGTGTTGGACAGAGAAATCTGAGTATTTTATCCAACCCGTCTCCATCTAACTGGACTAAAGTGGTGTCTGATGCGGAGAAAATCGTGGGATATCCCACTTCATTCATGAGTTTACGATGTTTGCTCAGTGACGAGCTCAGCAATGTGGCCATACACGTAAGGAAGCTGGTTGGGACAAAACACCCCCTGCTTAACACCGCTAGGTATGTACATGTCTAATGACATCTATTTTACAACATTATTATGAATATTAATGGGATCAGGCTGACGTTTCTTGGAAATCTTACTGGAAGAGTCAGTCGCGTAACTATATTCATTCATGTTTACGAGTCGTCATGATGCTGGAACTGACAACAATCAAATACTTAACAGTAACAATATTATATCAACTACAAAAATACCAGTGGAATCTTACAATCAAATATTGAATAAAGTACAACTATTGATTTATCAACTTGCTAAAGGTGTGTTTTACGTCACGAGGCGCTGCGCAGACCGGTTGACGTATGACATCAAAGTACCGCGAATTGTTTTGGCAATACATTGATGTCTTTCGGCATAAATTCGAACAACCATAAGTCCGACCTTAAAATCATTATGACGATTATTAAAATACCTAATTAATATTTAAAACCCCCAAACCTTGAAGACTGTTGGATTTTTTTGTTTTAATAAATCTTTGCAATACAAACGCACGCACGCACACGCACGCACACACACACACACACACACACACACACACACACACACACACACACACACACACACACACACACACACACACACACACACACACACACACAAATAAAGTCATTAAAACAACAAATAATAGACTGAAGACTGTTGGATTTGTAATGTCTTGGCAAGGCACAATGATGTGAAAGGTCAAAGGGTGAGCATCCTGACATATTCAAGTTGGGTTGCACAATATACGAGATGGTCCTCACTGCGGAACACAACATCCAGGGGGCGGGGTTGGATCTAGATCCAACTCCTCCCACTTTATATACTTTGTTCCGCCAAATGAACCAGTATATTTGCGTTGTTGCAGCCCGCAATTAGTTGCAACCTGTGGTCACCAACGTTTGCTCTTATCAATTTAAGTGTACGTTTGATTAATAATATAGTTAGAGATTCATAATTTAGAAAGTATCACAGTTAGGTGTAAGGGGAGGTAAGGACACGTTCCCGACAGTTTGATATCACTGAAGGGATTTATTTGTACATTATCCCACTTATTACACAGCTATTCCTATACGAGTAAATATATAAACTTATTTATTTGATATCTTTTATTAGCAAATTTTTAAAAAAAGTAAACCTGTTTCCTAATGGCTGTAAGCAAAGACGTTAAAACAAGTTCAAAGTCCATACAAGATAAACATTCAATTTATTAATTTCTAAATAACATGCCATAGCCTATATATCTTAATAATTATGCATATTAATACTGTATCCATTAATAGGTCTTAAACTGCATGTGGTAAGATTACTCGCCGTAGGCTTACCCGAAATGTTTTACTCCAAAATATTATAGCAAAAAACTTACATTTCACCCTAAAGGCACTACTTTTATTGTAGTCATTAGTGAAGTTAGTTATTACGTCAAAATAATAACTTAATTTAGTTACGACTAAATGCGGAAATGTTAACGCAGCAACACGTGTATGACGTGTCTTGTGGTAAAACTGGCGACCAATGGGATCTCTGGATCGGGATCCAGCTCCGCCCCTGGATCTAAATCCAACCCCGCCCCCTGGATGTCGTGTTCTGCAGTGAGGCGCTACTGCAATATACCGAAATGTCGCCCATGTGGATTTGGCAATATGCATATCTAAATTGTTTGCAATAACTCATCAATGTAAAAAGTTTTAGCAAAGAGAAAATTGAGTGCTTGTGTGTGTGTGTGCTCTGATGTGTGACATTTGATGTAGTGTTTTATTTAAACAGGCCTTTACAAACTTTTATTAGATTCATAATTGTTTCAAATATGATTTATATGAAATACAAATTTGATAAGGGCCATTTTTCACACATTTTGTAGAATTTGGGGATAGAAATTTTGAAGGGATTATCCAATTTTTCTCCCGCCAGTAAGCTTTAGACTAGTTTACATTCATTTTGCAGTTCTGTTTGGTGACAAAGAAAAATTACACTGCACACCTTAAAGAGTTACCAAACTGTGGCAGTGATTGGTTATTTCACTTTGTATTCTTAAACCTGAACTTAGTAGTCAATCGCTTGTAAGAGTCTTGTGTACCTAAAGTCCTGAGGTTAAACTAGAACGTATGCAGTGGCTGGCAAAGGTTAATGTCTCAGGTACAAGAAACCTAGAAATGGGAGATGTGTTGAGCAACCTGTAAGTTACTTAAGGGAAATTGACCCTGGAAGTACTTGGATAGTATTTAGTTAAAAGTCACCTTTAATATTATGTGTCTTTCAAGTAGCCACAGCCAAATTCATGGTGGCTCCCCCCTGTGGCTGCCATTTACATTTCTAGACCAATAGTGATTGTACAGGATAAAGAAAGAGTCACTCTGTGACAGGGATAGAGGTCAGGTTCATCTCTTAATTTCTAAAAGTCTATGCTTTAAGAAGTTTTGCCTTTTACCCTGTTACTGCTCAAAATATCCTTTCATTTAGACTATGATGACAGAAAGTTTAGGAGGACAGGAAGACTTGTGTTTGTGTGTTTGGTTGAGAAAGAGAAGGGGAGAGAGAGAGAAAGATTGGGTTCGGGAACCCAATCCGGCCCATCCAGACGACAGTGCTGGAAACAGTAGCCCAAGGGTGTAATAACCTATACACCTAAATCTGATATGACAATCCATTTGTCAGGGGAGGGGATGGGACCCTGTCTCCCTCAGCATCAGTGCAAATTCAGCCGTCTTTTAAGATGCGCTAAATATATTTATACCCACAAGGCAGACTGGCGAGCCGGGCTGTGCCAGCTCACATTCCAGTTCGGCTTTCTGTTCATTCTTAAAAAACACACCTCAGCGAATCAGAGCTCAGAGTCGGTTGCGACACAAGCTTCAGGGGAAGACCTTGACAAAAACACACTTGAGAAAACCGTTCCACGCACACTCATGTGATGTGGGGGCCACCTACTGTGTCTTAGGGTCTCTAAATTTAAGTAAGTAACTGACTGCCCTGCATGCACACACAGTGTTTTAAACCCAAAATGATGAGGTGATGTAAAGCCACATATTTTCAAGTGACAATCTGCTGTTATGTTTTGATCAATAATCATTAAACAATGACATGCAACAGAAGGCACATTTATATCCACATTAACTCCCATACACTGTACAGATATAAACACTCAATACTACAATGTAAAAATACATCGCCCTCTTCAAGATTTGTCAAACTTACTAATTTTGATTCTGTGGTGGGTGTAGAAGTTTAACTATGTTCAAATGAATAAAGGGTGAAGACTGGAGAAAAATCATGCATTGAGAATGCATCAAAATGGCCTGTCTGCACACGTTTGCATCGACTAAAAATTAAAAACAATGCAGACTGAACACACGCTACACTATGCAAACTGTCACATATTTGCAGTGTACTTCAGTGTACTGCATGCTTGTCAGTAACGTTTCATCACTCATTCTCTCCTTCATTCCCTCTTTCCTTCATTTCTTATCACCACTCGTCTTTTTTAATGACTCTCTGCTCCTCCCTTTGCAGTAGAGTGAGTTTGTGATTTAATGATGTGTGCGCTCTGTGTGTGCGTGTGTTTGAGACGCAGTTTGTGTCTGATTGAGTGATGTTGTGTATGCGTGTTTCTGGGTGGTGCATGTGACCAGATTATTTCAGGTTGCTCTAGTCTGACCTTTGTTGTAAGTTTGTTTTGAAACTATTAATCAATAACATTAGGGCATATGTAGAATGATACATTGATTTCTCAGGCAATATACAACTATGTAACTTTCTTTGTGTTGATTTTAATCAGGGGTCAACATAAAGTACTGTCCTGTGGCCCTGGGCCAGCGTGATAGACGCTCAGGCCAGTAAACAGTATTGTCACTGATTTTCTGCCTAAATATGTGACACTAAGATCTTTTTTTGGTTGGGCCAGTGAAAGTTTTGGCAGGGCAAGTGAAATCCTGAACCACTGGCCCGACGGGGCCAGTATAAAAATTATTTTTGAGCCCTGTTAATGCATCTTTTTATCTGACCATAAAGTTGACTGAAAGTCATTTAGATGGGTTTTGTTTGTCATCCTTTCTTGTGCTGTGGCTTGTATGAGTAGTTAATCTGAAAAAGTAATTTAAGCCATTTCCAAACAAATACATTAATAAAAAGATAAATATTACACATTGAAAAGATAAAATTATCAAGAATATTTTGCTTTAATGGCCCACAGCTACTGGAGAGGTGGATGAAAATATGTATAATATGTTCAACTAGACCACTGCATGTTCTTTAAGATGTGACTTGATGTATATGAGAGCTGGTTGATTCGTTTTGCTGTTATCTGTCACTTTTCTTTACTTCCAGCTTTCACTTTCATGTATTCCTTCTTCTTTATTTAAAAAATCACAAGTCTTCTTTCTGTTCTTTCATTCTGTCATGATATATCCTGCCGCCCCTCTCTCTTTCCCCATCTCTTTTTCTCTCCGCTGTTTGGTAGTGGGCGTGTCTGGGTGTCATCTCATCTCGATTACCACAGTCGTGATTCATGACAAGCGACTCTCTGCCTGGCGACGGGATTACAGCCTCCGTCGTCACGGGAACCGCATTGTGCCTCATTGCCCGGCAACTAAAGGCGATTGTAGTGCAGGACCCTGGTACCAATGTGATGTCCTAAGCTTTTATGTTTTTGACATTAAGTGTGTTTCAACTGTTCTTGATCGTTTACCCATAAACAGACAAATTAAGAAAACATTTCTTTACACAGGTATCGGGTGAAATTAAAAGATTAAACAATAATGAAGATGAAACTAGGCTTTGTGGTGTTATATTTTTAGAATGTAAAAAGCATATTGACTAAGTTGTATTATATGTAGATTTTAACAGATACTGTACAATAAAGTAAAGGTTTGGAGTCCCAGCCGCCAACCGTCTCTTAAGATGCAAATGAATCATGATGTTGAAAGGCAGACCAGCTCATAACAGTGATGACCTCTGCCTTCAAGACCCCTTATGACACTGTGATTAACAAGCTTGAGAGTCTGGGGCATGCAGGATCTTTTTTCTCCACTGTAGAGAGAGAGAGAAATGGGGAGATGGGAGGTGAAAAGATTGTATTAAAACATTATATTAGTTACTTATGAAATTTGTGTATTTCATTTAAACCCAATAAGGATGTTTTGTCACGTCACAGCACCCACCACAGAGCTCATTTGAGACTTACTTTGTCATCATGTGTGCATTTTGGGCAGTGTGGCTCTTAGTAGACTGATGTTGCAAGATTTTTAAAGGGTTAATTGCAGCTATACGCAAGATAGTTCTTTCTGAAGGAGGTGCACCATAAATTAAGAACACACAACATCAGGCTCATTATTAATATACTCCTGCCAAGCTGTATAAAGGACCATAGACATCTGTGAAAGGAGAAAATGAACAAACATATGCTCTTTTTGACCTGTGAAGAGATCTAGACACTGCTGATCTCTATGAAGTGATATATGCTCACTCAACAGACCCAAAAGTGTTTTTTACCCAGGTGTGAGGAGACCACTGTAGATTAGGAGATCCTTGGAAAGCTCTCAGCGCGGTTTTGTATAGGCTGCTGAATCACATTTCTCCTCTTTATTATTTTTCATTCTTAAGGGTTTGCTGAAGCAGCACAGTCATCAGTATGAGTGACTCTTGTTACACTTTAGCAAAACATGAAATATAGAAATCAAAGCTGGTATTTTTTCTTTTAGTAGTTCCTTTGTAACACCATGTGTTATAGTCTATTGCACTATGCTAATATCATGTGTGAAGATCTTCGGAGTGCCATGTTATGTCATAACCATTGTATACCAGAGTACATGATTGTGTTAATTATTTGGTACTGTGTTGTCAAGTCTGATGACCTAGATTTTTAGTGCAGTTTATATTGTAGCTCTTTTGCGGAAATGGAAACATATTGCTCTTTAAGCTATATCTCTATCTATGATGAGGACCTTAATAACAAAGGTTGTGTCATGAAAAATGTATGAGCCCTAAAACCTGACAGTTTGTTGGATCCTGTTAGACCGTGTTAAGCCTGGAGTATAGTCTGTTTTTTATATCTACCCGTACATACGCTTGGTTCGAATGCACAGCATTGCAAAGTATAGTTTATTTAACTCATACGTGTACACAGATGTTCTAAGAAATGTGCAATTTGCGACAAAATGCAACGCATCTCCTGGGCTACATACTACATTATCCTGTAGGTGCATGTGTGACCTGTGCGTACAGTTCACATTGAGTTTCAAAAATCCGGCTTGTACGCGCGCACTCTTTTGATGATGAAAATTGCATTCTCGCATTGTACGCAGATCCTCGTGTACACATAAATAATGGACTGTATACTTCTGCCTTAAGGGGCAGTTTCCTGGACAGGGTTTAGATTAATCCAGGACTAGGCCTTATAGTTATATAAGGACATTTAAGTAGTTTTTACAAACATATCCTACAAAAAAACAACACTGGTGTATCTTGAGAAAAGCAGTGGCACTGATGTATGTCAAGATATGTCAGTGCAAAATCTTTTTAAATGGCAGGTCAAACATGCACTTTAGTCTGGGACTAGGATAAACCCTGTCCGGGAAACCGCCCCAGTTTCAGTGGACTTCATCTCAGTGTTTCATTGTTGCGTATAAATACTTTGTGCTAATTTACATTCATGTGTCTTCTACAGGGGCTTTGTGTTTGACAGCCGGAACAATCTTCAGATGCGAGGTCTGGTGGTGCTGCTCATGTCAAAAGCAGCCGGCCCAAGTTCCAGCAGCAGTAGCCCGACACTTGACAGTATGGTCAGCGGCATCTACCCCAGGTAAAGGTCTCTCTTTTACATCTAAAATCATGAGTCGTCATGGATTATTCTTTTCATTGCTTGGAGTATAATCATTGGTGGATGCCAATTCACTCCCTAGCAACAAATAACAATACCTTAGCAACCGTTTTGCAAGAGCTATATCTCTGCATCAGAACATCATAGAGACATTGGGGTGGGCTCTTTTGATTAACTAAACTTGTTGTAACATGATTCTCAATAAGAGAGGGACGATTGCAGTGGGCAAGAACATAGATTATTTTTGTTGATTACTTTAGCTTTTTTCCATCTGAAATCATAAGTTTTTTTTTGTTTTTTTCAACTGCTCATCCAAACTCAACTTTACTGCATTTGTGTGTCCTTTTTTGGCCTGACCCCGTTATTGCTGCTTGCAGCTACTTTTCTCTCTGTTTCTGATTTTTGCTTCCTCATCTCTCTTTGGGTCCTGGGGCTTTAACAGCTTGTAGCTTTAGTCATTAGTAAGAAATGATTGTTACCACACACAGACCAGACATCTGGCACAGAGAAATAGAGATACTAGATAAGTGATAGAGACTATGATGTATTGTAAGGATGGAGGAAGGCCAGAAAAATGAGAAAATGTTTGAAAATACAGAAGACCGCAATAAAGAAGTACATTGACAGGGAAAGAAGTCTATGAATGTACAGATACAGTATATGTACAGATATTTTGGTATGTGTAGAAATGTGTGATTTAAAAAAAAAATTATACCATAACTTTCTTTGGTTTAGGTGTCTGGGTGTCAGTTTTGATGAAAGTATCGTGTTAATATCATCAAAGAAATTACTGGTGACAATGTTGGTGGACAAAAGACACGTTGTGTTTTTTTTTTAAATAACCGTTGTGAATAAGCCATTGTTGTATCAACATGGTTTATGTAATGCAATATTTAAACAGAAAGTGTCTAGAGCACAGAAAGTTAATATGAAACAGTCTCACACTCTTTAAAAAAGTAGCTTATGTAATATTCAATACAATTTAATATTTCAAGAAGTCGACACACACAACAAGGACAGTTATATATTTGTTGCATGTTGCATTTTTGTATTGATACTTATTTTGAACTTTAATTTTTATAGACATTTAATTGAAAAAAAGAAAACATTTGAAAAATATTTGTTCAATCTGTGAACATTTTTAATTTTTTATCACTTGAAATATATAACATGTGCTTCTGTATACTCAGTAATGGAGCATTGTGTAAGCAGCGCTAAAGGTCATCGGTTCGAAGCCAGGGAACATGTAGGGGTGATCGGGGCACAAACTAACGCAGGGTTAATTGTAACGCAGCTACTTTAAATTTTTTTACAGGGCTGAGCAATCTGTGCTTTTGGTATTTTTCTCTTACTATCAGTATCAGAAGATGATTTCCTGTGAATTTGTAAAAAGTTTAAATGTGTTTTGGTTAAGATATTGAACAAAGATTGTTTTGGAGGAAATTAAAGTAAATTTCTTCGTCTTAAGTTTTTTTTTTCTGAGTTGGCTGTGTAAGTCACCAAATCCAACCTTATATTATTTTAATCACTGTCTTGTTAGCTAAAACATAACACCATTTTGAAACATGTCAACAACTCCTCGTAACTGATAGCTGGGATTGAAAAGATTTTTACACAGCGGGGTTAGTTGTAAAAGTGTTACAACTAAGCCTCCAGTATACAATGATAATGAAGTGAAAACAATTTAAATACTAGTTATCAAAATGATAATGGTAATACAATATCAGGGGAAATAACTCACAATTAGGATTTTGGTCTTAAAGGGACACTTCACCCATTTGCATTAAGCTTTGTATAGTTAGAACCCAAGTCATGTTTTTGAATGGTCATGCATCATTCCTTCAGTTTCCCTTGAGACGGGAGAAATACAGATTTTAGTGTTGCACTTCCTTCTTTCAATGATGTAAAAATCATCATTTTGCATCATTGAAAGAAGGAAGTGCAATGTCTTTGTTGAGGGGGTGAGACTACAAACACCCATTTTCTCTGTCAAATAGGCACCAAATTCTAAATGTATGTTACATTTCGACTACAAATATGACACACTTTCAATAAAGATTAATGTTTCTATAGGTGTAATGCTCCTTTAATTCTGAAGCCCTTTCAAAAAAATCTATTTATATGCATTGATGCATCATACAAGGATGGTTAGATGAAGGATCATGAATGGATGAATGTGTGGATATTTATCTATTATAGGCAGATATATAAACAATATCCACTTTTAGTATATAGACAGAATTTTATTGAATTATTTGTGTTTAAAACACACAAAAAATTTCTAGCAGGTGTTACAACAAACCCTCTGTTTGTTACAATAAACCCCACCTATGGGGTAAGTTGTGATGTTTGCACTCCTGTCATTTTTGATGTAATTGTACGATAACGGTAGGTCCCACAAACAAACAAACTTTAAGTGTTCATTTGTAGCAGAGATGTGTGTGTTGATTGTGTAAAAAAATATTAATCTCACTTAAATATTTTTTTGAATTATAAAGTCAAAAAGCGTTAGGTTGTGCCCCGCTCTCCCCTACTGATTAAAAAGAATGTATATCTTGCAATGCATCATAAGTGGCTTCAGATAAAAGTGCCAAATGTACAAACATAAAATTTACTTCAATGAATGAATAAGCAGTTACGTAACATAGTTAATATTATTTCAAAAGACAAAAACTTGTCAATAAAAATTTGACATTTAACTTGGTCTTAAAACTAGAAAATGAATCTAAGGTCATGTGCAATTGGATGTGTCAGACTCACATTGATCGTATGTACGACGAGCTCAGAGGCAAAGAAGTGCGTCTGACATGTTTTCTTGTAAATTAGCATTTTTTTCAGACTTTTAATGGATAATGTCAACAAAGCAGTATTTCTGAATGAAATGAGGCGGGATTAAGCGAAAGAATTTAATGAATGTATAATTCAAAGCAGAAGGTGGCGTTTAGCGGCCTTTGCATTTGGACTCCTCATATTCCCGTTCTTTCTGGCTAATATCACTGATCTGACTTAAAATTCAATGAGGCCGTTTTCTAAAACTAAGGAAGTTTAAACTTTTTCTGTCTCTGAAAGCAAAAAAGAAAATCATTTTCAAAAACTAACATGGATTTTGGAGAGAACAAGGTTTATGGGAAAACATCATCTATGGTAACTGTGTTTTTTCGTGCGTGGTTGTGTGTAATAGACAGATCATCGGAAACAGGATATGAAAGTGTGCAGGATAAATTACATCCAGTTAAGGATACAAAATTGACAGACATAGCACACACTCGTGCAGCCACATCCACTGGTGCCTTTCTGAAAGCTTTTTGCTCTTAACAGGCTGGTGTGTGTGCAGATCCTTTGGCTGCAGTGCCAGGGAGTTACCAGAAGCGGCTGTTGTACTTGGCAGTATGTGTGTATGTGTGTAAGCTGTGTGAATGAACTCTTTCTCTCTCGCTGAGCAGGGAAAGAGAGTGTCAAAGCAATTGAGAGGAGGGACCAGTACTCATCACCACACTGCCTTATTTTCTCTCTCCTTCTCTTGCTTGTTCAACCCCATGTTTCGATCCACAGCCATTCCTGTACCTCTACCAGGAAGTGACCTCATAGTTCCACAGCTGGGAGGTGGGTGTCATGGAAACAGGGTGGTGATGTAGTTGCCTTGAGACTTAATAGATTCAAGACTGACCCTTGATAATTTTTTTTTGTTGTTTGTTTGTTTATGTGCATGTGTGCAAATGTTAAAGATTGGTGGAAAAACACAAAATGTTTGAAGTATGTAAGTTGAGAATTAAAAACAATTAAATATTTTTGCTTACGGTTTAAAAAGTTATGTTTTAATTGGTGATAGGAAGTGATCCTTATTAACCCTGTAAACAGAATTGTGTTTCTTGTGTATACTGTAGATATATACTTGCAGCACACCCGTTTCTCTTACGTCCTGGCATCCTTTCTTTTTTTTAAATCACTCTTTCTATGTTGTTGTCAGTCCCCCCCGACACCCTTCTCTCGCTCTCGTTTCTGGTTAGAGGTGTGTTTGATGGTGCTGATGGATGAATTGCGGTGCTGCTCTCCTCCTCTTTGACATGCAGCATTTGTAAAATGTCCCTATCTTCAGTCACACACAGTGTTGTGTGTTTGCATTGGGAGCGGTGGACGTGTGTGTATGTGTTGGATAGTGGTAAGTGTGTGTGTGTGTGTTTCCTTTAGACAGAAATGCTGGTGTGTGTAAGTGATGTCTGTTTGAATGATTGCTCTTCACTTTTTTGAAGCTGTCAGTGTGGAACATTAAAGTGACATTCACATTCAGCAGACTTTACTACAACCTAATGGGCCACAAAGGTTTGCTGTGTCTATGCAGAAGAGGATCTGATTGGTTGACAAGTTTGAGTTTCAGGATTTTTTACTGAAAATCACACCAGCCTTAAGCAAGTGGTTTTTAGTTTCGTTTGCAAGATTCTGCATTTTGACAAATCTCTGTAAAAACAAAAAACAAAAGTAGGAGTCTTTAATTTTTAAATAAGTAATAGGCTGAATAGGAAAATTGACCATTGTAAATACATAAACGACAACAGATGTGTGATTTGCTACCCGAATGCATGGACCAAACAGTGGTGCTCAAGTTATATTGTTGTTATCTATAATATCAAGTAACCGATTATCAGTATTTTAAGATATATTGCAGTGGACGTCAACAGCAAAAGATATAGAATGAGAACTGTTTTTACTTTGTGTTAACCGTTTTTCAACCCTTTTCAAGTTTCAAGAGACAAGGGATTTTTTAAAGGGGCCATGGCATGAAAATCTGACTTTTTCCATGTTTAAGTGCTTCTATCAACCTAGGAAATATGAAAAAGATCAACCCTTATGACGTCATAAGGAGCTCTTTTTATAATAATACCACCCCTTGATCTGCACTATCCAACCACAGCACTGACATTTAGTGCAGAGAAAAATAGAGAGAGAAAACTAATTCACAGCACAATTGAGTTTCAATTGCAACAAACCACCATCATTGTGATAAATGTTTGCACTTCATCTGCTCATTTGCATTTTAAAGGACACACCCAAAACGGCACATTTTTGCACACACCTACAAAGTGGCAATTTTAACATGTTAAAATAAATTATTTATATGGTATTTTGAGCTAAAACTTCACATTTGTGCTCTGGGGACACCAGCGATTTATTTGACATCTTAAAAAAGTCTTGTGCCATGGCCCCTTTAAGTCAATCTGACCCCATGCCTAACTATACCACATACTTTATGCAAAGTACATCAGCCTGACCACAGAGAAGTCTAGAGCTGGAAGTAATGTGTTGGTTACTTTGCTATATGTGTCTTCTGTAAAAACTTCTATAAAGAGTTTAGAAGCAGAACCATCTCTGATCTTTCATCACTTGGCATCATTTGGCAGATGCAGCATCATCTAAAGATGCTTTTGGTTGACTGACATCTTGACCTCTAAGGTGATCTGCTGTGAGCATGCAGGCACACGATTCAGTGAGCTTCAGGGTTAAATTAACCGAGAAATTGGAGCATACAGAGAAAGGGGCGTGTCAGGAGGGCGGAACCCCTCTGCGACATGGCATAGGTTGCTATGCAACTGAGTTCTGAAGCTATTTATACTCCCTGTGCTGCCCCTCCCACTGACTTCAAAAAAACCCAGACGGCATAGCTGCAGATTTAAGGGGGAAAATGAGATTTCGATTCAAAGACGTCTGTCTGCACACAGCCAGTGTAATGCAGCCAGTACAAGGCTGAATGAGACAAAGAATAGTAAAGAAAAACTGTTAATTCATGCTTTTTATAAGTTTATTTTAATGAATGCTTCTTAAAAAACAGAAAAGTGCAATCTTAGAACCCTTGACCTGAGATGTGGCATATTTATATTAACGTTCTTAAAGTGTCACCCACATCTATTGTAAAGCTCATCCTGTGATCAGTATTTACTTAGACCAGTGCTCCATGTCACCCAAAGTGAAACTGCCTGGGATCAGTGGCCCTGCTCAATTTGGATGTGAGAAGAGTGTAACACAATGGACATGATTGAGCTCAGGAGATGCTCCATTAAAGAAAAGCATTTAATGACAACAGGAATTATTGCACTGCTTTGTAATTATCAAAGCATTGACCAGCATGTATTTGTGTGTGTGTCGAATCTTTTTGCGCGACCACCGCTCCTCTCATACTGACAAACTGAAGTGAATCGTTTCATCACAGATACTTTTCTTCATTTTCTCACCCTCTTTCCTTTTCTCTCGCTCTGAAGGAGGGGTAAGTGGTCATCAGCACTCCACAGATCTCTTATGCCTTGAAGACGGTGATCAGTGGGACCTCAATGGTCCAGGCTGATTATGGCCCTGAACTCGGCAAATCAACATTTGATTATAACGTCCATGTGATGGCGTTCTAATAATCGAGCTTGTCTGATAATCAACGGCGGTTGGTATTTTGTGAAGTGCATTACGGTCAACACTTGACAATCTCATATTGTGCAGAAGAACATTTGGGCCAAAATCACTCATTTTCTTTATGAAGCATTCTATAGTAGTTGGACTGTTTATAGATCTAATGCGCTCTTAGTATCAAAATATTTCTCTCTTTCTATCTGTCAGTGTAACTGCCTTACACATTGTTTAGGGGAATTTGTGAAACATGAAAATGCTTTTTGAAAAAGCTACGTAAGGGGGGGCTGTACCCTATCAAAAAAGTAGGGGAGAGCAGGGCACAACCTAACGCTTTTTGGTTTTTGCTCAATCATTCAAAAATATTTGAGTTTGATTAATTATATTTTTACACAATTAACACACATATCTCTGCTACAAATGAACATTTGAAGTTTGTTTCTAGCACTTATCATTCTTGGACAATTACACCAAAAGTGACAGAAGTGCAAACGTTACAACTTACCCCATAGGTGGGGTTCATTGTAACAGGCAGGGGGTTAGTTGTAACACTTGCTAAAAATTAAGTTTGCAGGCAAATATTTCAATACTATTTTGTCTATATACTTGAAGTGGATATTGTTTATATATCTGTCTATAATAGACAGGTATCCACACTGTATTCATTCATTCAGCCCTTTTCTTACAATAGTACAATTATTAATGGATACAAATGTGTAAATATATGTGAGAAAAAGTAGCACAATTATGACAAAACTTTTTTTATATGTGACCCAGTCTGTAATAAGCATACTAAAGTTTCAAAATCAAATTCTAAGATAAGGAGCATCAAAGTCTGATTTTGGCATTTGTTTCATTATGATTTCAATCTTTGCCATGACCTTATTCAATCAATATAAAGATATGAACAAATAATAAATTTGACACACAATTTTTGATAAGACAGGTACGTTTATTTTGTTGGCAGCCAGCAATCATTCATGTGTAGCCTATTTAAAACAACGGCAAGATTTACGCAATTGTTAGCGGTTTTCATATCATAAGTGCTGAGGGGTTAGTTGTAACACAGCGTTACAATTAACCCCGCTGGGTGAAAATATTTTCAAGCCCACCAAAAAAGTTGCTAAGAGCTGCAGACATATTTCAAAATGATGCTATGTTTTAGTCAACAAGACAATGATTAATATGACATAGCATTGGATTTGGTATCTTACACACCCAACTTAGAAACCGAAAAAAAAAAACATATGATAAAAAATTTACTTATATGTAACCAAAACAATTGTTCATCAATAACTCTCTGGAAAAACATTATACATTTCCAATAATTTGCGGGAGATAAAAAAAAAATCCAGCATTAGTTTTTGCCCCGCACACCCCTACACCTTTGCACCTAAGGGTGCAAAATATCGGTACCTCAAAGATACATATTTGGTAGCTCAAAGGTACATCTTTACCTACATAGTACATATTATCTCAACTAGCTTTGCTGCAGATTCCAATGGACCTCCAATGTATACCCACACACACTCTTGGATAAAAAGTACAAAAGCTGTCATCGGGGTGGTACCCTATTAAAAAGTACACCTTTGTACCTAAGGGTGCATATAAAGACAGTAGTACCAGCCTGATCTCACGGGAATTCATACTTATTTTACGAGTTGGCTAATTTGTATGAATTCCTATGAAGTGAATCATGCAAAAACTTACGATTATCCAAACAGATAAAGAAAAACGAAACTCCACCCCTAACTCCAACATCGCAGGGGAAAATCATACAAAATGTAAGAATGTGATCTACAAATTAATATGAATTATCCACCTCATAAAATACTTATATGTACCATATCATGCCAATTTATCTGTACCTGCATGGTACATATTAGGACCCATTTAAAGGGTACCATCCCAGTGACAGCATTTGTACCTTTTTTTCCTGACATTAAAGTATCAAAATTGTTTATCGTTCAATAGTAAATGTCTGTTTCGCTTTTTTGTCAGTCAGCGCAACTTGGCTGAGATCACAGAGTTGATTCACACCGCATTTCTGGTGCATCGTGGGATCGTTAATTTGAAGGAGTGGACGAACTCAGACGGCCCCCTTAAAGACATGCAGTTTGGAAACAAGATGGCCGTCCTTAGTGGTGATTTTCTGTTGGCAAATGCCTGCACGGGATTGGCCCAGCTTAACAACACCAAGGTACTTTTTTCTATACAGTTTGTCTTTTCATGAGTTTGTGTCTTGAGAGAAACCCTACTTGAATATCTAGGAAAATCTTTGCTTGTGAAAGTAAAGGTGATAGAAGTTTCATGATACAGTATTATATAATATTATGTATCTCTTCTGTCTCATGACAACTGTACACTGGGTGGTTTTGTCAGATTTGGCTATTAACTTTAGAAGTCAAGTCTGTAGTAAACACTGTAAGGTGTTTCACCTTTCTTTTTTATTCTTTGTGTGTAAAACAAACATTAAGGGAAAAATCACTCTAGCTTCTGGCTTCTTTCTCAAAGAGCTTGTTCTTCTCTGCACTGTTTGTGTGTCTGTCTGCGTGTCCTGCTAATTTCCATACACTTACATACTCCCTCATTCTCTCTTGCTCTTTGTGTGTGTGTGTGTGTGTGTGTGTGTGTGTGTGTGTGTGTGTGTGTGTGTGTGTGTGTGTGTGTGTGTGTGTGTGTGTGTGTGTGTGTGTGTGTGTGTGTGTGTGTGAGCATATGTCTTCTACACCCCTCATTAAGTGTCAGTGTTCTCCTCCAGCTCTAATTAGAGTTGCAGTCAAAGCACCGTCTAACTGAATGCGGCCAGCAGCCGTCTGCTTCTCACTGTGCAGGGTCAGATTCCCAGTGTTCCTGAATATCTTACAGCTTTTCAACGATCGGTATGGATGTTAGATGATGGTGGAATTTCGATGAATAATGCAGGGTGTTTAAGAGCAATGTTTTATTATTTTCTGTTCTGTATGTCTCAAGTACCCCTCTATTCACAGCAAACCGTATTTGTTGTATAATATTAATGTTTCTAAAAACTCTCTTGGACCTGCTTAGGGCACCACATGGGATAAATAGACCCATAATTGGGAATCATTGCTTCCAGATTCCAGGGTGTGCACGGTGTTTAGGTTAAAATAATAAATTTAATTAATCTAAATTAAAATGATTGTAAAAAATCTGTTCTGTTAAAAAAAAGCAAAGATAACAAGTAATGTGTCTGATATATAATTTTTTTATAAGTATGTAGATGATACACATAGCAATAGATTCTGTTTGTTTTACTTAAGATGTTTTCTACCTAAAAAAGCAAATTTTTCTTTATTAATAACTTATCATAATACTGAATATATAAATTATATAATCATGAATTTAATCATATATTCACATTTCCAGTTTGTGTCGATGAATGGTGCTTGAGCTTTGCTGGTGCAGGTGTGGGGGTTTTGTGTGTCATAATTTATTTGACAAACTGGATATAAAGGGTCAATTTTTCATCAACAAAACATGACCTGGCCAAGTACGTAGGCCAGTTATACATTTTTTTAAATGAAGTTAAAGAATTAGTCTATTTTCTTAAAAAAAATCCAGATAATTTACTCATCACCATGTCATCCAAAATGTTGATGTCTTTCTTTGTTCAGTCGAGAGGAAATTATGTTTTTTAAAGGAATTATTTTTCTAATTTTAATGGACTTTAATGGACACCAACACGCAACACTTCAAAGGAATTTAAAAGGACTTCAAAGTGCATATTATTAATTTTTCTTGTCAAAAATGACATTTGTTTTGCTAAATAAGACCCTTATGCCTCGTTTGGGATGGTTTAGAGTCCTTTGAAACTCCGTTGAAAAACCTGTTAAGTGTTGAGTTAATTGTTAAGTGTTGGGGTCCATTAGAGTCCATTAAAATGAGAAAAATCCTGGAATGTTTTCCACGAGAAACATAATTTCTTCACGACTGAAAAAAACCCATCAACATTTTGGATGACATGGTGGTGAGTAAATTATCTGGATTTTTTTTAAGAAAATGGACTAATCCTTTAATAAAAGCATTTTAATGGAAAGAGTGCCATGGTCCTTCAAGATTAGCTGCTATACTATGTTAAAGGAAAACATTTTACTATGTTCTTACCTCAAATAAGATGAATTAATACATACCTATCTTTTTTAAATGCGTGCACCATACTTACTCATGTAACTACTCATGTAACAGTCTTTAAATAGGGAAAACATGGAAGTGTTTGGTGGCTGCTAAATTCATCCCTGTTTGGAGCCATAGGAATGAATGAGGCTAGGATAAATGCTAACACATTCACAAGGTGCTATACAAAGATTAAGTGCACGCATTGATAAAAGATAGGTATGACTATTTTTCTAATATGAATAAGCCTAAGTTGATATAAGAATATAGTAAAATATTGAAAAACGGTGGTGTTTTCCTTTAGAGCACATTTATTTCATATTTCTTCACTCTCTACTGTTGGATATTATTAAAGGGTTAATTTTCACTTAGAAACTCTATCATCTCATTTCTACTTCTCCGGCTCGCTAACACGTACACACTCATGCACTAAAATGCAATATGTTGACAGGATCTGTCACCAAGTGCAGCTCTAGAATGCAGCTATCCCTATGGAGGAAAACAAACACTTTTCCTTCTGCGTAACCTCAGACACACGTGCACACAGAGCTCACTTTAACGTGTCCGGGAGCGGATATGGAAATGACTGTGGGGATAGAGTTTGTCACGACTGATGTAATGAACAGATTCTGGGCTTTTTCTCAAGAGGAGCTCAGCATTTAGACAGCAGGACCTCTGCAGAAAACTGCACACCTGATTAAGCCATATCACTTGTGTGCTGTCTGTGTGTTTTATTCACACTATCTTTAGGGAGATGGTGTACTAGAATAAGATCAGTTTTTGCTATGTTGTAGAGCACCTCCTTGTGGCAGCAAGTTGAATTTCATTACTGTTTTAGAGGTCAAAGATGTGTTTTGGTTTCTTGGTAGATGTACATCTCTGCTTCAACATTAAAGATGTTGTAGAAATAAAGTATGCACAAAGTAGTAAACTGTTAACCTAATGTATGTAACTTATAATATTAATCATGTATGTTCTAATCTATTTATATGTCTTTTTCCCAATTTCTTTCTTTCTCTCTATCTGTCTAATATATTATAATTATGGGTTAGTGACAAAAAATAACGGTTTGGCAAGATGAGAAATTAAACCTTTTTTTACTTCTTTTAAAGCATGTATCAGGTTTATTTCTAGGGCTGTGTATCGATTCAGCTGTTCCAGATCGATTTGATTTTCGATTCCGATTCTCGGATAGACCTTTATACTCGATTCAACTCAATTATAAAATTTAAATTATAAATTATAAAAAAGAACAGTGAACATAAGTTTACAAAGGTAATCAATAAAAAGAAATTAAGAGCCACAAACCTGTATATTAAACTCTTGTATTTTAGGTACAATTGGGTACATTAAAACAGAACCCATCTCTAATTTTCAAATGCATACAATTATGGTAAATACAATACAATTTTGATGCAAGATGAAAAATGTATGCTGAAAAAAAGTCAGAACAGTCCAGTGGAAAAGTAATTAGATTAACATTAATCTTACGTTCAATGTTTGCGGAAATACATATGAAAAAAAAATCGATTTGTGGCCTTTGAGAATCAATTTTGAATCGACCACGTAAAAAAACCCAGATAAATCGGAAAAAGCCCAGCCCTATTTATTTCAATGCACAGTGTATTTATGTTAATTTTATGCAATAAAAAATTACATTTGCACCATTTTTATGAAAATTAAGACTGAATGGTCCTGAAAAATGTCAAATGGTGTAACCGCCAATTGCAACAAAGAATGAGAAATATTAAATATTTTGTCCACCTTGATGGCATGTAAGCGTAATCATCAAAAAAATTAAAATTTTAATGCGTTTTTGTAATATTTGTCCTGACATGAACACCGCTTAGTTTTTTCTAAATAATCTTTGACAAATTATGTAAAAATGAATGTAAAAAAATCTTATTACACTAAACTAGATGATTATATTTTATTCCTCATTTTTTTATTAATATATTTATATTTTAATTTAAAAAAAAAATAGTTAGTGACACAGACCAGTTACACCACATTGACATTTTTGCAATTGTGCCCTAAATATTCTTTCAAAATGAAATAAAACCAGAAATTTTAGACTTGATCCTCAAAAAAAGAGAATACATGCAAGTAATCTGCAAATTTATTTTGAAATTTAAACCCTTTTACATTTAATTTATCCATACGGATAACACAAAATAATGAACGTCAAGTCATTGACCCTTAAATAAACATACCTAAAAAAGTTGTTAAGAATAAAATCCTTGTTTCTGTGAAAATAAACCTGTCGTATTGCTCAACATGCCACACATTCTGTTTTCACCCACTGAGATAGTGATTGACATGATGTCCAGCCAATCATATTAGACTATTTTTCCGCAGGTGTACTAATAATTTATAATGCGAAAAAAGGTAAAATATAATATTAACAATTAAAAAATCAATTTGTTGTCTATTTTATTCACCTGTCCTTGATGTAAATTACATTCACTCAACCAGAACCCGACAAATATACCACTTTATTTAGCAGTCGTCTATGCGAATGTGGGCATGGCTTGGTTGCATTAGTGCAACTAGCGTTCAGTTTGCGTGAGAGCATTATCGGCAATCAGTCGTTGTCTCTCCGTGGCATTTCGTATTTATCCCTGATTGATCTGTATTATGTATCGTGGGCTTGAGTGGGATCCTGACTTAGTAGACTGTGTGTGTGTGTGTGTGTGTGTGTGTGTGTGTGTGTGTGTGTGTGTGTGTGTGAGCGAGAGAGTGGGATTCTGGCTCGACACTAGTATAAATGGTAAAGGGATCCGCAAGCGGCTGTCTCCTCTTTCTTCTCCTCACAGACCTGTCGGCGAAACACGACTCCGGCTGGATTTGGGAATGAGACGAGACGCAGAGAGGGCAGCTTATCTGATACTTTCCAAAAAAAGCCCCCCCCCACTTCACACACACAGACACACTCGCGCGCACAAACTCACGCGAAAGACAGACGTACACAAACACACAGATTAGGTACACATGCACTATCTCTCTCACACACACACTTTAATTTCTCCCCTTGCGGAGTGTGTGAAGCTGCACATCTGGCTGCGCTATAGGGGCTCTTTCTCTTCTCTGGGCTTTGGGCAGAGGAATCAGGTTCCCGTACTGTTTCCTCAAAGATCTAGTTACTCAGAGGGCAGAGAGAGAGGGGGAACAGAGTGAGGAAAACAAAGTTTGAGAGAAAAAAGTTTTGGGGAATGGAGAAGAGTAACATAATATTAAATATGAGGAAACGCCGAGTGTCTGGATAGAAGGCCTATGTTACTTTAGTTCTCCAGAGATTCTGCTTGTGATCTTATGATTCAACAGGCAGGGCTTTTGGGAAAGGGTAAAGGGTAACGGAACGTCTTAGGATGTAGCCTTCGGCAATGGATGGAATGATTTGGGAAGTGTGTGATAAGACAGAGCTTGGAAAGTCAGGGATTTCATTGCGGTGTACCTGTAACAGAGTAGCGCCTCCCTCAGGAACAGTGTCATTAATGCATGATCCAAATTGACATTCTTGATGAACCTAGTAAATTCATTCATAGCCAGGATCCAATTGAGCTCTTGGGGTTAAAAGCAAGTGAATACATAGTTAATATAAAAGTCTGGTCATATTGCGCCCAATTCTTCAGGACAAGACTTTTTGGTTTTGGGTTATGTTGAAATACTACAGGCACACTGTCAGATTTTTTTTAAGTGGTCCCTAGCTATCAACCTTTCAGAAAGTACACATTTGCACCTAAGGAGTTTATATAAGTGCTTTAGTGGTACCGGATGTGCTTATTAGTATCTCAAAGTTAGCAAATGTGTATATACAGTATTGTATCTGAACCTAAATGATACATATTAGGACCTTTTTAAAGGATTCTGCCCCAGTGATTGCTCTGAACCATTTTTTCTGACCATGTACATAAAAACCTTCCTAGGATTGGTTTCAAATTATTATAGATATTCCAAAAGGAAACATATAGAATTTTTTAATACATATGGGTATTCTTACTAATCCTAAAAAATTAGGATCAAGAAAAATAAACCACTGAGAGACATTAAAAGTCGGTTATGTCAGGGCTTATGCTAGTCCCAGACTAAAATAAGTGTTTGAACTGCCTTAATTTAAAAAAAACCTTGAAAATTTAACTTTTACCATGTTTAAATGCTATAATTGGCTTCCCATTGCTTCTATCAACCTAGAAAATGTACAAAAATCAACTCCGTAACTTTGCAAGCACGTGAAAATTAGGTCATTGAAATTTGGCTCTCCTTATGATGTCATAAGGAGATCTTATTATAACAATACCGCCCCTTAATCTGCACTATCCAACCATGGCACAGCCATTTAGTGCAGAGAGAAAGAGAGAGAGAAAATAATTCACAGCACTGTTGAGTTTCAATTGCAACAAACCACCATCATTGCGATCAGTGTTTGAATTTCATCAGTTCATTTGCATTTTAAAGGACACACCCAAAACGCCACATTTTTGCTCACACCTACCAAGTGTCAATTTTAACATGTTATAATAAATTCTCTATATGGTATTTTTAGCTAAAACTTCACATGTGTAATCTGGGTACACCTACAATTTATTTTAAATCTTAAAAAAGTCTTGTGACATGGCCCCTGTAAAATATATCAGTGCCATTGTTTGGTCTAATATATCTAAAGTCTAGTCTTTAACTTTTTCACCGCCATTGATGAGTTTTTCCGGCTTTCCGCAATTCTGCTATTATCCACCAGGTGGCGCAACTTATAAAACCCGGAAGTATTGCCCAAGGGCAAGCAGCTGCATGTCCGTGTATGTTTTAAAGCGTAACTAAACCCCTGGTCAGAGCGTGACTCCACCCACTGGCAATATTTGAAAATGCAAGAAAAGTGGGCAGATCCCAACGGAGACAGAGGGGACGAACTATATAGTGTGCAGGGTTTCCCGCAGAAAATGTGTTAGTTAAGGTGGTAGGGTTGTGCCGGTGGGCGGGCCGGGGGCGTGGCAATCAAAGAGGCGTTCGCGTCATGATGAAAATATTTTTATTTAAAACACCCAAATGAAACTCAATTTTGAAGAAACTATGACAGAAAATGAACAAATACTAGATTATTAATTAATTAAATGTTTTATCAACAGGCTAGTTATCCTCCAGACAGTGACGGACCATGTCTTTCTCTCATTTCGGCCATGTGGCGCATGTCCGCTCGCGGTGTGTAGCGTGTCCACGCTATTCTCCCAGATACACTTGACAGCCTTTTGTGTAGCAAATGTTTTTTTTTTTGACGACCTAGTTAAGGTGGGAGGGTATCCCAGCTTAGGTGGGCCGCCCGAACTGAAAAGTGCTGCGGGAAACCCTGGTGTGGTGAGATTGTAAAAAGGGCGTGATGAGCTCAAAAAATTTACTAAAATCAGTGAACAGCACTAATAAAGCATCATTCTTACAGATCATTAACTAAAAAAAGTTGGTTTAGGGTTTAGTTACTCCTTAAAGATCGCTCTAAATGGGATCTCTATCAAAAGCATTGGCGGCGAAAAAGTTAATCTAAACCCTGTCTGGGAAACCGCCCCTAAGAGACATAAACTGCTGTGTGTATATATTGTGTATGTTGAGTTCACTTGTAATTGAAAGTACAATCTTATCAGATGACTGCCTGTTTGTGTTGAGTGTTTTTGTGCCTGTGTGTATTAGATAATAAGTGAGAATCTAAATCAATAAGCTTGTGCAGATGTCAGACTCCTCATTAAGCTCTGTATCCTCTGGATATTTCCCTGTTTTGACTGGCCATCTGTTTAATAACTGAAGTGCTGGTTATTCTATCTCTCCCTCAGATACTCTTTAAACTAAGTGGCCTGGAATTTTCCACCCATATTCTCAAACAGCTCATGTCCTAATAAATACTAATTTCAGAACAGATGGGGCTGATTCTGTATCAACACTTTTCTTCTGAGTTTTTGTGGTAGAAATGTTGCCCCCATAAGTGTTGTCTTAATAATGTTGTTTGCTGTAGGTGGTGGAGCTGATCTCCAGTGCTATCGGAGATGTGGTGCAAGGACTCTACGGCTCCTGTTCAGCAGAGGTACACCATTCAGCCCTTTGCAGTTACACCATATAGCCACCATGGGCACCCTGTGGGTCACCAACTAAAACCTTCAGGCAATAACCAATTATATTATACGTCTTATTCAGCCTGCTGCCCTGTTGATAACAAAACAAGGCTATGAGAGATGGACCTCCAGAGCGTGCGCTATTGGGATGCTGGTCATTCAGCCAACAAAACACAGAAAATACATCATTTTACAAATTTCTAAAGGACAAAGAATCTCAAGAAATCATGGATTGTTAAAAAGAGAAGGGACGTATGACATAATTTTGAGATAAGAGCAGTGCAATGTGTACGTAAAATCTGTTTTATTATTAGCCTAATTTATAATGTTGTAAGCATGCTTGCTATTCTTAAAGGTGACATAGAATGATTGAACGGGGTATTTATCCTTGTTCTGTGATGTGACATGAAGACAAAAAAATTTTGTTTGGGTCTGTAATGCCTTAGAAGCTTCCTAAAAACCTCTCTCAGATAGCTCTATTAGGGTGGAGGATTTTAAACAAGTGGCTTTGCACCTATTTGGCTCCCCCTACTGGCTTAACTTGCAATCTCATTACTGATTGGCTGACTTTGCTGCCACTCTAAAAATTTAGCCAATTATTTTAAAGTGGAGGGGCAGTGAGATGCCTGTGATGTCATAAGCATCAGTTTTTCAGATTGGGCCGTTTTCTGGCTGACATTTCTAAAAGAGGAATTTCTATGAGACTGAGATGTTTAGCATGTCTAGCACTTTTTGTATGTTCGTGAATGCGGGTAGACTACCATTATTCAACATAGACAAGGTAAAAATGGTTTTTCATTCTTTGTCCCCTTTAAAAATGCTAATATAGTCCTATGACTAAGTACATTTCTCAAATTCGTACGATTACAAAAAACGCAACGCATGAATAATACATTAAAAACTTTTCTCTGGTAAGCAAACTGACCATAATAAACAGAAGCACGGTTCATTTCTACCTAAATAACATTTATACACAACTTGGGGTTTCATATACCTCTAACAATACTTGCAAAACGAAATAGCTTGTTATCAAGTCAAGCACACGTTATTAAGTCTTGAAAAAAACATGGGACATACTTTTATGTTCTATTGGCGATTAGCCAACATGCTAATATTCAAAACAGATATTATGTACACAACACAAAATTCCATCTCAAATCAGGTGATGTGTCCTTTGGGTTCTTTGTCCTGTGGAACACTAAAAAAATGAAGTGTTGGGTTCAATTAAAAATATTATGTCAACAGGTTCCACGTAATTTGTTTAAGTAATCTCAACAAACAATAATTTAGTTCATTTTACAAAAGAAGTCAACAAACCTTAGTAGAGTCAACAAATAAAAATTGAGTTAATTGTACATAAAAAATATTGATGACAAAATTTTGAAAAATGCCATTTTATTAACTCCAAAACAGAATCAATCAAAGTGCAGCTGCTCAGTACAACTTATCAAATAAACCTTTTTTTATGCAGTTTATCAAACATATCACAAACATATTTGAAACACAATATTGCATTCTAAACCATTTGTTTGTTTTGTTCTAAAATATATCAGAACAAGTTAATTAACTCATACTTGGCCACTTATTACTCGGGTACCTATCTAATGGTGCTACACTTCTGCAAGAGGGTACAACAATTCTGCCAGAACAACAATTACCCATAATACACTGCAAAATCCTCAGCCAATGAGATGCAAGTCGATATTGGTTTTATTAATTTGTTACTTTTATGCAACAATTTTATGTTGGCTGAACAAATAAGTTTTAAGTAAAGCTGACAAGACACACTTTTTTGTTGAATGAACTAGATTAAATTAAGTTCACATTGTTAAATTGATTTTTTTAAGTTATCACAACATGAAAGAATTAAGTAAAATAGGCAAAAGTGAAAGTTAATTTTTTTGAGTGAAATTTGTAAAAAAAATATTTTTTGGGTTTTGATGGCTGGATGAACAGGATTCTGATACAAAACAATAGGTTTATAGCGCAAGCTGTGGACGTCTATCCCTCACTGCCTCGATTTGGAATCAACATGGCAGCGGACTGAACAAGGCTTATTAAATAATAATATTGAGATTATGCCCTGGGAGATTTTCCCAGGAGATTCAGATCCTTTGGATTTAAAGACTACACAAGCCAAAACTTGAACTTAAAATGACTTGAAACATCTGCAAACAGTCCATGGTAAATAATGAACTACAGTTTTATGTTTGACGGGAGGATAAAAACACCGCAAGGAGGAGAGACGGAGAGAGATTCAAGTTTCTTTTACCCTTTTTAGAGGAGAGATTTCCAGGCAGACATTTGCATCATCTTCCCTTCTCCAATTACAGTCCTCCACCCCCATACCATCATACCAACATTTCTATTTATTACTCTTTCATTCTTGCATAGATGTATTTTTAGATACTAAATTTTTTTTTAGGCTTTTTTAATATTTATATCTTTCAGCATATTTCTAAAAGTTTACTTGTATTATTTTGCTTTAGATTTTTTAGTTTTTTAGGTGAAACTTACATAAACTAATAAAAATTCTGTCATTACTCAGTGCTTTTTACTTATTTGTGACTATTAAACACTAATGCTTATTTTAATAAAAATTTGTCTTGTTCTCTATATACTAAAGGTAGGAAGTCTAACAGTTGCATCATGGGAAGACCAGACATTCCTGTCTCATGGCTCACTGCTTGCCAAGAGTTGTCAGGCAGCGATGGAGCTGGCCAAACACTGTACCGAAGCACAGAATTTGGCCTTTCAGTATGGAAAACACCTCGCTTTGGGACATAAGGTGTCTGATGTAGTTTTGACTTTCTCTTCTGTTTTTCTTTGTGTGGAGAACTCTGACTGAACTTTTCTTCTTCAGCAATGATTTACAACTCTTCTGGTTATGTTTGTGTTTTGTAGCTAAACTCTGATCTGCAGCCGTTTATGAAGAGTGGGTCAGAACCGGCTGTGTTTAGTTTGGACTCCGCTCCTGTAGTATTTCACAGACAGATTATAGGCCCAGAGAGATGGCGGCACCAGCTACAACAGGTACTGAACAACCATATCAGAACATTACAAATCCACACAAATAAAATCTCTACAGAAAATCATGCAATAAAATCCGTCATCCCTGCGGCACTCTATACAGCCTGCTGAACGGATGTTTAGTTGATATTACGAAGTAGACAGTATTTACCATTAATTAAAATGATTCAATAAGAGTTTAGCATCTATTCTGATGGCAAAACACTGTTATGGTTCAGATTTTATTGGTTCAACTGATTTCACATTTTTCTCTTCTGTTTAGGTCCAGAATATGGCTAGACAGATTGATTCCACAAAGGTGAGCAACACTTTTTTTATTTAAAAAAGTATAAATAGAGGTAAACAGTGACAACCTTATGCGTTCTGTAGTTTTGTATTGAGGGTCCTACATGGTGTTCATACAATGGGGTGCGTTTACTACACCACTAGATCTATTGATTATTTTCGTTCAGCCAATAAAAAAGTGAGATTGTCTGTCGAATTCCAAGGAACTCAATCCTCCAGTCAAACCGCTGATGAATAAATCCAGCCACAATTCTTCAGATAAATCCTTCGTACAGTTATGAAACTGATCTGTTTTCTTGGGGTCAGTTGTGAAATCATTGCCAAGCCCCTTGTGTGTAAGAATGTTTACAAGCAGAGAAAGGAGTTCATATCCAAGCTTTCTTGGATCCATTCATATCCAAGCTGTTTTGACATTTTTCATTTTAAAACAATGTCATGTAACAATGCAACCAAATGTGACCCAGTCTTCGAAATCCCAGCTGAAGTCATTTTTAGTGTTTTTGACATTAAATCATCCTACATAATGTAAAGAACATTCTGTAAAAAAAAACAAAGATTGAAATGAAACTTTGATCCTCCTAAATTATTTAATTTGCGAGACTTTTACGGACAGGGTACAAATGAAAGTTAGGCTTGGCCGAAACAATTCAAACTCTTTGAGAAAATCCCATTTTAAATGTTTTAACAAAGAGCATGTTCTGAAATCGGGTTTACAAAGTCAGGAGAAAAAAAGATGGGGAGACAGATGGAGGCAGTGATGGGATGGGGGGGCAGGAAGAAGAGGAGGGTACAAGCGTCTCGGGTCGCCGTGGAAACAAGATATTACGGGATAGAGTGGCAGGTTTATTTGTACAAGAGACAGAGAGACGGTTTGACAGCAACATCACACGAGATTCTCCTTCAACAGGGCATAGACAGACATATCACACCCCCCTCCCACACACACACACACACACACACATCACATATCTCTGTTATCAGCACATAAATGTGAGACATAAACCTCTCCAGTATACACTCAATGGATTGTTTTTCCCTGTTAAAAGTGCGAGACACGTCTCAGGTGTATCACGGGGTCATATCTGTCAAACTGCAAACATAATTAAGAAACTAAATACAATCTGCATCACAAAATGTACATATCTTATTCTACATTAAAGGGGACATATCATGAAAATCTGACTTTTTCCATGTTAACATGCTATAATTGGGTCCCCAGTGCTTTTATCAATCCAGAAAATGTGAAAAAGAACAATCAAGTATCTTAGTTTTAGTAATCCATTCTTTGCAAGCATGTGAAAAAATAGGTCATTAAAATTTGGCTCCTCTTGTGATGTCAGAAGGGGATAATACCGCCCCTTAATCTGCACTATCCAACCACGGCACTGCCATTTAGTGCACAGATCAGCTTATTTGAATTTTAAAGGACACATTTTTGCTCACCCCTACAAAGTGGCAATTTTAACATGCTATATATATAATATTTTGAGCTAAAACTTTACATACGTACTCTGGGGACACCAAAGATTTATTTGACATTTTAAAAAAGTCTTGTGAGATGTCCCCTTTAAAGTTTACATCAGGTTTTAACGTTCAATGATTGTTTCTAGGTTTTGTGATAGTTGTGTTTGTGTCCTCCCAGCATCTTCTGTACATTCAAGCACCTCAAAACAGGAGCTACAGTATATGATGTTAAGATCCAGCTTTTCACACTTATTGTAGGACAATTGAGGGTTTTTTAGAAAATAAGTTTATTACTTCTGGCTGCCATTTAGATGATACAAACAAAAACTAAAGGACCAATTTAAATCTCCAAACTCCTAATTAAAACCTTTACAATAACCTTTTTTTTCAATATATCACATGTAATAAACGTTTGGCCATACTGTGCACAGAAACATCCCAATCTCCAGACACCAGGGAGTCATCTGCTGCAAGACAATTGATGGCATCTTCTCCTTTTCCACAGCAATGTCTCTCTTTGTCTGTTTCTATTAAGCTTTCTAAGTCACACATAAGTGGAAGCAGGTCTCTTCTGCTGTTTTTAACTCTAAGCCCCCAAGGGGCGTCTTAGCACAACACATCCCAGAATTCATTTGGCAGAAAGGCCTTGAGGAAAACATGTTTATACAGAACAGTGCAGGGGACTACAAGACCACCTCCTTGGTGGGGGGTTTCAGGGTTTTAACCAAGCAATGTGTCACACACAAAGTGATAAATAAATTTTTTGTATTTACTTATTATTTGATATCTTACCAAATATCTGTTAATCTATAAAATGCCACGTTTTGTATATCTGCCCTTCTCATAACTCGCCTCAAAAGATGACTTTCCTGATTCGGTTTCATCATTTTGATGGACTGATATTCAGATTTCTTTCCCTTTCTTGTGTCTTTTCCAGCTCCGAGGTCTGATAAAGATGGAAAGAGGCGTGAACCAGGCGCTAGACCTGTGCAGTTACCACGGCAACAAGGCCTTAGAGGCCATGAAGTGTTTCCCACCCTCAGAGGCTCGGTCAGCTTTGGAAAACATGGCCTGTGCCGTCAATAAGTTTTGAAGGTGGTTTATGACCGGTTCAAGATGCAGTTGATTCTGAATGCTGAATTTCAACCCATCTGGACTCTGTCGATCATGGTGCTGCTTTTGAACTCGTTTTGGAGTTTTTAAGTCTCTGACCTGCTCTCGTCGAAAGACGGAGATACAACTTTCCAGGTGACGGTTATGTTCATGCAGAACAGACGTGTCTTAAAACCAGTTTACTGGACTTGTTTATACTCTATGCATTCAGTTACCAAATCACAGATATCTTGTGAAATAAAACCAGCTATCTGTTTGGAAAAGTCTCTTGTTTATTCTGAAGCTTCACATATTTGCTGGCAGGTGGTACTTAGCGGAAGTCAATATTTTTATATAACACTTAAAAAAGACAAACAAACATGATTGATATTACTGTATAATTGATTCATGATAACCGAACAGGATGTACCAATGTTATGGGGAGCGGCATTAACCAGGGTTCCCACGGGTCCTTGAAATCGTTGCAAGTTTGTGAATCTGGGGGAAATAATTCAAGGCCCTGGGAAGTTTTTGATAATATACATGCATGGAAACAGGTCATTGAAAGTGCTTGAATCTAATTTATGCAAGAAGTTTTCTGGAAAAAATCCATATTATTCCCTGTGTAGTGTAGGATAATATCGTCAAATTTCTAGCCTTTTAAGCACACATGCTAAACTTCACTTTAAATGCGGATATCTTCTGTATGTGAATGTTGATTCATACCAAAATGCTTTTTTTGCATAGTTGTGTTTGACACATGAAAACGTCTCAGGTTACGTATGTAAGAAGGGAACGAGACGCTGCGTCTCCCTTGCCATACTTCCTGTGTTCCTGTAACGCCGCTTTTGGCAATATTTCAGATAGCGATATACTTCCTGGCTCCCGCGTCACCCTGTCTTTGTCGTTAAGCCTCACCATTGGTTGAATTTGATATACACTTATCCCTGGAAGCATCCCCAAAGTGTCACAGCAGTGACGCAGCGCGAGTTCCCTCGAAAGGAAACTGTAACAATGTATCTTAAAAGGTAACACGATGTATCCTTGCACTCACTTGAAATGTGTCCCCACATTTAGTCCTTGAATTTGAGGGTATTGGACCTGGAAAGTCCTTGAAAACTCCTTGAAGTTAACTAAGGTGTGGGAACCCTGATTAACTGTTTCTCTGAAAACCAGCGAGAATGTGCAAGCTTATGCTGCTTGTTTGTGTGTGCTTTAAGTGTGTTTGTGTGCGTGTGTGTGTTGTGGGTGCCCCGGGTGCTCCAGCAGCAGTGTTGGCAGTAATAATTAATGAGGTGAGTGTGTGACCTGAGTGAATGGGCAGGAAATGCTGCAGTATTGATCAGCCCGGCGAGAGGGCTGGCGCCAGCCTGGGCAGCCTGCGGTTTCCCGGGTGACCACGGGGGGACGACTGGGGTGTGAAGCGGGGCGTAGAGGAGTGACGGTCACCACCAGGAGCACCTGGGCCACACAAACACGTACTCATGAATTACTTGAAGGACAGAGAGGTAAGGGAAGAGATAAAAACATGGGACGGGGCAGAAACATCTCAAAGCCACACAGAGCTTTCAGTGCTGTATCTCAAACATATACACTTCCCTTGATGTCTCTCTCTGGATATGTTGGCAGGGTATTGCACTCTGTTTGGTAGGAGTGGGACAGGCCTCTGGTCACACCTGAAAAATTCATTTCGGCCTTCGGCAGACATGAGAAAATTCAGAGTGAAAACGAAGAAGAGCAAAAGATAGAACAAGCAGCTCTTTTTTTCACAACAGCATTTTTAAAGTCTCACCCTTTGCCCTGATAAGAGTTTGTTTGGACTCTTGGTAGCAAAGTTGCCTCACAGCAAGAAGGTCCATGGTTCATGCCTCGGCTGGGTCAGGTGGTTTTCTGTGTCATCATGGGTTTACTCCGGGTACTCCACTTACCTCTGATGTCATAAAAGTGGCCCAGGCCACGGCCCCCAGTTTGAGAACCACTGCCCTTCAGCACACTGATTTGTATACATATCGAAGGGACATACATCAGCTTTATACTTGTTAAGGTAAAGGCTAGAAATAAGTCAATCAGAGACTTTCATTTCATTGGTTGAAAAGCAGATGTGTATGTAATAAAAACTCAGACATACACCCAGACATGCAGTGTGAGTGTATGGCAGTTAGTATCATCGCTCTGGTAACCTGATCCTGTCTCTGTTTTTGCGCATGAAAATGATTTTTGCGGTTAAGCTATTCGTGGTAATCTGACCCTGTGATAACATGGTGGCTGGCTTCGCACAGGTAGAGAGAGAGAGAGAGAGAGAGAGAGAGAGAGAGAGAGAGAGAGAGTATTGGACACCCACTCTACTTCAGTAAAGCTCCAAGCTATTACAACCCTCATTTATTTCAAAGACAGGTGATTCTCCGCCTCTTTATGTGTTTGGGTCAGTTTGAGTTATTTTGGGACAGACGGAGGCTGGTCCGAGATCAGTTTGCAAGATTTGTTGTCTGTGCATTGATATTTTGAATGCGACACTGTTATGTATTAAAAAATCTCGTGAGGATAAAAAATGAAGTGTCAATTTTCCATGTGACACTGAGATAATGATAAATTTCCACCCTGTGAGCTTCACTTACTAGACTTTATAAGTCCATTTGCCGTAGGATGATGGATGCCTCATACTTTTCGTCTCCAGCTACAGACAGCTGTGTAAAACTCATCACCAGCACCAACCTCATATCATATGTCATCCTGGTACATTCCATCACCGCAGGTGTGCTGATATACCCAAATGTCATTTTGATTATGCATCACCCTCAGAAGGTAACTACTACTGGATGTAAACTTTACATTTTGCTTACAGTTTGATACAGATTTTATTAGAGACTATAAAGCTAGTCATCACGTTTTACTTTGTTAACAATTCCTGAGGTTTCTTTTTGAAATGCAATTTCCATAAAGTATTCTTAAATTGTGTAACACTTAAAAGGATCTCGTGACAAAGATGCAATATAATATACATAACTATATTATTAGTACAAAATTAACTCTATTGTAATTATTACCTTGGAATGAGACGTTTTTATCTACATACACCTCTGGTCCCTTTACATGGAACCTACCATTTTTCTACACTCTTAAAAATCAAAGTGATACACAAGAACTATTTTTGGCTAAATGGTTCCATGAAGAATCTTAAAAGGAAAACACCACCGTTTTTCATTATTTTACTATGTTCTTACCTCAACTTAGATGAATAATACATACCTATCTTTATCAATGTGTGCGCTTTGAATCTTTGTACAGCGCCTCATGAATGTGTAAGCATTTGGCCTAGCCCCATTCATTTCTTAGGATCCAAACAGGGATGAATTTAGAAGCCACCAAATACCTCAATGTTTTCCCTATATAAAGACTGTTAAATAAGTAATTACACGAGTAAGTATGGTGGCACAAAATAAAATGTTTGTTTGGATCCTAAGTTGAGGTAAGAACATAGTAAAATATTGAAAAACTGTGGTGTTTCCGTTTCAAAAATGGTTCTTTAGTCGGAAAAGGTTCTTTAGATTAATAAAAAGTAAGGAAGAAAAGGGTCTTTAAGAAATCTTGACTGAATTGTTCTTTGGGAGCCATGGGAGCTTATGGAATCCATTTTAGAAAAAAAAGATAGGGTCAATGTAGGACTGCGTTAAAGGCTTTTATATCAACCTCTTTACCTCTATTAGCAGCACAAAAGGTCATAGGTTTGATTCCCAGAAACACACATACCGCTACAGTCTTGTAACCTAAGTTTAAAATTGGTTAATGGGTCAATGACCTGCAGTTAATTTTTTTGTGTCCGGATGGTTCAATTAAATTCATTATGAAAGAATATTTGGGAGATAATTGCAAAACTGTCAATTGGTGTAACTAGTATTTTTTTTATGAAAATATAAATATATTCATAAAAAATGTTGAATAAAATATAATCATCTAGTTTAGTGTGATATGATTTTTGTCAACTGTTCGCTAAAAAATGCTTCTATCTTCTGTATGCAAATGTTGATTCAACAGTTTAGAGATTTGTCAAAGATTATTTAGAAAACAGCTGTTTTCAGCATATGTCCCAAATATTACAAAAATGCATTAAAGTTTACATTTTAGAAATTACTAATAAAATATAATTTTTAATTTTTTGATGATTACACTTACATGCCATCAAGGTGGAAAAAATATTTAATATTTCTCATTCTTTGGCCCAATTGCGGTTACACCAATTGACATTTTCAGGTCCATTCAGTCTTAACTTTCATAAAAATAGTGAATTTTTTTTTTACAGAATTTTGAATTTCTCATCTTGCCAAAACGTTTTTGTCACCTACCCTAATACCAGGTCAACACATTTTTACTGTAGTGTGCTACATTGAATATTTTCTTGGACAAAAACAGGTACGGTTAATTTTTGGAAAGGCAGACCGAGCACTAACATTGATATGTGAATTCTCCTCCTTCGTTGAGACGGATGTGCTTTTCTTCGCTCGTGAGGTAAAAAAAATGAGGTCGCGCATCGCTATAATGAGTCTTTAACGAGCAGCGCGAGACTCGCCGCCCCCCGTGCGCTCTCATAGCACCGAACAGAGGCGCCAACATCATCGCATGAGCGCGTGATGGATCAAGCAGCATACATTACCTGAATAATGACCGGCGCTTCATCACAGGCACATCTAAAAGAGCCACGGCTTAATGTAGACATCACTAATGCCGACAACATTACTAATGCACGTTACGGGACATTGGCCACATCGGGTGCAGCTGATGAGTGTTTTTTAGAGGTGTGCGTGCGTGCGTAAAGGCCGGAGTGGTCTTAATTTACCAACGGTATGCTTTCACCGTGAGATGCTCCTGTACTGATTTGATTTGGGTGGTGGTTTGGGGTTTTTATAGCTAGAAGTATGTATCATCCAATCACCACATTCTTCCAAAGTCGACTTGAATGAAGCTTAAATGGATGTTGTTTAAATAGGCTTCAAAGACTGCAGTACATGCAATGTCCACAAGATGGCAGTTAATCGATAACGAGTGCAAGACAGTTAAAATGCTCCAGCAATGGTGTTAGGTTAAATCAGTCACTTGACTTGAACTAAAGCTTCTAAAGCATTTTTGGACAAGATCAATGTAGCTTTTTAAAGGAGAATGTCCATTGTTTTTCAGAAGCAATACATGAATCCAAATGTTCATGTAATTTGTATTCTGAGGGTGACACTTGCAATAATATTTTTACTCGACAGACCTATAAAACATTAAAAAAGGCCAAAGTACACACAAACAATTCATGGTAGTCAGCCTGTTGGTTTACATGGCTTATCAAATCTTATCAAATAATTCACGCAATTAATTAATTTATTTATATAATATTAAATCCAGTAACTATTTAGAATAAAATAACAAAATATAACAATAGTTATATAAATAACTATAATATTACCAAACCTTTCTCAAAAAACATTAAATAAATATATTATCTGCACGACCCTTTTAGTACGTTAGACTGTTTTTATTATTATTAAGGCCATAGTGTAGTGCAGAATAACTTATTTTAAGTGTTGTTAAAAGTTTAAAACAAACACACTGAATACGCGTCTGTTACGTGGACGATCAAATCCATAACTCGAGTGGCTTCTTCAAATTCGGTATTACCCATGCATCGCACGTATCCATGTGCATTTCACGTCCACGGCGCAGCGCGCGCGGATTCGCGCGAGGTGGGCTGGCAGGAGCCCACAGCAAACCCACAGCTGTGCGGAAATGACACAGTACCGTCACGTCACGCGAGAGGGCACTGACAAGAGAAAAAAGCAGCGGAGAGAAACACGGACAGCAGTTATCCGTGGACAAATCCACAGGATTTAAAGACGCGGTCATGACGGATGTCTCCTAACCTATCGCGCACTGCTGCTGGCAAAGGTAAGTTTATTTCGTGGTGTGCAGGCTGTCCTTGCGTGTCGTGTTGCGCGAAAACTCATCGGATCGGTGTTTTTCTTGCCGCGTCACGCAGGGAGAGAGTTGCGCACGGGGGTGGGAGGGGAAAAACACGAGAGACAAGGGCAAGACTGCACAGATATAAAGAATACATTATTCCCTCAAGGCAAACGCAGTTCACATTAGGGACACCAAAGACGCGCAGCAGGGAACCGCTTGTCTGTCCGTCTGTCTTTCCGTTTGTAACGATCCGTGGGGTTTCCAGTGGAAGAATGAGGAAGTGGAGCCGGTGGACGGGGGTCGTACGGTGAAGCAGCGCCTCTCCTGAGATCTGGCGAGACTTATCGGTGCAGGACACATTTAGAAAAAAACATCATAAATACTTGTCGTTTGAAGTTAATATGATCCAATAGGATAAATGTTCCCTGCTTTTAAAATAAATTTTAATACACTGAGCCTTGTCAATGTGTAATTGTAACTTGCTAAACGTTTATTGTCCGAATAGCTCTCACATATGACAAAAAATATAAGGTAAATAAATATACAGCAAGTTAAATTTGTTGTGCTTTTTTTCCCAGGACATGAGCTCCTCTGTGTGTTTGGTTAATGCAGACGGACAAGTGTCTAATAAAAGTATGTACTATTCACACTAAGGTCTTACTCTTCCTTACAGTATATCATGTGACCTTTCATTACACATCACACTTCTTCACTGCTTACTGACACATGCATTGTATACAGTCAGTGGCATGAACTTAATCACATGGAGATGTATGTTAGATTGTCATCTACCTGTTTTTGTTATTTAAATAGAATTCATGTTTTTGAATAGATAAATGTTTTTTTGTTTTTCTTAAGTTAAAGTGGAGAAAGATGCAGAAGACATTACTGAGAACACAGACGGAAAGATGGAGAGTTTCTTTCAGCAGATTACAAAACGTTCAGCGGTGCACACAGGTCCTGATGGTCACGCAGCAGAGATGGACCGGACCCATTGCCGAAAGAGAGTCAAGGTGACAACGCAGGTGAGTCGTGATAACTATATGTACAAAATTATTCTAGTGATGGCTCTAGTGATTAGTTAATGGTAAAGCACTATTTATTTGCCACTTTTTTCTTTTAAAGGATAACCACAGAACCACTATGTTCTTACCTCAACTTAGACGAATTAATACATACCTATCTTTATTCAATGCGTACACTTAATCTTTGTACAGCAAATCTTGAATGTGTTAGCATTTAGCCTAGCCCCATTCATTCCTTAGGATCCAAACAGGGATACATTTAGAAGCCACCAAACACTTCCATGTTCTCCCTATTTAAAAACACAACTGTTTACATGAGTAGTTACATATTATGGTGGCACAGAATAAAACGTGATTTTTTTAAGTGGATAAAAATGAGTACTATATTGTATGCCGGAAGAGCACTTAGTTTGCAGCACTTTGACCTTGGTGTGCAGAAACATCATCACTCCTGACTACTCCCTCTCTCGGTCAAACTTTCATCAATATTACCACAAACCAAGTGCTCTTCCGCCCCATACAATATAGTTCTTATTTTTAATTTGTGCCACCATACTTACTCGTGTAACTACTCACGTAACAGTCTTTAAATAGGGGAAACATGAAAGTGTTGGGTGGCTTCTAAATTAATCTCTGTTTGGATCCAAAGAAATGAATGGGGCTATGCTAAATGCTAACACATTCACGACGCACTGTACAAAGATTAAGAGCACGCATTGAAAAAAGATAGGTATCTATTAATTTGTCTAAGTTGAGGTAAGGACATAGTAAAATATTGAAAAACTGTGGTGTTTCCCTTTAATAAACACAATCTGTTATAATCTCTATAATATCATCTATGTTACCACTGACATTGACTGACACTTTCATTCCAGGCAGGAGAACATCTCCAAGATGGCAGTTTAGATAATGGAAGCAGGTCTTACTCTCACGGGCACAGATTATCTCCTCAGGAGCAGATACACATCTCTTCATACAGAAAACCACTTTACAGCATCACCCATCGCATTTCCGAGCGTAAAGCTTCATCTAATTTGGACCAGCATGGAGCTCACAATGGAGTCAGAGGGAGCCATAATGGTCTCCACGTCCACAAACTTAGCAGTAAGCATCACACGTTGAAGACCTCCCCTACTGTGGGAGTCACAGGGTCTTCTGCTGCCATGGATTCTCATCTCTACCCACTCATCGAGAAGATGTTTTTTCTCCTCAACACGCTGAATTCCAGCATGACCCAGCTGCACAGTAAAGTAGATTTGCTCTCGCTGGAAGTGACGCGCATTAAAAAGCAGATGAAGCCATCTGAGATGGTCATGGAATTTCAGCCTCCACCTGAATACCAGTTGACCAGCGACGAGCTGACCCAGCTAATGGAGCAAACATCCACCGCGGGCGAGCTGGGCTGCAGGCTGCTCGTTCAGCTGTTCCCAGAACATTTCACAGTGAAGGAGTGCACGCACGGCTGCAGCGCGTGCGGCCTTTCAAACAAACGCACGTTAGATTCGTTGCACCTTCAGTTAATACGTAACTACGTGGAGGTCTGCTACCCACTGGTGAAAAATGAAAACGTATGGCAGACGGAGTGCTTGCTGCAGATCAATGATTTCTTTAATCGCTTCTGGGCGCAGAAAGACATGGAGAGCAGTCAGGCGTGTGGTAAACAGGCTACAGTGGTTATCGGGTTTGACGTAAAACAAAACCACGGGTGCCATTTCATTAATGAAGATGCCCAGGATGAGAACCTTTCCCTAAACTCTGGAGAGAACGGTATTGATATTCATTCCAACAATATTAGCTCAGATGCAGCTGTCGATTCCAGAGAAGCTGTTGATGACTCAGAAGATTTAACCTCTCCTGAGGATCTTGTCATTTTTTTGTTGAACAGACTCTTCCCGGAAGTGTTCGAGGAGGGCAGGTTGCCAGAGGGCCACAACAGCATTGGACAGTTGATTACTGAATCAGACAGACTAGAGATTGTACGAAAATACATGGAGGCCAACTTTCCTGAGGTACCCGAAGACACCTGGCTGCAGTTATGCATACAGCGAATGGAGGAAGCATTGGAGGGCGTCTCAGAAAATGGGAGAGGTCACGATAATAATCGAGAGGAGATTTACGACACCTCCCGTCTCCATGATAACATCTCCATTGTTAAGATCGGCGATTTGTGCGATTATGAGAAACCGAATCGGAGGTCTAAAAAAACATGGCTGGACCCGGTAGATTTTGACCAACTGGAAATTCCACTACCAGACTTTGATGTTCCTCAGAAGTATTTACTTACTAAAGAACAGCTAAAAAACATCTACGAATGCAGTTTATCTATTGGGAATTTTGCCTCCCGTCTCCTGGTTCTCATGTTCCCTGAGCTGTTCACTTATGAGAATGCACGAAAACACTACAACTGCAGTGGATCTCTGGGGAAGAAACAACTGGATCCCGTAAGGGTCAATCTGATCAGACATTACGTCCAGCTGCTCTACCCACAGGCTAAGAACGATCGCGTGTGGACCCTTGAGTTTGTAGGTAAACTCGATGAGCGTTGTAGGCGTCGGGATACAGACCAACGCCGTTCGTACCATCAGCAACAGCGGAAGAACTATTCACCCGATCAAGAATCCGACCTAAAGGACTCTCTAACTGCTACCCAAATCAACCTTCTCACCTCAGATCATTTGAAGGAGGATTTTGAAGTCTTACCCATACCTCTGGAGAAAAGCAGCAAGGACTTCTGCAAGATTCCTCTTGAGGATCTCTCAGTGTCCGCCCCAGATTTCCCAGTGCCTTCTGATTACCTGCTCACGGATGCCGAGGTGAGGGAGATCGTCCAACAGAGTCTGTCCGTGGGGAATTTTGCCGCCCGTCTTCTGGTCCGCCTCTTCCCTGAGCTTTTCACACAGGAAAATCTACGGCTGCAGTATAACCACTCTGGGGCCTGCAACAAGAAGCAGCTGGACCCTGTGCGTCTTCGACTAATTCGCCATTATGTGGAGGCCGTGTACCCCGTTGACAAAATGGAGGAGGTGTGGCACTACGAGTGCGTGCCGAGCATCGACGAACGCTGCAGGCGGCCCAATCGCAAGAAGTGCGACATTCTAAAGAAGGCGAAGAGATCGAACAACACTGTGACTTATTCCTAACAATTTTCCTGCAAAGTGCAGTCTCGTTTTGCTATATTTTACACAATGTAGTTGTTATTTGCACAAGTCTATAAGCTGAAGCATATTAACAAACCCCATCCTTGTTTTGAGGTCTGGTTTGGTTGGTTGAGTCCACGTCTGTTGGCATTAAGCAGGATGGGTTTTTAGGTGACAGAAAAGTTTTTGATTGAGGCCACTATCACGCGAGAGTGAAATATTAGTGTTATTATAATATTTATATGCCAAAATACTATCGTTGTAATTCTAATAGATAAGCTACAGTAGCCTTAATCAACTTAAACCTAAACATTTAGTTCTGTAAAAAAACAATAGGTCACTTTAGTTCGGGGTGAGGGCAGAGAAAATATATTTTTGTTTTAGTCGTAGCAATGTTACAGCACTGGCTTTTTCTAATTATTCACCATATGGAAGAATGTCCCTGCCTTACAGAAAATCAATCGTATTAATCTGTATTAAACTATAGCAACAGGTTATATGTTATATATATTTTTAAATAAAAATTAACTTGCAAGCAAATATGAATTTTATGTTGGCTTTTATTTTAATTTCGTCCCAAGCACACATGTATCAATGAAAATGCTTACATTTAATGTAAAACCTCATGTCCTCCATCAAATATGGTTTGTAAACGGCTGTGCACAACTGTCTTAATACTTCATTGCTTATTTGGCTCAGCTATATGCACATTCGCTCTGTTCCCTTCCTGAGAACTGCTTACATCTACCGGTGCCATACAGACGAAACATTGAAAACTGTTTTGGACAGAAAATAAACAAAATTTGATTTTTATGTGAAAAGTTATTTCATAAATGTCTGACAAGGTCTAGCCTTTTCATCCACATTAAAGATTTTTCATAAATTTGATATTCCAAGTTAACAACATCAAATTAATCACCGACTCATGATCACAGGTTACCCCAACAATGGTATGTTTGTGAAAAGAAAAAAAAAAAGAAAAAGAAAACATGCATATGACCACCGCCATTTATAAACAACAGGATGTTTCTTGTTGTGGGTGTTCCACTTGTGACCTAAAACTGAAGGACATTCATATATCTTTTAAGTTGTATGAAAGAGTCATGAGAACTGTCATGTGCATCAGATTGGAAACAGCACTCCTGCTGTCTAAAAAATAAATGACTGGATAGTAGAATAGGAAATGCCACTTTTATCCAATTTTTTGATCCGTCACCTCTCAACAATCAGCATGGAATCCGTCTTCACTGCTTAAACACGTCCTTTCTGGGAAGTTGAAGGTTTTTCCAGCTTCTTAGAATGACTCTCTGCTTTTCTGCATCGTTTGTCTCTCCCACCACCTTTTTTAAGATCACTCTCTTTAGCAAGACTGTGTCCATTTCCTTGTCTTCTTTTATGATCAGATCTAGTATATCACCCACTTTAACCTGTAGGGTAAGCAAACAGATGATTGTTATTTTAGGTGGCAGATGTCCCCTCTCAGGACACCACTAGAGGACGCTGACTGACCATTTTACTCTTCTTGGTGAGACTCTGACCGTTGAGGCGCAGCTTGTGGTTATAGAAAGCATCCTCCACACCACTGAAAAAAACACATACATAACAAATTATTAGCCTGGCTCCGCCCTCCTACGTGCTTCCGCTTATTTTTCATTTCGCTTCAACAGTACGTCTGGGATTTCTCTATAGAGTTTCGTTTTCTCCTGCAAAAATCTGCAGGACCAATCAGCGAACAGATGGGGGTGGCTAAGAACGATGACGTTGAGGTCGTGCGTCAGTTTGAGTTGTAGTTCAGTAATGGCAGCGGAGAAAGACGTGAGAAAAGCTATTCGGTCCGTTGTTGCAAAACTGCCGAATATACAGAAGTTAAAGCCGGAGCAAGAACCAGGTTTGCTAAATTTTGTTTGTCTGATTATTCTGACTTGTTGTCTCCGGACGGTTTCGGTGCATGATATACGTCACGACCACATGTTAGCGATTGGCTTTGGCAGATCCTGAGTGACTCTGGGCATATCCAATAGTTTTAAACTTCAACAATGGACCCTCCTTAACGGAAGTAACGCTTTGCTATGGAGCGTGGCCAGACTCTCTGTACAAATGAAATGAATGTACGAGAGTCTGGTTATACCAGGCTAACAAATTATAGCATTACAACTAAAAACACTGATGCAACTCAATGGTAGTGATGGAGAAGTAATATCTGGACACTTTTTGACCTACTTTCTTGCAATATCCAATCCAGATTTCAAAACTAAGTCGAAGCGTAGAGACTGCACGCTTTTCTCGTGGTCTTTGTAGTCTTTGGGTAAGCCTGGGTCATCTTGAAGCTCTTCTTCATAGTCACTAGCCTCTGGATCCTCATCCTCCTCTTCCTCCTGGACCGTTCTTTGCTTCCCTTTCTTTCTTGTGCTCTTGAGTCGGGTCTGGTGAAGCGGCCAGCTCTGCCGTCCGTCCCATGGTTTTGTCCACATGCTTGTCCGGTGTGTCTGGAGAGCGGCTGAACCCCACACTTGACGAGCATGTAACGTCCGTGGGCACCACATGTTCAGGCATGAGCTATGGCATGGCGTGAACATCTGCATAGAGTTCAATCTGCCCAGCTGCCGCAGAGCCAGCGCCTGCACTGACAGACTCTGCATTCTGTAGACAGTTTTTTATATATATATATATATATATATATAAATGCATACTATCAGTCAAGTGTGGAAAACATGTTTTTTCATACAAAATATGCATCTCAATTTATATTTATATTTGTACATTTATACATGCTGGCTGACAACATTTGCAATAATGACACTGTCTGATCACTTTAAGGTGACATGTTGTCTAAACTTCCTGTACATTTTTTTTTAAACAAATAACTCATCCGAGGAGCAAAACTCAGACGAAATGTAATAGAGTGACATCGTACAGTACATGGTAAACATCCGACTCGTTCGCGTGACAGCAGAAACTAGATACAAAGTACCTCATAAAGTGCTTCTAAATTAACAACTGAAGAACAATGTACATCAACAACTAAAATAAAATACGATTTATTACCTTGATGGCTTGACAGATCTCTCCCTGCTCTTGAACTGACCAACGACGAGCTCAGTAAAAAACAAAAAACATCCGACGCTTCTGCTGTAGTGTTTTCATATAGCGCCCTCTATACACCGGATGTATTACTACACAGTTTTATATATCTTAAACCGGTTTATTATATAAAATATTATGTCTTTAACAACTTTTTACCCTTTTTTGCATCTTTCTGTGGTTATGAGATCTATTATGTACCTCGGATATGATCATTGTTTTATTAATAGGAGAATTATAATAGTTTTGTTTAACCAAAAATGTATATGAAATTTAAATTATGTGTTAAAATATCACAACTTTTTTATATTTATTTCACAAAAATTTTCAGTATTGTATTTTGCACTGTTTATAATGTAGATGAAAGACCAAACACCCGCCCAGTCAAACGCATCTCTGGATTGGTGGCTGATGTTGGGCATCTGGGGGGCAGCGGCTTTAAAAAACAACGTGAGAATCTCGTCCCGTCAAAACCGCGGGCAAGCATTTCAATAAGCCATCATTTTCAGCATGACGTGCTTTATTTGTATTTTTGTCTTTCATCTCTCTGCGTTTTTAATGGGGGTGCAGGGAACTTATGGCCCTTACGCACGAAACCACAACCAGCTGTACGTGGACCGGCAGAGATCTCATTTTACCCCTAATTTTCCTGGACACGGGAACTCTATTAATTTTGGAGGTATGGACAAAATAAATTATATTATGAACCTATATTGGAAAAAAACGCAGTGAAGAAGTAAGAGGGTACAAAATACATAATATATGTGTGTGTTTATATGTTTATATATAAGCTTTTTTAAGTGTTTTTTTTTTATCTTATTGAGTGAACATCTAAATGTTTGTGAAATAGTTCTGACTTGACAGTAGACAAAAACCTTTCCTAGTCCTGTGTGAAATGCAGCTGAACTTTACATTACTGTATTAGCATGGTTTATTACATGTGCTTAACAATGGATTAGAGACCTTTAGACTTATAAAACCTTGCAAACATTGTTTTTTGTTATTAAAATACACTAATATTTAATCACTAATAACTTAAAAGCCTTTTTGTGTTTTCATTAAATAATTGTAACATTCTATGAATAGTATCTTTTTACACAAGTCACATTTTTTTTTGTGTTCAGCTTTGGTTTTAGGTTAAATTTGCCTAAAGCTGTCCTAAATTGAGACTTTGTAACTAAATTTGTAACAGCGCTTAAAAGGATAGTCTGTCATCATTTACTCACCGTCATGTTGTTTTACACCTGTATGAGTTTTTTCTATGGCGTTTCTTTTTTTTCTGCTGGACACAAAATAAGATATTTTGATAAATGATGTAACCACAAAGCTGACAGTACCTACTGACTTATAGGAAAAACAAATACTACGGAAGTCGGTGGGTACCGTCAACTGTGCGCTTACAATGATTTATCAAAATATTTTCCTTTGTGTCCCAAAAAATGAAGAAAGCCGAATTAAATACAGGTTTAGAATAACATGAGGGTGAGTGAATGATGATAGAATTTTCATATTTGGTTAATCCATCCCTTTAATTGTTACTCAGTCACCAAATATTTTAATATTTTTATTTATTTAATAAAATGACACTGTTTCTGTCTACAAAAAAGGGGGTTGTTGTTGTATATGTGAGGTGCACCTTGTGCTACAGTACAACATTGTTTTACTAAGGTTGACATGTTAAATAGTTGAGGCTGCAAGCCGGTCTTGCTTTGAGTACTTTAACATGGGGACCTTTAGCCTGGCTACTGTAGATCATGCTTTTGCTATCTATATCAAAAAAGTGTTATCTATAATCGCATGACCACATTCTGCTCTTTTCTCTCTCTCTCTAACCAAACAAAGCTCATGGCTTTAATCACAGGTTTCACGGCTATCATCATCGCCACCCTCATTATCATCAGCGGCCCCCTTGGAAGTGGCCTCCCTATACGTACCACCATCCTGTCCAACCTGTCCGACCCATCTCACCTGTTCAACCTGTCCGACCCATCTCACCTGTTCAACCTGTCCGACCCATCTCACCTGTTCAACCTGTCCGACCCATCTCACCTGTTCAACCTGTCCGACCCATCTCGCCTGTTCAACCTGTCCGACCCATCTCGCCTGTTCAACCTGTCCGACCCATCTCGCCTGTTCAACCTGTCCGACCCATCTCACCTGTTCAACCTGTCCGACCAATCTGGCCTGTTCAACCTGTCCGACCCACCTCACCTGTACAACCTGTCCGACCCACCCCGCCTGTTCAACCTGTTCGACCCACCCCATCTGTTCAACCTGTCCGACCCACCCTGCCTGTTCAACCTGTTCAACCTACCCTGCCTGTTCAAACAGTCCAACCCATTCCGTCTGCACAACCCGTTGTGCCCACAACACCCAAAATCCCAGTGATGTCACCTGCGCCAACAGTGCCTATGCCACTCACCACGGTAGCCACCATTCCCCCCCAACCTCCAACACAGACTACAACCACTCCTCAGCCGGTCAGTACCCCTCGTGGCACAACTGCCCCTGCCGAACCTCCCACTGATCCAGGTAGACCTATCCAACCCCAATGGGGGCAGACGTGCAGTCTGTCTATATTTCCTTTAATGATGTTTTCATCTTTGTTTCTTGCAGGAGAATTCATCAAAAACTGAATGGTTGTTTAGTGTTACACATACAGTGCAGGTTGTGAAGTCTATTTTTGTACACAAAAGAACCAATAATGTGATTATTTTACTAATGCCAAGCTTCTTGTCCACAGAAATGTTGCTTGCTTTACAGAGATTGAATTAACCTCCCCCAAAACACTTATTGCTCAGAGGTTTCTCTTACAAAGCTCATGAGACCACTAGGATCTCTGTTATATTTAATTTTAGGATCAACTTTGTCTCAGATGTTTCTCCTATATACAAACGAAACATTTGTTTCAAAAAAGGAATATAAAATTTTGGTGGAAACGTATAAATCAAATAATTTGTATTTAAAAGATTTACATTTAGATAGTCTCTGACTTTATATTGACTGAGCTTGCACAAGTTTTTTACATCACTTGTGAATGTTTCTCTGTATCTAATCTTCTGTCTTGGAGAAACAATTGAGATATAAAACTATTTTTTTTTACAGTCAGTGCTGCATTGCAGTGCTTTGGTTGACCATATTACTATATTACCAGTAGTGAAAACTATATTTCCAATTTCTTTCCCTCACAGCTCCATCAGAACTTTGCAAGAGCCGTCCGCTGGATCTGGTTTTTATTATCGACAGCTCTCGCAGCGTTCGACCTGCTGAGTTTGAAAAGGTTAAAATCTTCCTTTCCGAAATGGTTGACTCTCTGGATATTGGGTCCGATGCCACGCGGGTAGCTCTGGTCAACTACGCCAGCACCGTCAGCATTGAGTTCAACCTGAAAAAGTACTTTAGCAAGGCAGAGGTCAAGCAGGCCTTCTCCCGTATTGATCCGCTCTCAACGGGGACCATGACTGGCCTGGCCATCAAAACCGCCATGGAGCAGGTTTTTAAAGAAGATGCTGGGATGCGTGCAAAGAAGAAGAATATTCCTAAGGTGGCCATCATCGTGACCGATGGGAGACCCCAGGATAAAGTCGAAGAGGTGGCAGCAGCTGCAAGGACTTCTGGGATTGAAATTTATGCCATTGGAGTGGACAGAGCAGATATGCGGTCCCTCAAACTTATGGCCAGTCAGCCTTTGGATGATCATGTGTTTTATGTGGAGACATATGGCGTAATTGAGAAACTCACATCTAAGTTCAGGGAGACTCTTTGTGGTAAGAAAATAGAGAGCATTAAAATTCTTCAAGAAAATACAATTTATGCATCACTAAGTCAATTAGTAGCATTAGAAAAATTAATTGTTGTGATTCTGATGGTTAAACTAATTAATAGTGAAATTATTTTGGCTAATTCAGCTGATTTTGCAGGTTTCGATGTTTGTGCAATTGGGCACAACTGCGAACATATTTGTGTCAACAACAATGCTTCTTATTTCTGCAAGTGCAGGGAGGGATATGTCCTCAACTCGGACAAGAAAACATGTGCTAAGCAGACCAACGGTTTGTTTAAGTCATAAAATATGCATCTAATAGCAAATATTTGATGCATATTGAGAACATCTTTGATGCATTAAAAATAAATGCATCCAAAATTCTTTGTGTACAACATATTTTTTGCCTCAAACTAAATACTTATTATCATGCAATGTTAATGATCATATGTTATCATACAAGTTGTCTTCAGAATGTTAGTATTTCAGCCTTTCTGTTTCTCTTTCAGAGGAGGCGAGAGGGGATTTGTCTGTGAATCCTTGCATGTGTGAGGCTCAGATTGCATTTCAGAAGAAGGTCCACAACAGCATACAGCAGATCACCAGCAAACATATCCTTTCAGCTAAACACTGCTGAAATAGTAATTTTAATCTGAAGTATTTTCTTCACAAAGTAATGTTGTATCAAGTAGGATTTGCTTGCATTAGAACTGTTGGGCTTATTCATAAAACCAGCCTTTGGATTTGGTCTGTTTTTTATCCTTAACAGTTCTTACTGGATGACATCACAAACAGAGTGCAACAGTTTGATGGCAATGGGGTCTAGAGCGAATCATGGAACTCATACATCAAGAGCATACTTTAACAATTTTCTTGTGACACTCATCTTTCCATTCATTTAATCTGTTAAAGGCGGGGTCCATGATCTCTGGAAGCCAATGTTGATATTTGAAAACACCTAAACAAACATGCCCCTACCCCAATAGAATCTGGACCTTCATTTGATAGACCCGGCCCACACATACGCAACCCAGGCAACGATGTTGGTTAGTAGACACGCCCCTTACTGCTTATTGGCTACAAGTGTGTTTTGATAGTTGGCCGACTACCTTTACCTTTTTCAAAAATCACTCACCCCGCCTTTAATTCTGTATTAAATTGTGAGCATTGTAAGTACATTTATATTAGATTTTAATATGATCAGTTATATTTAGATATTCTGACAAAAGCACTGGTTAAGTTGTTGTTTTGCCAAACAAATATCCATTTGTTTTAAAAAAGTAGACATGTAAAACATGTAAACTTGTTAAAGTTTGTTTTACAATGAAAATTAATGTGTAAAGTGTATACATACGGTATAATTCATTTTTATGTTATTGTCTGTTTTGGATGTCTGCACAAATGTATATGAACAAATAAAATATCCTGAAAATTATTTCCTGACTTATGATTTCACATTATTAAGGAAAATAATTACTTTTCACAGTGATTTATATACAGTACTACTGTAAATCAGCAAAATGATGACACAAATATATTTAAAACAAATTATAACATATAAATAACATATGTTTGTTTTATAAAGTAAGGAGTATTATACTGTGTGTATAATAAAATAGGACTATGAATTATTTTCTGTTCAGTTTATGTTATTTGTTAAGCCCTAAGTTAATTTAAATTTATTTAACTTATGTTTTACTGAGTGTTTTATAAAGTTTTATAAATGAACCGCATATTGTTAATCGGACTACAAATACCATGACACCACGAGAGTTACGCCATTTCCGGATTCTGGTTACCTAGAAACCAAGCAAACCGTTTTACAGAAGCAGAATAAATGCATGAAAAGACAAAGCTCTTTCAAATGCTTTGAAACGCGGGTTTCATATTCGATTTTACTTTAGGGATAACAGTACATAAGTCACCCAAAGTCGTCGCAACAAAAATAAAACATTATCGTTCCAAAGACAAGAAACATCGTTGCAATAAACTTTGCGACAAGCTAGGAGGCTAAGCTAAGGCAAATATGTTTATATATCTCAGTAAGAAGGTAAGTGCGACATACTCCGCATACTCACTTATAAATTTGACTGTTTGCTCTCTCTGTAGTCTAACGTTATCAATATTCAGTTACTATTCCTACAAAGCTTTTTCTTTACTGACAGTGACAGCTGTCTCTGCATAAATGAGCTGTTTTCATGGCTTTATATGTTTCCTCAGATTGCCATTCCAAGCAATACGATTTTAAAGTGTGTCTCCTGGAATAAAGATCAGGGTTTCATAGCTTGTGGAGGAGAGGATGGCCTGTTAAAAGTGCTCAAGCTTGAAACTTACACAGGTAGGGCAACACACATGCAAAATCTTTACCCGCTTTTATCTTTAGTCATCTATCAGTGTCTGATTTTGTCATAATCTGTCTTATTTGTTTAAAATCTCTATAAATATACATTCCATATGAATTTTAATTCATTCTACAACCAATAATAAACAAATGTTTCACAGATGAAGTAATGCTGTATGTATAGCTTTAAAATCATCTGTGTGTGTCTTAGATGATGCCAAATTAAAAGGCCTGGCTGCTCCCAGTAACCTCTCTATGAATCAGACAATGGAAGGCCACAGTGGTAAGAATGAAGATTACGTTTGACATCCAGTCCTGTATCTGTGCATGCATAGTGCATGAGTTTCTGCATATATTGTTTGTGTATTGTAATTGTGAAAACTTCGGTTGGTTGTGCAGGTGCAGTGCAAGTTGTGACATGGAATGAACAGTACCAGAAATTGACCACCAGTGACCAGAATGGACTCATTATCGTTTGGATGCTTTATAAAGGTACCCAGCTCCATAACCAACTATTAAGACAGATTTTTTTTTTTTTAACACATTTTATGTGAATTTAAAACATTGGCCTCTGTTTTTTGTGACTTTGTGTGTCAAACAGGTATGTGGTATGAGGAGATGATTAATAACAGGAATAAATCTGTGGTTCGGAGCATGAGCTGGAATGCTGATGGTCTGAAGATCTGCATCGTGTATGAGGATGGTGCTGTGATTGTGGGCTCGGTGGACGGTGAGCACAAATATATTTCAAATCTGATAAAGCAAACAGTTGACGGTACCTATTGACTTCCATACTAATATTTGTTTTAAAGGTGACATAGAATGATTGAACAGGGTATTTATCCTTGTTCTGTGATGTGACATGTAGACAAAAAATTTTTTTGTTTGGGTCTGTAATGCCTTAGAAGCTTCCTAAAGACCTCTCTCAGATAGCTCTATTAGGGTGGGGGATTTTAAACAAGTGGTTTTGCACCTATTTGGCTCCCCCTACTGGCTTAACTTGCAATCTCATTACTGATTGGCTGACTTTGCTGCCACTCAAAAAATGTAGCCAATTATTTTAAAGTGGAGGGGCAGTGAGATGCCTGTGATGTCATAAGCATCAGTTTTTCAGATTGGGCCGTTTTCTGGCTGACATTTCTAAAAGAGGAATTTCTATGAGACTGAGATGTTTAGCATGTCTGGCACTTTTTGTATGTTCGTGAATGCGGGTAGACTACCATTATTCAACAAAGACAAGGTAAAAATGGTTTTTCATTCTCTTACCCAGTTCAAAGATTTGGTTCTTGTGCATTTATTTCTGTTAACAGGAAACAGGATCTGGGGTAAAGAACTAAAGGGGACTCAGCTCGCACATGTGGCTTGGTCGCCAGACAGTAAGATCCTACTGTTCGGGATGGCCAATGGAGAGATCCACATCTACGACAACCAGGGAAACTTCATTGTGAGTGCTTTTATTAGAAGTGTTTTCTCAGCTAGCTGGAATATTGTAGCTTTTCACTTTCACAGTTAGTCTGAACACTGCAATTAATACGCATGTTTCCTCATTTTGTTTTGTTTGCTTGTGCCCAGATGAAGATGACCATAAGTTGTTTGGCGAATGTAACAGGTGCCCTCAGTATAGCAAGTATTCATTGGTACTCGGGCACACAGGGGTATCTGGAGCCAGACTGCCCCTGCCTGGCTATTTGTTTTACCAACGGGTACTGCCAAGTCATGCGGCACGAGAGTGATGACAGTAAGCAAAATGTGCATTTTAAATTTTTCATGTTTTTTTTCTTGAACGTACAGAATGTCAGTACAGAGTTGACAGAGAGCAAGAAATAAACCTACAATGAAATTTCTGGTTGATGATGTGTGTAGATCCTGTGGTTATTGAGACGGGTATGTGGCATGTGACCAGTATCCAGTGGAATCACTGTGGCAGTGTTCTGGCTATAGCAGGATCCATCAGGAACAGTGGAACAGATAAGGAGATAAATGTTGTTCACTTCTACACACCATTTGGAGAGGTAAGGGTACCCTTGCATAGAGGTCATAAAAACCCTAATACTGGTTATTTTACATACTAGCATGATGTCATATCATTGATGCATTAATCGTGTTATATCATTATGTGTCCAGCACTTGCGGACTCTGAAGGTTCCAGGCAAGCAGATGAATTCTGTGTCATGGGAAGGCAGAGGACTTCGAATTGGCTTGGCTGTAGATTCCTATATATACTTTGCCATCATTCGACCAGATTACAAGGTATATTAGCTTTATTAGGGTTTACTAAATTCATTTACCCTAGGGCAGAAGATGTGTACAATGAGAACATGTGTGGATCTAATCGGATAACGGTCACATCATTGTCAGTTTGCAGATCACCATAATGCCAGTGCAATGTCCTATCTGCTCAAATAAACACAATCTTATATGCCAGTGACCCATCCAAACCTTCTCAAACATATCAAGAAATATTAATCGGCTTTAATTGAATTCAATTGAGTGTGTCTGATCTGTTCCTCTCTTTCTGTAGTGGGGTTACTGCAGTAATACTGTGGTGTATGCATACACACGTCCAGACAGGCTGGAGTACAGTGTGGTCTTCTGGGATACTAAGAATAATGAGAAGTTTGTCAAATACGTCAAGAGTCTCATGTCCATCACTACATGTGGAGATTTCTGCATCCTTGCCACCAAAGCAGATGACACACACCCACAGGTACACAAACAATAACAACAGAGGAGATCTGCTAGGTGTACATTCAGTTTCTCTGATCAAGTTGTTTTAAGGGTGTTGTTTTTGTGTGTTTAAAGGGACACCATGAAACTTTTGGCCACTAGGGGGTGCTAGACACGTATTTTTCACTTCTAGCGCCCCTAGAGCCCACAAGCGCCGCAGCACTGTCGCAAAGGAAAGGAACTGGCCAACCTTAAAACTAAACTAAAAACTAAACATTTAAAATGCTAAACGATCAACATTTTGAGACAACAGGGAGAAACGCAGTCATGTTACAACTTTCTGATGAGGAACTCGTCGTGGCAGAAGCCATTTCTCAATCTGAAGGTTGCAGCCTCCGGATGTCGTATTTCTAATACGTCATCAAGACTGTCTTATTTCACAATATTAACAATTACAAAGTTGACTATTATACTTAGTTAATCGTAAATTGTTGCAGTATGCTTATGACCTGCGAATGTAATGCTCAGTTTACCTTAATAACCCAGGCTTGACGACGTGTGCAGCCTGCATATTTGACCTCCGGAGGCTGCAGCCTTCCAATTCAGAAACGACCAGACGTATTTCCTTGCCTTTTTCCAAACAAATATTGTTGCATCCTCTCTCTCTCCCTCGCCACCAGGATTTTCCGCAATGGCGCTCGTTATTCCTCTTTTTTGTGTGAAAATCGCTCCAAATCCAAGTAAACCGATGCGTTTAGGTCTGCCGCTTTTTAATACGTCACGCGAGTGACAGCGGAACGCAGCAAATGAGGAAGAGAGAAGAGAGAAACGCTCGGATCTGATTGGTGAATGAATAGGGTTTGGTTTTACACTGTGAGCAAGTTTGAGTGCTATAGCATCCTGGATTGTAATGTAAATATCATAGACACAGTAAAAAGAAAGGTAAATACGTGAACACAGCATCTGAATACAGGGAACTATATGCAATATAATCGCCGTAATTTATAAAGAACATCGCATTTATGTATGAATCAACAGTTTATATAAAAAATTGCCTTAAAGGGGAATCGAACCCGGGTCGCCCGTGTCATAGGTCTGTGACACTAAAGACTGTGCCACAGAGTCACATATTAGAAACTGCTCTCTACACTCCTTAAGTAGCCTCCAGCAAAATTCACGTTAAAAACAAATTGTGTGGAGGAAGTGACGTATGCCGTAAAGCAGTCGAATTTTGTAGTTTTTTTTTGTGCTCTGGTTACTACCAGAAACCCTAAGTTTTAAAATACGAGTAAAAGTGATACAGACCCCGTCAGGCTATGGTAGACATGTCATTCAACCTATTTAAAGTCGATGTACTATCACAAGGGTCTTGAAAATGTATTATGAAGGTTGAAAAATTACATGGTGTCACTTTAAGGTTAAAAATCATAACTTCCCCGATGTCATTTGAACATGATCCAATTATTTACAATGAAACGTTCAAACTTACAAATATCCACACAAAATGATCCATATACAATATGTATATTTATGCCTGCAATGTTATTGCATGGTTTAAAAAACATGCTGTGTATGAGTGACATGGACTATGTATGGTGCGTCTACATACTGTTTTGACACTATTCTGTGTTTCAATAGAAGTAAGTTACCGTATTTTCTGGACTATAAGTCGCTCCGGAGTATAAGTGCATCGGTCAAAAATGCATTTTGAAGAGAGAAAAAAAGTCGCAGTGGACTATATGTCGCGTTTATTTAGAAAATGATTTCACTAAATCCAAGCCGAAGAACAGACATTTACTCTGGAAAGGCAAGTTATTCAACTAAACAATAGCACAGAACAGCAGGCTAAATAGGTGTCCATACATGTTAATGTAACAAAAACAGTTATTTACACAATACACAATAGCATACAGAATAAACCTGGGAGGCTGAATAGGCTAAATTAACATGACAAGTCAAATCAAGTTCAAAAAGATCCCAAAGTCATTCCGCATCACTGAATCAATTGAATTACATAAATAAAGGAGAAGCATAGAGCGGACTTTTGCGGCTGTAGACGGTTATGGTTTCTCTTGGTCCATATGAAATAATTTTGACATATAAGTCGCACCTGACTATAAGTTCCAGGACCCGCCAAACTATGAAAAAATTGCGACTTATAGTCTGGAAAATAGGGCTGGGCAAAAAAATTGATTTTCCGATTAATCGTTTTTTAAAACCTGGTCGATTCAGAATCGATTCTCAAAGAGCAGAATCGATTTTTTTTCTTTCATATTTATTTCTGCAAACATTGAACGAAAGATTAACGTTAATCGAATTACTAGTCTTCTTCAGTAGATGTCACCCTCTTTTTTGCCTTGCGTGATCATGTTATCAAGGAGCGAGAGGCGAACCTGTCATTCATTCATTCAGTGCTTAAAATGGCGGTTTCAGGTGCTTCATCGATTTTATTAATTACCCACTTGTAACCTGCAGTTCACTGTTCTTTTTATTAATATAGTATTTGTATTAAATCTATATTCATTGAGTTGAATCGAGAATCAAGTATAAAAACCGGGCCAAGAACCGGAATCGAAAATGAATCGAGAATCGAAATCTAATCGATTTGATAGCTTGTGAATCGAAATCGAATCGATCTGGAAAATCTGTTTGAGATAGGATCTCATAAAATTGTACTCATGTATTATCATTTTTTATCATCATAAACAGGAGGATACAGAGGCCGAGGCTGGATTAGCTACGGTAAAAACACCTTTAAAATCTAATATAGTATAAAGAAGATTTTTGCAGAAAATTGGAAATGTAATATATTGAAGTTGTTTTATAATGAAGGACAAAACAGACTTACCAATAATAACAGGCTCTGTGCAAATAGAACAGCTGCATTTAAATGCTTATACTGTAGATCCCCACTAGCAAAGAGTCAAATTTTAACCAATGTTACTGCATACAGAAAAATGCAGCTTGTCCTGCCCTAGCTAAAGCAGAATACTGTATTTAAATGTAGAATCTCATTGGTAAAATACAACTTTGAGATTATTAAACTTTGAAAAAAGCTTTTCTAAAGAGCCAGATGCAACCACTTTACCACAGGCATTTAATGAGCTGTCCTATCAAAAGCCCCCAATGGATCAGTCTGAGAGGAGAAAGGTATTATAAACATCTGCAAAAAGACCCTCTCAGATATTTACCTAATTCCGACTAGTGTAAATCTTGGCCTGGAGTAAAGAGAAATCTTTGTTCTTTCTTTGTAGTATGTTCTGGTATTGTGTAACTCCATTGGAACCCCACAGGACTCCAAATATATTGACATAGGTGAGTAACAAGACACAAAAAGGTTATTGATGATTATCATATGACAATATCACTAAATAAATGCTGGCCAGGATAATCACAATCCCGGCCTTTTAGATACTTATTTTGGATTTGGATACTTATCGAATCAATAAATGCAAAAATTGATGAAATGTTGATTTAAACTTTATTACTTTATTAAGTACAAATATAAAATGTATGCCAAATTTGAGACTCACACAGCTATTTATAAAATTGGTCACTTTGAAAATGGTTAAATTATATAGCTTTTTCAGACATTGCACCAAAAACATTTTACCACAGTTTGCTGTGATTGGCCAGTCAAAATCATTTATTTTTCCTATTACTATTTCACCATTGTTTTAATAAGGCCACCAGCTTTTTTGTGTTGTGTATTAATTCTCTCTATCAGTGATAAGCACACAGATGGCTTGTGGTTGTAATGATGAAGTCGTTTTCACAGTGTGAAATCTGTGGTGGGAATCCCAGTTTTTCCCTCTCACTCTCAAAGACATCCTGCTAAATTCCTCCCCTGGTTGGGAGAACAGATCTGTGGGAGGAAGAGATGTTCACTCTGATGTATCTGTGGACAGATTCCAGAGCCTGAACCACAGCACACATATACAGACAGACAGCAGAATATAGAGCAAGGGGTCTCCAAATTTTTTGAAGAGCAAGGGCTACCACAATGAATAAATCTCGAGGGCTACTTTTTTGATAGTCTACTTAAAACTTTTTTTGTTTTACTTGTTGATTTTATTTTACTTGTTTAATATGTTTTATCATTGTTTAAAATGTTAAAACACAAGGGTGATTCTCACGAAATCCAGACTTAGAAGGTGTCCAGCATCAGATTTTTTAAAAAGCCCTTAAAGCCAATTTTTTGTGCACATAATATGATTAAGGTCTGAACTTACTATAACCATTATTTTTAGAGGATTTACAAAATATTTCCTATAGAATTATTTACATTTTTTTTAGATTATCATTATCAAAAATGATCATTACCGCAACATGATATTACATTAAATATATGCATTTACAAACTCATGTTTCGGTAATGAGAACTAAAAAGTTGATAAACAAAATTTCAACTTTTATCTGAAGAGAAAAAATAATAACTGCTTACCTGGTAGCCATCTTAAGTGTCACAGTCAATTATGTCCCTTCCAACAAATGATTGAAAATTGTTGCAGATGATGAGAAAATTGGTCTTGGACACATTTATATTCCTTCTTATTTTTGTCTCTACATTTACCAATGATCACCAATACCACATTTTTCTTTACTGTAAATGTTTATAGTATAACATGCACTGAAGCTTTTTATTTTATTTTTTAGATTTTTTAATTATAAATATTTCCATGTGAAAGAACCCAAATTCAGTCATGGACACGTTGCGGTAATGAAAATTGGTTTGTTTGATGTCATTTGAAATCATGTGCAAAGTAGTACATAAAGAGATGTTTGTAACTGTATGCTTCTTATTTTGATACTTTTACTTTGCATTTACTTTTTTTATCAAAATGTTTCATGACACCTCATAAGTCTAATTTCGCGAGAATCACCCATAAAAGAAGCCAAGCTAATATAAAATATGTAATTAATAAATAATAAAATTGCTTTGGCGGGCAACTCAAAGACCCCCAGGAACCACGTTGAAGACCACTGAACTAAAGCGTCCCATTGAAATACATGACTCATCGCGTCAAGTGCAGACTGATTTATTTTGCTGGAAAATCAAATAAATTACAAGGTTTTGCTAAGAATGTCCCATTACCCTGAATAGATCTTACAGTATTCACACTGACTTTCTAAATTCTGTTAAATTTGGATTTTGAAGAACACCACCATTTAGTTCTTGCACTATTTCTCTCTATCACAGACCCCTTGTTTATCACCATGACGAAGACACATGTGATCGCTGCATCTAAAGAGGCATTTTACGTTTGGCAGTATCGTGTGGCCAAGAAACTCACCGCTCTTGAAATCAACCAGGTTGCCAAAACCAGAAAGGAAGGTCGAGAGAGGTGGGAGTCAAAGGTTACCAGTGACTTTTCCTGAATATAACGGTCGATGATCCCGTAGTTCATAAAAAAAAATCACCCTAGCAACCAACCACCCAGAACATATTGGAAACCTATAATCTTTAAACTTTTCAAATATATTTTAATTTCAACTACACTGCCAGTACAAGGTCTACATAACTTTTAAACCTCTAGTAAAAGTAAGCCAACATTCAACGTTTGTCTAGTTAGTGTTATGTGATGCATACAGTCTGTGGGCTGTGGCCCGTCTGCCTGTTCGTCTGTCGATGCAGTGTGAGGGAACGTTCGTTGGCGACAGCGCTTTTCAAAGGTTTCGTTTATGCTTGTGTGATGAATTGCTGTGACCCACATAAATGAGAAGTTGACCTAGTATTCTGCTATGTAATAGAAAAAGACTCACTATATCATTTTATTTACATAATGTCTCTTTTCACTCTCTCTTAACTTTTCTCCCACTTTCTCTCTCTCTCTCTTTCTCTCTATTTTGTAGGATTTATCACATTGACGACAGTCCAAGCGGACCGTCGGATGGGACACTTAACTTTGCCAAAGCCTTCACAGTAAGTATACTCATTACACATACACCTATGGCCCTGTCAAACACCTCAACCCTGTTTATAATGTATTTATGTTTCTTCTGTTTGTGTTTCTAACTTTTGAGGACACTTTAGAGAAACTATATTATTTAAGAACCCAACTTTTTTTATTTGTTTCAGGCCACCAGAGATCCGATCTGCTGCATCACCGCATCAGACAGGATGCTTATAGTGGTACGTCTGATTTACAGACAGGACACACAGGCTTTCTCAGCCCAAATCCTTTGTGTGATTGATTTGTGTCTGTGATGTCCACACTCCACAGGGTCGCGAGTCTGGTACTTTGCAGAGGTACAGCCTGCCCAACATCAGCCTCCTTCAAAAATACTCCCTCACGTCCAGACCATATCAGCTGTCTCTCAATTGTAACTCCAGGTCTGATCTCTTTCTCTCTCTTGGTTGCTATCCTTATTTTATTTCTCTTTCTGTTTCAGAAATCCCCAGACCTTATAGGCTTATGTGTTGTTACACCATGTCCCACAAAGTTTGGGACAAGACAAAGAGTTTTTGTTACAACTGGCTGTGACAAGAAAAACTACTTTTCTCGGCTGCCTGTACTGTTCTGATTGTTCTGTGTGGACAAAAACTTTCCTTGTTGTTTAAATGTCACATTGTGCAGTTTTAAGACAGTCATCTTCTGTTTTTAGCCGTCTGGCTATTATAGACATAACTGGCCTGTTGAAATTTTTGGATGTGGAGACGCGGGGGTCATCAGGGGATGCAGACAGCGGATCGACAGCCGGAGACCCATCTAAATTCGAACGCAAAGATGTCTGGGATATGAAATGGGCCGTAGACAACCCAGATCTGTTTTCAATGATGGAGAAAACCCGAATGTATGTCTTCAGAAACCTGGACCCTGAGGTAACAATTACACATTTTCTGTGAACAGAGAACAATCACGGCAACCAGGTTGTAGGGTCATTCCTGAAAAAATACATTTATGGGTGCCTGTTAAGTGTGAAAGTGTCCAGTATGTGACAATAACACACTATATCCATTGTGATTTTTATGAGAAGAAAGTTATATGAAGAAAAACGAAATGGAGAAAATAAGCAATTAAAGATGGCGCCACTTGCTGCAGCCCAGTTTTAGTATGTTCTAAAAGTATGTACTGTTTTTGCTATGGGAACATGAATTGGGATGGATGGCCTGTGTCTCTTAGAGTTACTGTATATACACGTATGTAGGATATAGGAAGTGGTGTCTTCCTCAAATAAACACCCTAACCTCAGTAAATAATGGAGCACATGGCTTGTAAATCAGACCACCTACAAAAGAGTCTCAAGAGAGCTTTTCCTTTACACACATGCAGGTGCAGTGTGGCTTACAGGACCTGCTTACATACAGTATTGTACACTGCAGCCACAATGTATTCAGATAGAAATTAAACTTTGATAAAATAATCTGATTCTGTAGTTAATTTTACTTACTTTTTAATTATCCTCTGCGTCCCAGTTGGGGCATAAGGCTGAAATCATACACTGCCACTGAACCCTGTCTCGTGCTTTGGCCTGTGCTTCGTCCCAGGAAAGACCCATCCCCTTCAGCTCCATCATTACTGTCCTACACCAGGTGTTCTTTGGTCTGCCCCTTTTTCTTTTCCCAATTGGGGTCCATCTCAAGGCAACTGGGTGGTCTTTCATTGGGCATCCTCAATACATGGACAAGCCATCTGCGTTTTTTGATTTGCAGATTCATTTGGAGCAGTTATAATGTCAGAATTCCCTCCAGACAATATTTTTGTTTTGTTTTGAACACAGGAGCCGATTCAAACATCTGGTTTCATTTGCCACTTTGAGGATCTGGAAATCAAGTCTGTTCTTTTGGATGAGATTATGAGGGTTGGTTTTCTGTCACTCTTCAATGAAATGTCAGATTTTCAAAGTGTGCCTTGCTTTAGTGCTGGGCAAAGACTAATCGCGATTAATCGCATACAAAATAAAAGTGATTTTTTGCATAATATATGAGTGTGTGCTGTGTGTAATTATTATGTATATAAATACACACACATTCATGTTTGTATTTAAGAAACATTTACATGTGTGTGTTTATATATTTATATATATTTATATATTTATATTTTTCTATATTCTTTATTTACAATAAAAATGGATATATAAATGCAAATGTTCTGAAATGCATATATGTGTGTGTGTTTAAATATACATCATAATTACACACAGTACACTCACATATATTAGTCAAAAATGCACTTTTATTTTGTATGCGATTAATCGCGAATAAATCTTTGCCCAGCACTACAAATTATATATTTCAGTTGAGAACTTACTGGTTGTTAGTGAAATTTATAATATTAATTTAAAAACTCCTTACATATATCCTTACATTATAAAAAGTGTGGTTGAACTTAATGCAGTCATTGCATTGCTAATGGCTATTATAAGATCTGTCCTAATCTACAGTATCTGTTAACTCATTCCCCGCCAGCCATTTTTTTGAGAAGTTGCCTGCCAGCATTTTTGTGATTTTTACAAAAGTTTCACATAATGCCTTCCAGGAAAATGTTCTTCTAAAAATATATAAACATACAATTATCAAACAAACAAACAAACAATAAACAAGCAAACAAACAAACAAAAGTAAAAAAAAAGTTTCATCCTATCTATATTGTTTCTATATTTGCTTATAAACTCTTACATATGGGTATATTTCGTTAAAAAAATTTTTTTTTAGCAAAAAGCTAAAATAATTGCATTTTTGTGAAGAAATTTTGTTAGAGATCAGATTCAGAACGATTATCAAAACATAAACAGAGTTTAAAATTAGTAAATAACATTTTGGCTTCATTTTTTTCATAATTGGGTTAGTGCCATCTAATGGATAATTGCAGTATTACAGAATAACATAAAAATTCATCAGGAACACGTTATTTTTTAAGCAAATGTTTTCTCTTAATTGACGAGATAACTTGTCAATGGCGGGGAAAGAGTTAAAATTAGCCTGGAAATCACAACTCGTAACCATGTCTGTGTTTCAAGGATCCAGAGGTCCCAAATAAAGATTATTTGATGAACTTCGAGATCCGTTCATTGAGGGACAGCAGGGCTCTGATCGAGAAGGTTGGAATAGAAGACGCTTCCCAGTTTATTGAGGACAATCCCCATCCCCGTCTCTGGTGAGAGAAATGCACTCATTCCACAAATCAAATGGAGCGATTTAAATATTTATCTTAGCATACATGCACACATGGGGAATATATGAATGAAAGTATAGTTAAAGCAGTACGGTAGAGTGCTATACTATATACTGTGTGTGTTTTTTCGGCGAGGCAGTGGAAAGTGTTTTACAGTCAGATAAAAATGTGAGGTACAGTTTTATGGTCTGAATGATGATGCTGGGTACAAGATAAAGCCAGCTCGACAGCAAGCTAACTTCTGGAGTAACCTAAAAAGACACTTTAGTGGGCAAATATTAATGGTAATGTCCATTTTTAAAAAATAAATCGTCAGCTCAGACAGAGATGAGAGAGAGATGTTACCTGGGGGTAATGCATGATAGTTTTGGAGCGGCTCTATTGATTTAACAGCCCATTGCAGTTTTAGCGCTTCTGTCAGTTCTCACAGCACAAGGAGGAATTTCAGATCGGACTCCTGCCACACCAAAAAAGAGGCAAACCCTTGTGTTATAGTAGCAATGCGCCTAATTTTAAGTGCATCTTCTAGATGTTTTACAGGTATGTCATTGCAGGACTTGAGTAGGAAACCTAAAGTGCAAAGAAAGCGAGAGCCACAAGCAAAGTCTTAACTCTCTCCATCTGTGTTTGTGTGCGTTTGTGTCCAAGCATGAGAGCTCAGAGTCACTGTTGTCTGGTTGTGTTCATCCTTAACATGCCAACGTGTCAGAGGTCAAGGGTCTTGTTTGCTTTCTGTGAGCACATGAAAAGATCTCAGACAGACTCTTAACCATCACAGGCCACTGACTTAACTCAGCAAAACAAAGTGTTTTAGAAAACAACAGATCTTATTTATAGCTAAAAGATTTTTTTGTTTATTTATGGTGCAGTTTAAACTTCTCGGTGTAATAAATTACAGTGTAATAAAATCTTAATAGAACATAACTCCAGTTAAATAATTTCCTATGTGTCTGATTAAAAATGGTGTAAATAATAGCATCAAATATTGTGATGCTTCAGGCTTCTGTATTTGAAAATTTAAGTATTGTTTATGGTATCTGTGCACCTCCAGGCGTCTCTTAGCGGAAGCAGCGCTGCAGAAACTAGATTTGAAGATGGCTGAGCAGGCGTTTGTGCGTTGTAAAGACTACCAAGGCATTGAATTTGTGAAGAGACTGAGCAATCTGCAAAGTGAAGCCATGAAACAGGCAGAGGTGGCGGCTTACTTCAGTAGGTTCGAGGAAGCAGAAAGGATGTATCTGGACATGGACCGCAGGTACACATTCTCACATGCGTACTGCATTACAAATGTCCTGAACCTGTATTTAATTTCTTTCAGTAGGCAAACTTTAAAAATAAAACCTGAAACTTTCCCATGCATTTTGGTTGTATTTTTGTGTATGCCTGCTATATTCAATGAATGAATTGTTCAGGATTTAAAGAGCACCAGTGGTCTGATTCATGATTTTACATTTCCTTTGGTGTGTAGGTGTGTATTAGTACATGTTAACTCTTTCCCGCCAGCATTTAAAAAAAGTGCCAGCCAGCACCAGCATTTTTCATGATTTTCACAAAACTTTAATGCCTTCATTAAAATGTTCTTCTTAAAATATATAAACATACAATACATCAAATGAAAGAACAGACCCTCTGCTTTCAAACAAACAAAAAAGGCAAAATTTTGAGCAAAAAGCTGAAAAAATGCAATTTTTGTGAAGGACTTTTGATAGAGATCAGATTCTGAGTGATCCTCAAAACTAACACGGACATACAGCTGTTTGCCCTATGGTAATACTTTCAGGTTTTAACCACCTGGTGGATAATAGCAGTATTGCGGAAAGCCGGAAATACTCGTCATTGGTTAATGATATGCAAAAGGTACACACCCCAAAGTAAATAATGACACGAGTTATCGTTTCCAACGTAAATCTATTTTCTTGGACTACAACAAACACATGAAATGTAGGCAACAGTTTACTTCCTGGGATTGGTGATGTAGACAAGACCGACATTATCATAATTCCTCCCGCTTCAGACTCACAGCCTGTAAGTAAACTCGTGTCAGCATTGCATTGTGCGTGAATCTTTCAAACATGGTAAGCGGTGTCACATTTCCGGCTGACATCAGAGGTATTCAGGCCAACCACAACGTACAGATTAGCTGGCCAATCAGGGACACAGCGCTTTTCAAATGGAAAATTACGTGGAAAATAATGTGTTTCTTAACCATAAACCACACAAACACATTGTATTATACCAAATAAACAAAATAACGTTTTTAGCAAGAAATAGGTGCTCTTTAAACCCTGTACTCGTGCACCTGTATGAAACATATCAGGCCACATGCACTGCTTGTGCTTCAGTTATGTTTACTTGATAACAGTACCATTCTGCACTATTATATTACAACATAATACAATTATGTAATAAAAACCTATTTACCATTTTTGGCTTTTTACCAAACAGGCTATTTGTTTTTCTGGCATACATAATTCAATTAGAAGTATCCACAAAAAAGTACTAAATGAACAACATTGATGAATGATGTTAGATTTAAACAAAATTATGTGCAAAAATAAATTTACCAGCATTTGTCGATCTAGATCTGAAGTTCTGTATATCTAGATTTTAAATGTAGATCCAATGCAAATTGATTATGTTAACTTTCTTTTTAGAAATTGAAATTAGATTATTTACTGCATTAGCTTAGTTTGAATAAATAAATAGCACAAGCAGCCAAAACCCATATTTGATTACATCAGTAATGCATTGATGCATCTTTCTCTCTCGCTCTCTCTATTGATCTTTCTGATTTCTTTAGGGACTTGGCCATTGGTTTGCGGATAAAGCTTGGTGATTGGTTCAGAGTTCTGCAGCTGCTGAAGACCGGGTCAGGTGACTCTGATGATGCTCTACAGGAGCAGGCCTACAATGCCATTGGAGATTACTTTGCAGACAGACAGAAATGGTAGTGCTTTTTATGGTAGTGCTATATGTATATGCATGCACTTCTGTGTAAATAGGTGCATATGAATCCGTAAGTACTGTATGTCTGTATGACAGCATTACTTTGGTCTCAAATGCCCCTGGGGAATTATCACTGTATTCAGTGTACTGTACATTACTTAAAGGATTCTTGCTGCATACTTTAAGTTATTTTGTTTTTGCACTCCACAGGTTGAATGCAGTACAGTATTACTTGCAGGGTCGTAATCAGGAGCGTCTGGCTGAATGTTATTATATGCTGGAGGACTACGATGGTCTGGAGAGACTCGCAAACTCTCTACCAGAGAACCATAAACTGCTACCAGTGAGTAGACCTCGTTTTCTCTCTCTCTCTCTCTTTTGTAAATCTTTCTCAGCAAAACGAGCAACAATTCTTTATAATCTTTTAAGACTTTGAACTGTGCTTTATTGTGTGTGTGTGTGTGTGTGTGTGTGTGTGTGTGTGTGTGTGTGTAGGACATTGGTCAGATGTTTGTTACCGTGGGAATGTGTGAGCAAGCAGTCATTGCTTTTCTTAAATGTAACCAGCCCAAAGCCGCAGTGGATGCCTGTGTGCATCTAAACCAGGTGAGAGTTTACACAGAAACACATTTACATGGTTAAAACTTTTCTTATTTCTCAGTGCAGTTTCTGTATAATTCTGTATAATAGGCAAAACTTGATATACACACAAAGACACAGAGCTTTAACATCTATTAAATGGGACATTTCACAAGACTTTTTTAAGATGTCAAATAAATCTTTGGTATCGCCACCAGTCTATGTATACGAAGTTCTAGCTTAAAATACCATATAGATAATTTATTATAGCATGTTAAAATTGCCACTTTGTAGGTGTGAGCAAAAATGTGCCATTTTTGTGTGTGTCCTTTAAAATGCAAATGAGCTGATATCTGCATTAAATGGAAGTACTGTGGTTAAATAGTGCAGATTAAGGGGCGGTGTTATCCCCTTCTGACATCACAAGGGGAGCCAAATTTCAATGACCTATTTTTTCACATGCTTGCAGAGAATGGTTTACCAAAACTAAGTTACTGGGATGATCTTTTTTACATTTTCTAGGTTGATAGAAGCACTGGGGACACAGTTATAGCACTTAAACATGAAAAAGTCAGATTTTCATGATATTTAATATGCATTTTTTAAATAATATTTATTTTCTTCCTCTTTTCACATTTAGAGTTACTGCTATTCTCTGGGTTTATGGCTATTGAGAGATAATGATGCTTCTGCCAGTGAGAATTAATTTGAATGAGAGATTGGAGTGCTCATCATCAGTCTTAATTAATGTCCCAGATGTAGATGTAACCATTAGTAGTCATTATCTGACCACTGTCATTGTCTGAGTGGAGCTCTGCTGCTCATGAAACCATTTTATTTGGGATAAATGTTTGGAGCTTTGACGATGATGTATCAAAATTATTTATATGGCTTGTGTTTGTCTTTTCAGTGGAACAAAGCTGTTGAACTTGCCAAAAACCACAGCATGAAGGAGATCGGTCCTCTGCTTTCCAAATATGCGTCACACCTGCTGGAGAAAAACAAAACTCTGGAAGCTGTGGAGCTTTACAGGAAAGCCCACCATTTCTTGGATGCTGCCAAACTCATGTTTAAGGTTTGCATGACTGTTAGCTTAAAAATGCCAGTGGGAATCTTTCAGTCTTCCATTGTTGGGACAAACTGGGAGAACTGTCTTGAACCCATGCTATTAAACAATAATTTACATTACACTTATGCATTTGTCATATGCTTTTCTATAAAACCACTTTACCAACTGAGCTACAGGAATAAATGTTATGTCCGGCCCACTCAGGCTCATCAAACAGACTGCAGTTCTGTTTGGTGTTGCTAGTAGTGCTAAAATAAAATCCAGTTCAATTCACATATTGTGTCTGCGTGTGTGTCAGATTGCAGAAGAAGAAGTAAAAAAGAGAACAAGACCAATGCGAGTAAAGAAGCTTTATGTGCTCGCCGCCCTGCTGGTGGAAAACTTCCACACTCAGATCAAAAGCTCGCAGCAAAGCAAAACCAAAGGCAAGAAATCGGAGGTAAATTTAATTCACCAAACATTCTCATTTGCACTCAAACACTTTCTTTATTCTGCTTACTGCATGTAAATTAGATTTAATAAAGGACTAACCGTATAGTTCAGAATTATTTGAGATTTCCTATTTTCCTTTAATCAAAGATCCCAAAAGCGATGGTTTAGTTCCATACTTTGCTGCGGTCTGCAGCTGCTGTTTGACTCATAGACTGAGAGTATCAGTGGGGCAGGAAGTCAGTTGTGATGAAGGGCTCATTTGCAACCTAGTGGGTAATTTGTGCGTACGTGATTTATTTCAGGCTACCAGTGCATTAGCAGGGCTGTTAGAGGAGGATGAGTCGTCTTTAGACAGCCGTATCCTGGATGACGCCTGGCGTGGAGCAGAAGCCTATCATTTCTTCCTGCTTGCTCAGAGACAGCTGTACGATGGCAAGGTGGATGCAGCCATGAGGACAGGTGACACACACATACACAAAAAAGTGAAACTTGTGATGCACAATACTATAGTATGTACACACCCAGTGTGTGAATAATACAGTAACTTTCCTTTTTTAAAGGATTTTGTATCAATTTATTATATTTTGCCAACCCTAGCACAGTTAGTCAGACATTTCACTTTTCTTATTTACTTGAAAGAGTAAATAACTCCCCCTTAATCTGCACCCTATCCATACTTATGTTTATTCATTTTCAAATAATATTCTGCTTATACAAAGGTTACCACAACCATTGCTCAGGTGGTTATTTTAAGACATTTGACAAACATTCAAGACATTGGTCTGCAGAAAAATAATCAACACCCATGGAAATTTTTTCAACCAATCAGAATTAAGCATTCAACAGACCCGTGGGTGTGCATTATTTTCTAATAATTCAACGGCACGTTGTAAACTATTTCTTACGTATGCTGTGCTTGTGTTTTGGAGAACACTAATGATCTCCATGTGAATGTTCTGTCCGTTGTAAATCTGTGTCTGTGTGAATGCATGCATGGTATGTCTGGTCATGTTTGCGCACACATGGTGTTAAATCACTCGTCTGAGTTAAGTCATTAAAACTTTTGGTCCACAACATACACAATCGCAAAAGACCTTTGCTTACACAACGGTCTAGTATGTTTAAATCCCAACCACCTGCAAAAATGGCATGAATGGGTTATTGTTGGGTAATATTCTTTGAGTGTAACTATTAAAATCTTTCTTTTATTTCTCAAGTGTGCGTCATAGTTGTAACTACTGTTTTTTTTTTACTAGCTCTTCATCTCCGTGATTATGAGGATATTATCCCAGCTGTAGAGATTTACTCTCTTCTTGCAATCTGCTCCTCTGCCAACTGCGCATTTGGTACATGCTCACGTGCCTTTATTAAGCTGGAATCACTGGAAACGCTGACTCCAGATCAGAGGCAGCTTTATGAAGACTTGGCACTGGAGATCTTTACTAAACACAGTCCGCGAGACACCCGGCAGAGCCAGCGAGACAGCCTTACGGAAGGGTAAGAAAAGTGAACTACAAACAGATGTGCCATACGACCACACTGAGCGTATAACTACGGAAATAATCTCTCGTAGTACGTTTAAACGGTAACTGAGGTGTATCCTTCGTTACGGCTGGTAGACAGAGCTGTGAGGTCACGGTGATGTGAGTCAATTTCACATCACCATTTTTCTCCTGAAGTTTTTTTCTCAAAAAACTTTTATAAAGGTGCTTAGAAAACATCGCTATCTTTAACCATTATACCATACTACTCTCATTAGTATTTAGCACAGAAAATAAATGCAGATGTTTGTGAAATACCTGATTGATTCAAGTTGTATATCTCTCTCTTGCTCACTTTCTGTCTCTCTCAGGCCAGAAGGCAAGTTGCCAACTTGTATAGTGACAGGAAAAGTGATATCCGAGTTCCAGTTCTGGATGTGCAGTGTTTGTAAGCACTGTGCTTTGGAGCAGGAGATCACACAATTCAGCTTCTGTCCTCTCTGCCACTCCTCAGTAGCATAAATGTTTCATTTAGTTTTCCCTCATGCCATGACTCTATAAATATGACTTTTTATTTTTTACATAAATGAACTCAAAGACTTATAAATGTGTAATAAATGTGAAATTTAAATGTTCAATTGTTGACTGTATTTATAGTCTATATGAAATGTTCATATATTTATCATAAATGTATTTTTACACACTAGTGTTTGTATGAATTAGATCTAAGTCTGACCTCTACAGTGAGACTCGAGTACTGACGACTTGTTGCAGATAAGAACTATATTAGTTCATCATTGAGAATAAGTCATGACTTAATGAAAAAATAGCTTTTTGTTTTTACTTAACGTAGTGTCCGTTTGTGTATTACCAATAAAAATATTTTAAAGCATAAGTTTCCACGTCTGCATCTTTCTTTCTACCTCTAGAGGGCGCAGTTCGTCTGCTCACGTGCGACAGGTGATGCTGGGGTTCATACAGGCTTCAGTTGAGGACAATGAAAGTTAGAAAAACAAAATCTATTTTCTGTTTACGTAGTTTGATAGTTTATATATATATATATGTTAAAATCCAATATATTTTATGTAAGCTTACGTATACTTTTTATTAATACTCTTAAAGGTCATTATGGTATCGACGTTGTTATATTTTATGCAAACAATTTCATATAGGCTCTTAAAAATTATGCAAGGAGGAGACTTTATTTAGAAATACCGTGTTAACATTAACATAAAGGACGAGGTTCCTAATAGTAGTCCTCCAGTTGACCTCTGTTCTCCTGTTGTGCAGTTTACAGGAAGTCTCTTTATTCTTTGCCTTTTAGTTTTAGTTTTCTAGTCATGTTCTTGCCATTTACATCTGACTCTTGCCTATCGCTCTCCCATTATTTTTCACTCTGTCGTTTCTCATCCAGTACTTTCAAAAGCCGCAACGTGGAGCGTGAGAGGCGCGTCCTCGATTGCAAAGCGTAAAAGCGCGCACCAGTTGCCACGGGCCAGTGACGTACGGACGCACAGCTGCCCCGAGGCACCGCGAGCGCATAGTGCCACAATAATCAGTGCCGAGCGTCCCACCCGCCACAGTCCGCTGCGGGACATGGGGCAAACAGTGCGAACGAGTGCTGTGTTGTCCCCGGGAAGATGCTGGAGGATGTCAATATCTACACCCAATGTTTTTGCAGTGCACTGACGCCAGGAAAGAGGAAAGAAGGTAACATTTCGTTTTTGGTTTGGGTTACTTAACTTTGCCGCTGTCCTTGGTGCTGGAGTTAGAAATGAGAGACGGCAGGTTACGCGCATTTATCCACCTGCTGTCTTCAGAAAAGTTCACGCGAACTTAGACCATTTTCTGTATGCAACATTTGAAGTAATTATTTTGTTTGTACTGTTTTTATGTCAAGTTTAGTTTTTTTTTAAACAACGCTGCTTTACTGCTATAATTATATCAGGTTTAAGTTTAACCACGTGAATAAAATACTGTACAGTGTTAAAAATGGTCCCAGCTGTCAATGGCAGTACACTTTAAAGAATTGTCCTAATATGTACCATTTTATGTACAGATATGTATACATATGCTATTAATATGTACCTTTGAGGTAGTATTATGTACCTCTGAGGTGCTAAAATTAAACTTTTTCAGTGCAAAGGTGTACGTTTTGGCAAGGTGATTGCCCCAGTGAAAAGAAGATCATTTTATTTCTGACAGTGTAGTATACTTGAGTATTTACTATAGAAAACTGTAGCAAAGTTCCTTGAAACTAAAGTGTTGTTGAACCTTACCATATTAAAACTTACAGAACACTTCAGTATGCATTAAACGTGTCATAATTAGTATACAATACACACACTGTGTTAAAAACAACACAACTGGTGTTATTGTGGGACAACACACTAAATGCGTTACTTTTAACACAACCTTGTGTTGTCACTTTTATTTAACACAAAATGACACATCATGTGTTAAATAGCCAACTCAAAAAAAAAAAAAATTTGTAAAAAATGAACACATCCTTATTTAAGAGTGTACTATACTTCACATGCTACATAGTACAGTATACATTTTACTTCTGTTTACTATTGTAATAAATAGTAAAGCATACTACAGCATTTTTTGATGTGGTGTTTTCTCAACCCTATAGAAGCACTGCATGTCAGAACTAATAACTGCTCACTTTCTCGAAATCTTTAAAACGTTTTCTTAAAAAAAAAAATGCTCAATAGCACTACAAGAAAGTCAAAGTCAGTGTTAAAATGCTTAAAATGATCACTGAGGTTTTGTTTATGACACTATACAGAATCAATATCCATTAGCAGCTTTAAAGGCTGATTTGTGCTTCTCAATGCTTTTATCCCATCACAGTTGTTACAGACAGAATCAGCTGTCTTTCTGCTTGAGCATTTAAATCTGATTAAGTTTTTGTCCTGTCATACACAGAATAATAATGCCAGATGTGGACGCTGTAGCATTGAGTATAGTGAGCCGGTTATTGCATTCATAATTCGTAATAGGTTATTTTTAAGTAAATCAGCTTTTTTCTTAAAAAGGGCTAACCAGTGTTTTTTGAAATCCTCATTATAGGCATGGAGCCATAGCAGACATTTCAGCATTTCTCTCCGTCCAACAACCCCTTTATGTTCTGGGATTCATCATGGTGTATGGGCAGGTCCTGCACCGCCAAGGTCCAGAGGAAAGCTTCATTAACCTCAATGTCGGTGGCTTTAAGCAGCGAGTTGAACGAGTTCTCCTCCAGCGCTTCCCTTATACTCGGCTGGCCCAACTGCTCTGCTGCAGATCAGAGGCTGCTATTCTCCAACTTTGTGACGATTATGCCGCAGCTGACCGTGAATATTATTTTGACCGCAACCCACGTTTTTTCCGCTACGTGTTGAATTTCTATCACACCGGAAGGATCCACCTGATGGAAGAGTTGTGTGTGTTTAGTTTTAGTCAGGAGCTGGAATACTGGGGCATCAAAGAGCTTCACCTTGATGCATGCTGCAGCAACAAATTTCAAGAACAGAAAGAGTTCGTGGGAGATCCTGATTGGGGAAATGATGATGACCCGCAGAACCAGCTGGACGACAGCCTGGACTCATCCATGGAGGAGTTATCTGCATTTGATAAAGATCTGGAGAAGTTTGAGGGCACCTGGTGCTCGGAGAAGCGCAAGGAACTTTGGCTAAGACTGGAGAATCCCGGATATTCCCATTTTTCGAAAGTAATAGCTGTGTTTTCTCTGAGTGTGGTGTTGATGAGTATCGTAGCCATGTGTATTCACAGCATGCCTGAGTTTAACAAGTTGGACGATAATGACAAACCGGTGGAGAACCCTGAGCTGGCTGTGTTTGAGATCATTTGTATCATTTGGTTCTCTATTGAATTCATCCTAAGATTAATTGTCACGCCATGTCTGCGCAAATTCATTTGCAATGCTCTAAACATCATTGACTTTGCATCTATCATTCCATTTTACGCCACTCTGGCATTCGAAACCGCCAATGCAGAAGAAAGCGAGGAGCTTGAGAACGTGGGGAGGGTCGTGCAGATCTTGCGCCTCATGCGTATCTTTCGCATTCTCAAACTGGCGCGGCATTCGGTGGGGCTGCGTTCGCTTGGGGCGACTCTCCGTCACAGCTACCATGAGGTCGGACTCCTCATCCTGTTCCTCTCGGTGGGAATTTCGATTTTCTCTGTGCTTATATATTTTGTGGAGAGAGAAGATAAGACATCTGAAATACAGACTATACCTGTGGGCTGGTGGTGGGCGACAATCAGCATGACCACTGTGGGATACGGAGACACGTATCCTGTAACCTGGGCCGGCAAGCTCGTTGCCACCTTGTGCATCATCTGCGGCCTGCTTGTGGTCGCTCTTCCAATCAGCATCATATTCAACAAATTCTCAAAATACTATCAAAGACAAAAAGCCCTGGTGGAGCTTGATCAACTCAACCCAGAAGATGAAAAACAGCCAGATCCCAGCATGCCATTCCTTCATATGGGAGAACTTTTTACCCAAAATATGAATTCTCTGGTGCATAGCGGATCCCTTAAGAGTGAGGGAAGCATCACGGATGCTTCCAGCATTCAGGATGTTGAAACTGCGTACCCAGAGAATGAGAATGCAACAAAACATAAATGCACGCACAACCTCGAGAATAAACCTGCAGTCACATGATGTGCAGTACACAAACACCTCATCGGTCAGATATGCAGCACATGGCGTGCAACACCAGTCTAGGACCTCTGAACCTTTAATAGTTCTGCAACAGGACCTCGAAACAAATCAACAGCACTTTTCTCTTTAGTTCTCAGGGTAAAAATATCTCATGCTTTCCATTATTTATGAATCAGAAATCTGTTACGGGAGATACTGTAACTAACAAAAAGCCAGTGCTAGCTGTGATATTGATGCTCTATATATCAAATCAAATAACAGCACTTATTGACAGGTGTTTTTTTTTTTAAACAAACAGGCCAGTTTAATTAAAATGTTTCTGCAGTTGATGTGGGACAGGAACTATTCTTAAATGTTTCATGGGCAATGACAGTATTTAAGATGCTGCTGGACTTTAGATGGCATGTTGCTGTACACCATCTCCCTAATGTGTCTGTCAGATGGATGGAAGGAAAGAGTGCATGCATATTTTAATAAGAGGAAGGAGAAGCCATGAAGGAAAGAAGCTGGATAGAGATGTTACAGTTGAATAAAGGGTTGATGTACAGCATGTTCAGAGTCTCTGATTTTGTGCAATGGCTGTGCTGATCCATAGAGAGATAAAGGATTTTAATCAACCGCTTTATAAAATGCATGGTCAGTTTTATTACCTTGTCTTATATGATGTCCCATAAATCTTTATATGAGTAACATGAAATTACTGCAGTCTTTTTATTGGAAGACAATCTGAAAAGCAGAAGAAAAAAACTCATTTTATGTCCATTTAATTTAAATGAGAAAAAAGAGGTCATATCAATAAAAAAAATTCTCAAAATAAAAAAGAACATAAAATTTATGTCATGTGAGCTCTGTCCCGTGCATGAAAGAAACCCATTCTCTCTCCATTTTCCTCTCTAGGTTGACTTATGTCAGTAAGCTGTAGCAGCAGGAAGACAAGTTCAAATGTTAGGGCTGCCTAGAATGGTGGATATATTACTGCTGAAACAGCAGCCTTTTGGCAAGTAGCTTTAACTTAGATAGATCGGCCTCTGACATGCCTATATTGATCAATGTGTCACACTTGTGTGTTCAAGTGTTTAAGGACAGACCTGAAGCCCTCATTAATCATGAATGGTGCAGTTGACCCCTTTCAGCTTTAGATTGGGTAAAGTTTCAAGGGTATCATGAAAGCTGTACTTCCTTCTGATTGCTATATGCATTATATTATTGGGACATTGTTTTTTGCATTTATAAGGACATTGTTTCATGAAATAGTTTGATATTACAGATTGATTACAAATGGCGGGGTTGTTCCTTTCAGACAGAAATATGAGATGACCACAAAGAGTCACATTCCTTGTACAAACAGACGTTTAGATAACTACAAATGTGAACATGGTGCATGCGTGCAACTCCTGACATCATTTTTCCTGTTACAACATTAATGAGTGGTTAAGGATGTGGGATGAGAGCAAACCCACATGGAAGTTCCCATATCATTATGATCAAAGTCACTTTATTCCATAATGCATCAAGATACAAAATGTATACTTTAGAGGTGAAGCATGTAATTTTAGTGGTAGTATGTTTTTAAAATGTTTAATATAGCCTACTATTAAGAAGGTAAGAAAGAATTGGTTCTATTAAGAACCTTACATTGGAAGGATCATTGGGGAACCAAAAATAATGGAATCGCTATAAAGAACTATAGCACCTTTATTTTTAAGGGTGCACTAGCGGCACCTAAAAATAATGGTTGTTTTCAAGCGCTCTTTCACAGTCTGAGGTCTGGCTGGGTCAAACAGCTTTTACAAACACACAGGTAACTGCTTTTAATGAATGATTAGGCTCAGTTTGTGTCTAACAATCAAATGACAGCCTAAATAACAGTGGTGTGTATCAGGTGAGTTTGGACACATAACATTGAGCAGTAAACAAAGTCCTTTCTTAAATCATTTGCCACCTCTTTTACCTGGGTCAGTGCACATCCTATCAGCAGCATACTATCTCACACTTAGAAATTGGATTGAATCATCTGTCTGTGCTGAAAATAGAGTAAAAATGCTGTGAAAAGACGTGCCTGAATCATTGGCGGAAACCTGAACTTTCTGCTCTGCTCTAATGTTTCAGTGTAATACAATAAGCATCACAGTGAACAAGCATAAACAGAAAGCCTAGCAAATAGTATATATAATAGTATAATACTGTAATATTAATATTAACACAAAACAATGAATAATAAATAGACATAAGTATGTTCTGACACAATGTTAAGTGAACCATCATCGACGAGTAATATCTTTGGTATACGGTTTTAATATCACATGCTTTTAATATAACTTTACTTCTGGTCTCTGTTTGTTTAACCAAACTGACCAAACTGAACTCTGCAACAAATACCTCATCGAAGATAACAAATGTTTTGGTTTCCTAAAGATGAGGGAAGATGGCAATCATGGATTACCGCTATTTGATGGGAGGTTTGGCAACCAATCTGTTGTTAAAATTGAAGACATTTTACACAGTGACCTCAGTTTATTTTTTTTATAGGCTACTCTTTAGCTATGATTTAAACTAAGGTCATCTATACTTGTTGTTTATTTTACTTGTTTTCAAAAAAGACACTACTCTAAAAGGACTCTGTTGTCATTGATTCTTTGCTGAATTTACTGGAAGTTAACGTTATGTTTGTTCCATGAATGCCGTTTGTGTATGTAGTTACGGCTGAAACCTATGGAAGGCATTTTTGGACTTTTTTTAATTCATTAATTAAAAAATTAATTAACAGCGGACCAGCTTCTTTTAATGTTTGTTCCTCCTTTGAAATGTAAACAATCCACGCGTCAGCTCCTACAGTCTAAATGTTGCTGGCTGCTCAGCTCCATGCACAGAGGGTAGACGCACATTTCACCGTGACAGCACCACCCGGCACTCGTTGGCCAGTACAATTGACACAGTAGCCTATCTGTGCAGATGTGAAGCTAAGATTCATCCAAACAGTCGCTAAGTTTGGCTAAATGGGTCTAAAAGTCGCTAGATGTAACAATAAGGTCGCTAAGTTGGCAAGCAACACAGTCACTGAGTTGGCTACACTGCTTCAGCCAATCCCCTTTTTTAAGCAAGTAAGCCCCACCCACTGATTAACATTGAATTTGCATACAAGTTGAAAATAAAAATGAACACAAAAATTAAAAGGAAAACGAAAAAGAAAAACAGAATATAAAATTAAAACGGAACTTTACATTTTAATTTTCTCCCTATTATTGCTTGGGCATTAATAAAAAGCCTTTTAAAAAATGTATTTACAGATTCCTTTTCAAGCTTGCCTTTTTATTTTAATATTGTCAGTCTTGACTCAAGATTATATTGAAAATGAAATGTCAAATCATCAATTTAATTTAATTTTTCAATTTGGCCGGAATGATGCTTCATCACGTTAAAAATGAAAATGAAATAATTTAATATAATGTTTTAATTTTTATTTTAGCATTTCATTTTCAAATTTGGGACATATTTTGCGATTTTATTTTTTATTTTATAATTTAATTAATTAATTAAAAAAAGTCCAAAAATACCTTCCATAGAAACCAGGCTGTTAGATAGGCTATCTACCTTCATTTATCTCGTATCACATCTCAATCTCGCTCATGTGTCATTTTTGAGTTTTGTGCATCTCAGACGGGTTGTAAAAAAATTAAGTGTTCATTTTAGGTTAGGCTAAACACAAAACTTTTGATAGCTAGCCTAGCAGATAGCTGGAAGTTCAGGAATCTCCAATAAAGCAAAAAAATAAGAAAACATCACGCCAAAGAAACAAGTAACAGGTGAGTAACAAAAACCGTGTGTAAACTATTATTGTGCTGTTGGTCTTGTTACTAGTCCTGTTTTTTCAAGAGGTAATTGACTATAGGCTATAAAATAATTTGGCACAAATCCGTATTATATGTCCACACATTTATTTTGGTACTTTATGTAATTTAGAATAATGTACAGTCAACCAGTCATTAGCGGGAAAAAAACACTACTTTAGAGTAATACAAGACGACTTTTTTTGGTCAAGTGTTTTGTAATAATGAGCTTCCTGTAATTTTGAAAGTAATTTATCCACCAAAAATGGATTGATAATTTAAAACATTAGTTACTTATTCAAATTACCAAAGATTAGTGATGTATAGGCTACAGTGGGCAATATATCGTCAGATAATAAGATTGGTAAATTATCGGCATCTGCCGAATAAACTTATTAATAATCAGCCAATAAGTTGTTCTGTTAATTAAATTTGTTGTTTATAATAAAAAGACATGTGATGTAAATCCAAAGTCTGACAGTAAATTGACTTATCCTTATTCACTTTTAACTTTATTTTACTCTAACACTTTTAGCACTAAAGTCTTACTTAAACAATGCCATGCGGTGTCAGATTCGCAGTAGGCCTACATGTCCTGTAAATATTCAAGTGTTCACATACTTAAAAGGGTATGTTTATAAATATTATGCATAACAAATGTTTATTATTTTCAAAAAAATCTGTCCCTTATTTACGGTACTTACTGGCTTTCTCAATATCAAAATCGGTATCAGCCAAAAGAAAAAAAAAACATATTGGTTGACCACCATCAAAGATTTGACAAAATAAACAAAACTACACTAAAAGCAATATCTAACACTCACAATATTTATGTAGATCAATTACACAGCTTCAAATGTTGCTGAATTTGAATTATTGTATATTTTTGTACTTTCAGTACCTGTTCCAGACCCCTTCAATTTCACAAACTGATAATTGCCTGTCCTGTCAGCCATTAGACCACTTTACCGAACTCATTCCCTTCAGTTCAGCTGAGCAGATATGGATGTTATGGATCTCGGTTTGGATTGGTGTAATGTTGTGTTCAATCATCCAGACCTCTGGAATTGAATTCTAAATGTTGAAAGGATTGCATGCTTGACCAGTGTTCCCATCTGACCTTGATCTGGGCATTTCTGTACTTCACAAGTTCCTATTAACTGTAGTTCACCCCTACCACAAAGTGCATATGTCACAGGAGTGACGATCTTTTAGGCGGAACCAAAAATTGGGAAAGTTTGGTTCCGCCCGGATGTTTCCGTCCGGACCGGTAAGAGAAAACACCGGACATCCGGTAGCGTCGCGAACGCTGTAATCAGCCGAATTACATACAGCTGAGAGTCATTAAGAGGAGCGCCGGGTGATTGGACGATGGCAACACTCAGGAGAGTATTTTAGAGCAGTTTAAACCACAGTTGGGGTGCTTATTATTCCTGTTGGTGGTGTGTATCGTAGCGCTGAGTTGGGCTCACCGGGTACGCTGTTTTGGATTGTTGTAACTGCTCTCTCTCTCGTTTGGATTATAGCCTTACATTGATGAAGATACCGAAGATCTTATAGGTAGAAGAATTAAACGAATACTGACCTTGGATGAAAGAAACGAAGGAAGGAAAGACGCATCATTGTGAGTATACGAGTGTGGAAAAGTGGTGTTGGTGGCTGAAAACCACTTTGTCTATACATCTAGAGTCCTAGCAGTGTGAGATAAATCTTGGAGAGCGTGGGACGAAGAAAGTACAGCAGCTGTGAGTAACGGAGTCTCTTTATGGATGTGTTGTACATATATTTGACCTGTATATCTCTTTGAGTGTTTTCGAAAGAGAGTGGGTGGCCCTACCCCTGAACCAGCGCGGTGGGTGAGCCAAAGGGTCTTTGTGCTGAAACAGCTCCAGTGACGAAAACAAACACTAGGCCAAGTTACCATCTCCATATTCTTCGTCCAGAGTGAGGTGAAGGAAGACGGGCGTCTATTGTGTGCACTAGCGTGGTGGGTGAGTCTTGGATGTAGAAATTTTCACTTGAAGTGGTGCTGTGTAATGCTGTGTATTGCAGTGAGATTGCTGTGTCTTGTCTGACGTACCCCCGCCTCCAGTCACTCGTTCTTGAGACGACGAAGAGGAAGAACGGTTCTAGAGTAAGACCTGTATATAAATATGCTGTGAGTGTGTTTCAGTCTTAAAATCTCAGAGTGGCGTCTCGAAGTATTTTCCCAGCCAAACGCTCGGCGGACTTGAGTTTAGGAGTGGCGGTGAAGAACTGTGCTATTGACGGTGTGTGAGTATTGCACCTACTATTGCTACCTTACCTGTGTCCTTTTATCATCACAGAGTTGGAGGCGAAGGAGATCCGCCGCCCCGAGGTCTCGACGAAAGGGCACCCCGGTCCAGTTTTCGATTGACCAACGGGTCTCGAGGAAAGGGCAGCGCTCGACCCGGTGTGCCGGCGTGACGTTCTCGCCCCTCTGTAGACCAACGAGCTCGCCGAGAGGGTTTTGGCCCCCGGCGTCACATAGGAAACCACTGTCTAGCTGACGCATCGCGCAGCCAGTTACCGTAAGTCCGCCACCCTGTTAAAGTAATATATGACCTGTTAAAACTGCCAAATCAACAGGGAAGAGGAGTGTGTTGTGAGAGCTGTGCAGAGAGCCATACCTACCTCGAAGCGGTAGCCAGCAGTCATCTGGAGAGAGAGAGAGAGAGAGAGAGCCAGCGTGAGCACTGAGATACTGAACTGTGAAGAGAGCCATACCTACCCAAAGCTGTAGTCAGCGCAGAGGTGAGAGAACCATTGGAAACCGATTTCATTGTGCTTTTGTGTCCCAGCAGTCGTCTGTGGAGAGAGAGAGAGAGAGCCAGCGTGAGCACTGAGATACTGAACTGTGAAGAGAGCCATACCTACCCAAAGCTGTAGTCAGCGCAGAGGTGAGAGAACCATTGGAAACCGATACATTGTGCTTTTGTGTCCCAGCAGTCATCTGTGGAAAGAGAGAGAGAGCCAGCGTGAGCACTGAGATACTGAACTGTGAAGAGAGAGCCATACCTACCCAAAGCTGTAGTCCGCGTAGAGGTGAGGGAACCATTGGAGACCGATTCATTGTGCCTTCGTGTCCCGGCGGTAGTCTGTGGAGAAAGAGAGAACAGGGAAGGAGAGTGAGTCGACAAGCAAGGAGCTGTGTGAGATAGGCGGTGGACCGCCTCGAGCTAGCTACAGGTACACGGATAAGAGAAAGTTTATACCAACACTGATTTGATTTATTCTGCCTCCAGGAAGGAAGAGGAGCGCGCCACGGGCAGAGGGAACCAGAGGCGGGAGCCCGTTCCCCGACGCAACCCCCACCCTCCCCCTGTCACTCACTTGCTCGTGGCCCCTTGGAGGACAGATCCGGACATTAGTTTTAATTTCCCTTTCCCCAATCCCCAGTATCTTTTAAATATTTAAACAAATAAAGAATATTTTTTTATACTTACCTGTTCCTCGTTGTTGTTTGGTCATTGGGTTGGTTTTGGGGACCTCCTCGAGGTGGGAATTGAGAAGGGGCGTGGCTTAACCACTAGTAGCCAGCCCCTGGCTTGTGACAGATTTTGGCGTAGTCGGCAGGGCCCCACCTCGAGTTGAGTAACCAGACTAGCCCAATGACCGACAACGCGGGGCCCGCAGCCCAACCCCGTGCGGTGCCTGTCTTTATGGGCAGCCCTTGGGTCCAAAAGTATGGAGGGATAGAGTCGGGAATACGACTAACGGAATGGAAGGCCCAGTTGGAGTATTTAGCCGACCTGCAAAGCCTTAGTGTAGCCCAGCGGCTCCAGTTCGTGTTAAACTCCCTAGAGGGAGAAGCGCGGCGAGAAGTACAGGCCGCCCCTGAAGCTGTCCGAGCCAGTGCCCAAACTATATTTCAGTTCCTTACCGAGCAATATGGTGACCACACCCCCGTAGCTGTCCTCCGTTCCCAATTCTTCAATAGTAAACAAGGCCCCCGACAACCCATTAGAGCTTTTGCCCTGAGACTGCGAGAGCAGTTCACCCGGCTACAGGCCCGCCGCGACCATGGATTGGGAGATGGCGAGACTTTGCTGCGCGACCAATTCCTCCTGGGGATGAAAGAGGGCCCCGTGAGACAGAGTTTGAGGGTCCAGTTTCGCAGAGACCCCGACCTCACATTTGAAGATCTAAGGAAGGAGGCGTTAGCCTTGGAGGGCGACGAGGTCGAGGTGGGTGAGACCCCAGTATGTGCAGCGGTAAACGAAAGCGTGCCACCACCACCAGAGCGCGCGGATTGGAAGCAGGCTCTAAAAGTAGAACTGTTGAAGGATGTCCGGGAGCAGATGTCAGAATTATCCAAAACTCTTCTGGGAGAGCTGCGCCAAGGTAGGGCGCGGGAGGAGCCAAGGCCGGCACCCCGAGAGCGAGTATACTCGGAGAGGAGCCGAGAGCCGCCGGGACGCCCAAACCGTTATAATCGACCCCGTTTCGAATGGGATGACCAGGGACGACCAATTTGCAATCGTTGTGGTGAGCCTGGACATTACAGTCGTCAGTGTGGGCCTCGCAGGGCATCTGAAGGGGGTTTTTAGGACGACCGGCCACAGTGGGTCGTGTGGCCGGGACCCCTCGAGAAGACCCGGGAAGGAGGGACAGCTCTAGGCAGCAGATGATCGGGCATAGCCCGGTGGCAGAAGTAAAAGTGTGTGGCAAATGGATTCAGTGCCTGGTAGACACGGGCTCACAGGTAACGATGTTCGCAGAAAGCCTCTCCAAGGAGATATTCGGACAGGAAGGAACACGAGGAACAGAGGCCCCCTGGCTGACGTTGAAGGGCGCTAACGGCCTAGAAATCCCCTACATTGGCTATCGCCTGGCGGATCTTGAAGTGCATGGGGTAGTCGTCCCCCAGAAAGGTGTGATCATTGTTGAAGATAGGTGTTTGGGCGCCCACCGAGCCCTATTGGGCATGAATGTCCTCTCCGAATGCTGGGAGGAGATATTCCAGGCTAGGCCTGGTCCGAGGATTTCACCCACCGAGAGACCCAAGTGGGAGCGTGTAGTGGCCGACTGCCGTCGGGTCCAAATGAACCAGGTGCGTAGAGATCGGGAGGAAGTGGGAAGAGTAATGTGTCGTTTTGCTTTGTCTATTCCCCCTAGGAGTGAGGCTATCGTATGGGCAAGAGTGCCCCTTCGAGAAGCAAGCCCAGAGGAGTGGGTGTTGGTAGAGCCACATACAGACTGCCCACAAGTGGAGGTAGCACGGGGACTAGCGGCGGTCCACCGGGGGAGAATCCCGGTAAGGGTACGAAACGAGCACCCCTATGCAGTACAGCTACACCGGCATCAACGACTGGCCCGGCTGACGACGGTCACACCCCACCAGGTGAGGGAAGAGAGGGACGTCAGTTTTCGTCAGGTGTGCCCCACTGTGATCGAGGTGGCCCTGACCCAGTTGGATGCCCCGGCGAGTAGCCAGGAGAGAGGTGTGCCAAGACACCTAGCGGGTGAGTCACTGCAAGGGGACGACCTGGGACAGGTACAGACACAGAAACTGCAGGCACTCCTTCGGAAGTGGCAACATGTGTTTGCGAGGCACGATGAGGACTACGGGTGCACCAGGGTGGTGGAACACCACATCCCCACCGGGGATGCAGGGCCGAGTAGGGAGAGATATCGACCGATCCCACCTACCTTGTATGCGGAAGTACGTACACTCCTGCAGGGCATGTTGGGCCGGGGCATTGTCCGAGAGAGTAGCAGTCCCTGGGCGGCCCCCATCGTGCTCGTACAAAAGAAGACGGGAGCCTGGAGGTTCTGTGTGGACTATCGCAAGCTGAACCTGGTAACCAAGAAAGACGCCTTCCCCTTACCACGAATCGAAGACTCCCTTGCTAGCCTCACGCAGTCAGCCTGGTACTCCACCTTAGATCTGGCCAGTGGATATTGGCAGGTGCAAGTAGCCGAGGCCGACCGGGAGAAGACCGCCTTCACGACCCCGTTCGGACTATTCGAATGGGACCGGATGCCCTTCGGACTCTGCAACGCTCCGGCCACCTTCCAACGCTTGATGCAACGTTGTCTTGGAGGTCAGTTGATGGAGTCAGTATTGGTATATCTGGATGATGTGATTGTGTATTCCCCAGATTTCGATTCCCACCTCCGGCACCTAGAGGAAGTCTTCCGAGCCATGGAAAGGTACGGGCTGAAGCTGCAGCCGGACAAATGCCACCTGCTGCGGCGAGAAGTGAAGTTCCTGGGCCATGTGGTCAGCGCAGCGGGGGTGGCCGTGGACCCCGAGAAAGTCTCGGCAGTGAAGGAGTGGGACGCGCCTAAGACTGTGAGGCAAGTACGATCCTTTCTGGGATTCGTGGGATATTATAGGCGATTTATTAAGGACTTCTCAAAGATTGCCAAGCCCCTTAACCAGTTGCTGGTCGGCACGGGACGAAGCCGGGGCCGTGGGTCGCCCTCTATTAACTGGGACAAAGATTGTGAGATGGCTTTTCAGAGGCTGAAGCAGGAGTTGTTACAGGCCCCCATCTTGGCGTATGCTGATTTTTCTGAACCTTTTGTCTTATATACAGACGCGAGCAACCTGGGATTGGGGGCAGTATTGGCCCAACGGCAAGAAGGAACAGAGCGGGTGATCGCTTATGCAAGCCGGAGTCTCCATCCGGCAGAGAGGAACGACGCAAATTACAGCTCCTTCAAGCTGGAACTGTTGGCCCTGAAGTGGGCCCTGAGCGAAAAGTTCAAGGACTACCTTTGGGGAGCCAAGGTAACAGTCATCACAGATAACAACCCTCTAGTACATTTACAGACGGCGAAGCTGGGGGCCGTGGAACAGCGATGGGTGGCTCAGCTGGCCAACTTCGATTACAAGCTGCAGTATCGGCCTGGACGAGAGCACACGAACGCGGACGTCCTCTCAAGACTGCCCGAGGGAAAGAGCCCCAGACGCCAGGGGTATCGAAGGGAGAATAGCCGTGAGGAGGGCTACATGATAGGGGCCGTGGAGGCGCCAGGAGGCCAGCAGGAGGCTGCACCAGGGAATTGGGGGTGGGACCCCCGCCGGTGGATAGAAAGGCAGGCCCAGGACCGGGACGTGTGCCAAGTGAAGACGTGGGTAGAGCAGGGCCGACGGCCCACGCCGGTGGAAAGGCTAGCCCAGACGGAGACTGGGAAGAAGTTACTGGGACAGTGGGAGAAGCTGGAGCTACAGGAGGGGGTGCTCTGTAGGAAGACCTGCGATCCGAAAGTGGGCGAGGAAGTGTGCCAGATCGTGGTGCCTGCCAACCAGGTAAACGCATTGGTCTCAGCCTATCATGACCAGTTGGGACACCAAGGACAGGAGAGGACCGTATCCCTACTGCGTAGGTTCTTCTACTGGCCGGGATTGGAGGCGTCTGTGCACAACTTAATTCAAGCTTGCCCCCGGTGCATGCTGTTTAAATCTAGACGAGAGGCCCGAGCACCGATGGTACCCATCCACGCGAAAGCCCCCCTCCACATAATGGCAATGGACTTCCTGACGCTGGGCCGCCCTCAGGACCGGTATCAAAATATTCTGGTCATCACGGACCTATTTACTAAATACGCCTGGGCAGTCCCGACGCTCGATCAGACAGCCAACACCACCGCCACAGCTCTATGGCGAAATGTGTTCCAGACATTTGGATGTCCCGAGTTTCTGCACTCCGACCAGGGGGCAAATTTTGAATCCAAGGTAATCCGTGAGTTATGCCAGTTGTATGGATGTACCAAAACCCACACCACGTCGTACCATCCCCAGGGAAATGGAAGCTGTGAGAGGTTCAATCAGACCCTATTGGGGCTACTGGGGACCTTAGATCAACGACAGCAGAGTGATTGGGTGAGTGCTTTACCAAACCTTTTGCAAGCATATAACAACAGTGTTCATAGCACGACGGGGTATGCCCCTACTTACCTAATGTTCGGCAGGCACGTACGGATGCCCACTGACCTGGTCCTGGGAGTAGCAGCAGACCGGGAAGAAGTGAGTGTGACGGAGTGGGTGGGGCGCCATCACCAGCGCTTACACTTTGCGTACGAACAAGTTTCTAGGAAGATACAGACGGCAGGAGAAAGGAACAAACGATTGTATGATCGGACTGCCCGAGATGCCCCCCTGTTACCAGGTGAGAGGGTCTTGGCAAGGGATAACCGGCGGCAAGGAAAGGGAAAGCTGAGCGACCGCTGGGAGGCCGTCCCGTATGTGGTTTGCAAGCAGCAGAGACCGGGACAGCCGGTGTACACCATCCGGCCCGAGGGAAAACCTGGCCCCGAACGTGTAGTACATCGGAACATGCTTCGCCCCTGCCCGAATTACCCCGAGGCTGTGATAGAGGGGCCCACAGAGCCAGTGCCAGCGGCCCCCTGGATGGAAGGATGGGCTGTGGTACCAGATCGACCCGTGGCGGCGTTACCCCCGGCCGCCCAGATACAGCCAGAGATAGCACCCGAGCCAGCTGAACCCCCAGTGGCCCAGATACCGCCTGAGTTGGCACCTGAGCCGGTTGAACCTCCGGCGGCCCAGATGCAACCAGAGGTAGTACCCGAGCCAGTCGAATCCGATTCACCCGTGAGACGCTCCCAACGGGAGAGCCGAGGACGCCCCCCTGCCCGATACGGTGAGTGGACAACGCCGAGGCATTCCAGGGACTAGAATGCATTGGCGGGGGAGGATGTCACAGGAGTGACGATCTTTTAGGCGGAACCAAAAATTGGGAAAGTTTGGTTCCGCCCGGATGTTTCCGTCCGGACCGGTAAGAGAAAACACCGGACATCCGGTAGCGTCGCGAACGCTGTAATCAGCCGAATTACATACAGCTGAGAGTCATTAAGAGGAGCGCCGGGTGATTGGACAATGGCAACACTCAGGAGAGTATTTTAGAGCAGTTTAAACCACAGTTGGGGTGCTTATTATTCCTGTTGGTGGTGTGTATCGTAGCGCTGAGTTGGGCTCACCGGGTACGCTGTTTTGGATTGTTGTAACTGCTCTCTCTCTCGTTTGGATTATAGCCTTACATTGATGAAGATACCGAAGATCTTATAGGTAGAAGAATTAAACGAATACTGACCTTGGATGAAAGAAACGAAGGAAGGAAAGACGCATCATTGTGAGTATACGAGTGTGGAAAAGTGGTGTTGGTGGCTGAAAACCACTTTGTCTATACATCTAGAGTCCTAGCAGTGTGAGATAAATCTTGGAGAGCGTGGGACGAAGAAAGTACAGCAGCTGTGAGTAACGGAGTCTCTTTATGGATGTGTTGTACATATATTTGACCTGTATATCTCTTTGAGTGTTTTCGAAAGAGAGTGGGTGGCCCTACCCCTGAACCAGCGCGGTGGGTGAGCCAAAGGGTCTTTGTGCTGAAACAGCTCCAGTGACGAAAACAAACACTAGGCCAAGTTACCATCTCCATATTCTTCGTCCAGAGTGAGGTGAAGGAAGACGGGCGTCTATTGTGTGCACTAGCGTGGTGGGTGAGTCTTGGATGTAGAAATTTTCACTTGAAGTGGTGCTGTGTAATGCTGTGTATTGCAGTGAGATTGCTGTGTCTTGTCTGACGTACCCCCGCCTCCAGTCACTCGTTCTTGAGACGACGAAGAGGAAGAACGGTTCTAGAGTAAGACCTGTATATAAATATGCTGTGAGTGTTTCAGTCTTAAAATCTCAGAGTGGCGTCTCGAAGTTTTTTCCCAGCCAAACGCTCGGCGGACTTGAGTTTAGGAGTGGCGGTGAAGAACTGTGCTATTGACGGTGTGTGAGTATTGCACCTACTATTGCTACCTTACCTGTGTCCTTTTATCATCACAGAGTTGGAGGCGAAGGAGATCCGCCGCCCCGAGGTCTCGACGAAAGGGCACCCCGGTCCAGTTTTCGATTGACCAACGGGTCTCGAGGAAAGGGCAGCGCTCGACCCGGTGTGCCGGCGTGACGTTCTCGCCCCTCTGTAGACCAACGAGCTCGCCGAGAGGGTTTTGGCCCCCGGCGTCACATAGGAAACCACTGTCTAGCTGACGCATCGCGCAGCCAGTTACCGTAAGTCCGCCACCCTGTTAAAGTAATATATGACCTGTTAAAACTGCCAAATCAACAGGGAAGAGGAGTGTGTTGTGAGAGCTGTGCAGAGAGCCATACCTACCTCGAAGCGGTAGCCAGCAGTCATCTGGAGAGAGAGAGAGAGAGAGCCAGCGTGAGCACTGAGATACTGAACTGTGAAGAGAGCCATACCTACCCAAAGCTGTAGTCAGCGCAGAGGTGAGAGAACCATTGGAAACCGATTTCATTGTGCTTTTGTGTCCCAGCAGTCGTCTGTGGAGAGAGAGAGAGAGAGCCAGCGTGAGCACTGAGATACTGAACTGTGAAGAGAGCCATACCTACCCAAAGCTGTAGTCAGCGCAGAGGTGAGAGAACCATTGGAAACCGATACATTGTGCTTTTGTGTCCCAGCAGTCATCTGTGGAAAGAGAGAGAGAGCCAGCGTGAGCACTGAGATACTGAACTGTGAAGAGAGCCATACCTACCCAAAGCTGTAGTCAGCGCAGAGGTGAGAGAACCATTGGAAACCGATTCATTGTGCTTTTGTGCCCCAGCAGTCATCTGTGGAGAGAGAGAGAGAGAGCCAGCGTGAGCACTGAGATACTGAACTGTGAAGAGAGCCATACCTACCCAAAGCTGTAGTCAGCGCAGAGGTGAGAGAACCATTGGAAACCGACTCATTGTGCTTTTGTGTCCCAGCGGTCATCTGTGGAGAGAGAGAGAAAGAGCCAGCGTGAACGCTGAGATATCGGACTGTGAAGAGAGAGCCATACCTACCCAAAGCTGTAGTCCGCGTAGAGGTGAGGGAACCATTGGAGACCGATTCATTGTGCCTTCGTGTCCCGGCGGTAGTCTGTGGAGAAAGAGAGAACAGGGAAGGAGAGTGAGTCGACAAGCAAGGAGCTGTGTGAGATAGGCGGTGGACCGCCTCGAGCTAGCTACAGGTACACGGATAAGAGAAAGTTTATACCAACACTGATTTGATTTATTCTGCCTCCAGGAAGGAAGAGGAGCGCGCCACGGGCAGAGGGAACCAGAGGCGGGAGCCCGTTCCCCGACGCAACCCCCACCCTCCCCCTGTCACTCACTTGCTCGTGGCCCCTTGGAGGACAGATCCGGACATTAGTTTTAATTTCCCTTTCCCCAATCCCCAGTATCTTTTAAATATTTAAACAAATAAAGAATATTTTTTTATACTTACCTGTTCCTCGTTGTTGTTTGGTCATTGGGTTGGTTTTGGGGACCTCCTCGAGGTGGGAATTGAGAAGGGGCGTGGCTTAACCACTAGTAGCCAGCCCCTGGCTTGTGACACATATACATATTACATACTGAGTGACACATAGAAGTTGGTGTTAATCTTAAAGGATTAGTCAATTTTCTTAAAAAGAATCCAGATAATTTATTCACCACCATGTCATGCAAAATGTTGATGTCTGTCTTTGTTCAGTCGAGAAGAAATTATGTTTTTTGAGGAAAACATTCTAAGATTTTTCTCATTTTATTAGACTTTAATGGACCCCAATACTTAACAGTTTTAATGCAGTTTAAAACGCTTAGGTTACTCACGTAACCCCGGTTCCCTGAAATAACGGGAACGAAGCATTGCGTCAGTTTGCTGACGCTATGGGGGAAACTCCTGTTTACTCCGTGATTGAAGCCTATTGGTTAACGTCTGTAGAAAATACAGACCAATGACGTTTGAGCCCGCGCGGGGGCGTGGCACACGTCCCTATATAAGCCGGTGAAATACGTCAAGAGCTCATTATTATTCGACTGAAGCGCGCAGCCGAATAACACTCGCTGCGTAGACGTTTGTAGCACGGCCAGCGACGCAATGCTTCGTTCCCGTTATTTCAGGGAACCGGGGTTACGTGAGTAACCTAAGCGTTCCCTTTCAATACGGTTCACTTCGCATTGCGTCAGTTTGCTGACGCTATGGGGGAACGTAATCCCATCCCGCCGTGCATACACAACGGACTGAGGTGCCCTTACCGGAGAGACACTGCATGTGGCCCTAACGCAGCATATACATAGCTCTAGCGAGCGCAAGTGTAAGCACCATATATGAGACAGTAATACGCATACAGTGAAGTTACTAAACGCACCATGATGCATATACAATAGAGCACGAGACGGCGGGTTCCCTGAGCGCGCCGCGAGCTGTGCATGAATTATTAATAGGTAGCCATGACGGTGAGCTAGCAACGCACCGTGAAGGCATACAGAAACGCAGTCGCGTGAATCATTAAGCCGATAAGACCTGTGCTTGTAAGGCAGGTACATCCAGGCTATAAAATCTGACAAACGTAGACGGCGAGGACCAGCCGGCCGCGTTACAAATGTCAACGATAGAAATCCCCTTAGACCAAGCCCAAGATGAAGCCATACCCCTCGTGGAGTGAGCTTTTAAACCAACTGGACAATGTTCATTCAGGGAGGCGTAAGCCAAAGCAATGGCTTCGACGATCCATTTAGATAGCCTCTGTTTAGTGAGCGGCATACCTAAGGAATGTTGTGCGAAGCTTACGAACAGCTGATCTGACTTGCGATATGAGGCAGAACGGTCCGTGTATATTCTTAACGCTCTGACGGGGCAGAGCGTGTTCGGGGTTTGTTCGCCGTCCGCCGTCGGAAGGGCGAGAAGTGAAACCACCTGAACTCTAAATGGCGTGGTCAAAACTTTAGGAATGTATCCCGCTCTCGGTCTAAGGATCACTTTGCTATCGTTAGGACCGAATTCCAGACACGACGGGTCAATTGAAAACGCGTGTAAATCGCCCACTCGTTTAACCGATGCCAACGCCAGGAGGAGAGCGGTTTTAAACGAGAGAGCGCGCAGGTCAGCCTGTTCGAGGGGCTCGAAAGGGGGACCGCGCAGCGCTTTCAGGACCGTGGACAGATCCCAAGACGGGACCGTGTTAGGTCGCGGTGGGTTTAGTCTGCGAGCGCCTCTAAGGAATTTAATGATGAGATCATGTTTTCCCACAATGCGACCGGCGATAAGGGCGTGATTCGCCGTTATCGCCGCCACATACACTTTAAGCGTCGAGGGCGCGCGACCGCTGTCCAGCATTTCCTGCAGAAAGGAGAGAATATGCTCCACTTCACAGGTGTTTGGGTTTAAGTCTTTCGTCGTGCACCAGTCAGAAAAAATAGACCACTTTTGAGCGTAAAGGCGCCTGGTAGATGGGGCCCTAGCTTCAGTTAGAGTATTTAACACCCGTCCTGAAAGGCGTGATGGTTGCCGTTCAGAGACCAAACGTGTAGATTCCATAGCTCCGGCTGTGGATGCCATATCGTCCCTCTCGCCTGAGATAGGAGGTCTTTCCTCAGCGGTACTGGCCATGGTGCTGATGTTTTCAGCTGCCATAGGTCGGGGAGCCATGGTTGATTGTGCCAAAACGGGGCGACCAGAATTATCGCGCATTTCGTCTCTCTTATCCTCTGAAGGACCTGTGGTAACAGAGCCACCGGAGGAAAAGCATACAGAAGACACGCCGGCCATGCTTGCGACAGGGCATCGTGGTGTCTCGAGAAGAAGATCGGGCAATGCGCGTTCTCGTCTGACGCAAACAGATCGATCTCCGCCCGGCCGAAGACGGTCCATATTCTCTCGACCGTCTGAGGATGCAGTCTCCATTCTCCCGGCGGCGGACCGTTGCGCGAGAGAATGTCTGCACCCGTATTGGCTACACCCGGTACGTGAGTCGCTTTTAACGAACGTACGTTCGCGTGAGCCCATAATAAAAGCCGTCTCGCCAGCCTGGATAGGGAGCGAGATCTCAGCCCTCCTTGGTGGTTTATGAACGAAACCACCGTCATACTGTCCGACCGCACTAGAACGTGTTGATGTTGGAGTTTCGGTCGAAAGTGTCGTAGCGCCAAGATAACCGCCCACATCTCGAGGTGGTTGATATGTAGCTGAGACAACTGGTTGTTCCACGCACCGAAGGCGAGCTCGCCGTCGCAGTGAGCGCCCCAACCCGTCGCAGACGCATCCGTAGTCACCACTTTCCTCCTGCTCACGGAGCCGAGCTCCGTGCCCGAGAGGAAAAGGTGAGGGGATGTCCATATCGAAAGCGCTTTCACGCAGCTGTACGTGATTTTGATTAATAAGCGGCCCGACAACCAAGCACGGGGCGGAACTTTCGCTTTCAACCAAAACTGAAGCGGCCTCATGAACAGCATTCCCAACGGTATTAGTGGGGATGCTGCTGCCATCAGACCCAGCATTTTTTGGAATCGTTTGAGAGGGAGATGTGAACCCGCTTTGAACGATGCCGCCTCGCGTCTGACCGTGAGCGTGCGTTCCTGTGTAAGCCATGCCCGCATCTTTAATGAGTCGAGCGTCGTGCCTAAGAACGCGATTCGCTGCGTGGGGGTGAGCAAACTCTTCTGGAGGTTGATTTTGAACCCCAAATTCTCCAAATGCTGGAGTACAACGGTCTTGTGCGCAGTAATTTCCCTCTCTGACTGTGCTAGAATAAGCCAATCGTCGAGGTAATTCAATATGCGGATGCCGCTCTGTCTGAGAGGGGCGAGAGCCGCATCCGCACATTTGGTAAATGTGCGTGGTGCCAGAGATAATCTGAAGGGCAGAACTTTGTACTGGTATGCTGTCCCGTCGAGCGCGAATCTTAGGAACGGCCTGTGACGTGGCGCTATCGGAATGTGAAAGTAAGCGTCTTTCAGATCCACTGATATGAACCAATCGCCCGGTCGAATTAACGCCATGATTCGTCTGGCTGTAAGCATTTTGAACGGCCGTTTGGCAAGAGCGCGATTCAAAACGCGTAGATCCAATATCGGTCTGAGGCCGCCGTCTTTCTTTGGAACGAGAAAATAACGACTGTAAAAGCCTGATTCGCTTTGATCCGCCGGGACCGTCTCTATCGCGTCTTTTAGTAATAAAGAACGCACCTCTTCCCTGAGGATCTGCATACGATCGTCTGGGACAGTGGTGTAGAGAACGCCGCGAAACCGGGGTGGTCTCTGTGCGAATTGAAGTGAATAACCGTGTTGGATTACGTTTAGAATCCAGCCCGGCATACCGGGGGTGGATTGCCAAACGTGAAATTTGACGGCGAGCGTCGATATGCCTATGGACGTTAAGCCGTGTGTGTGTGTTTGTGTGTACAGAGGAGGAAATTTGCTCTTTTTGTGAAAAGGTAAAAATTTGTGTTTCGCTGTTACAGCGAGGGTGTGTCCAGCGCCCGAGGGGACTGAAACACGCAGAACTTTCGAGGGCGGGCCGGCCGAAGCGGGACCAGAGCCTCTTTTCCTCCTCAGACTCTCTTCAGGGAGGCGGCGCCGGCGTCGGGTCCAGCGTAATCCGAGGACGGGGACCGCGGCGTCGAGGCGGGCCAGCCGGTCGTGCAGGACGCTGGCGCTTGACCTCCGGTTCAGCTCTCTGCTGGGGCTGAGCTGGTGCTGGCTTAGGGCGTTGAGCTGGCGGCGGTTTTGGGCGGCCGGTCTCAGACGCTGAGGCAGATCGTTTAGGTAGAAAATGCCGCATAGCCTGCGACGATTTCTGTGCCTCAGTGAAGCGCTGGGTGAACCCCTCCACAGCAGAGCCGAAGAGCCCCGACGGTGACACGGGCGAGTCAAGAAGGGCAACCCGATCCGTGTCCTTTATCTCCGTCAAGTTCAGCCACAGATGTCTCTCCAGAACAACCAGGCTGGCCATGGCTCTTCCTACAGCCTGAGTGGCGACTTTAGTGGCGCGGAGGGCCAGATCAGTCGCGCTGCGCAGGTTCTGAAAGGTCGACGGGTCCGGACCTGTCTCGTCCATGTCACGGAGGAGTTTTGCCTGGTATACTTGCAGCACCGCCATCGTATGGAGAGCGGATGCAGCGTGGCCGTCGGCGGCGTAAGATTTCGACGCCAGGGTCGATGTCAGGCGACAGGGCTTTGACGGATGGTTCAATTTAGCCCTCCATCCGCCGGCTGAAGACGGGCAGAGATGGGCGGCGACAGTTTCCTCGAGCGGCGGCATCTTGGAGTAGCCGTGTTCATCAGCGCCGTCCACTACGGAGAGGACGTGGGAGACGGCGCTCTGAGCTCGGGTGGAGTGGGGAGCACGCCAAGATTTGGTGAGCTCCTGGTGGACCTCAGGGAAAAACGGCGCCTGCCGTTGGCGGGACGATTGACGGCGCCCGGGCTGCAGAAACCACTCGTCCAACCGGCTGAGTTGAGGCTCTGACGGCGGCGACCACTTGATGTTGAGCTCCGTCGTAGCTTGTGTCAAGATGCGGATGAGCTCAGAGTCGTGAGGACGCGATTCGGTAGGTTCATCAGCGGCGGCTGCGTGGGCGTCGTCATCCGAAGCCGCCCAATCCTCTAACTCCTCAGAGGATGACATCACTTCCAAGTTGTCACCGGACCCAAAGGAAACCATGCCGCTAGCACTCGGCAGGGGGCGTAGGTCTTCATGGGCGAAGGTGACAGGGTGACGGCAGGGAGACAGAGCACGCGGGGGATGAGCCGGCGTGGACTCGGTCTCAGGGCGTCTTCCAGCTTCACGGCTCCGCTGCTGTTTAGGCGGGAGAGCACGGGAAGCCTTCCGTTTAAAGATCTCGAGGCGGGAGCGCAGCACCGCGATAGGAAGGAGCTCGCAGTACTCCTTCCTATCGGCGAGTACGGCCTCGGCGAGTACGGCCTCGGCGTGGGCAGGACCCAGACAGATGACGCACTCCTTGTGGAAATCCTCCACAGGCAAAGGGGCTCGGCAGGAGCCGCAATGCCGAAGCGACATTATCTCAACGCGCTTCTGCTCTTTTAGATACTCTCTTTTAGGCTCACCGGAAAGCGGCAGGGGAACACGCTGGTGTGTTGTAGTCCGCTGCAGTGCTTGGATCGACGGCGAGTAAGGGCTTCTTCTTCGGAGCAGCGAGAAGGTTCGCGCTGAAGGAGAAAAGTAATGAGCTCTTGACGTATTTCACCGGCTTATATAGGGACGTGTGCCACGCCCCCGCGCGGGCTCAAACGTCATTGGTCTGTATTTTCTACAGACGTTAACCAATAGGCTTCAATCACGGAGTAAACAGGAGTTTCCCCCATAGCGTCAGCAAACTGACGCAATGCGAAGTGAACCGTATTGAAAGGGAATTGCAGTTTCAACAGAGTTTCAAAGGACTCTAAACGATCCCAAACGAGGCATAAGGGTCTTATCTAGCAAAACGATTGTTAGTTTTGGTCAAAAATTGTAAAATATGCACTTGTAATCTCCGGTCATTTCACGTGCCAGTGCGACCTCATGCAATACGTCATCATGTCAAGAGGTCACGGAGGACGTATGCGAAACTACGCCCCAGTGTTTACAAGTGTGGAGAAAGAGGACCGTTCCGACGTTGTTGTATGTGGAATGATAATAATTCATGTCTTTGTGTCAGTTTATTGTTTAAAATGATCCGCAAATGTGCGTTTCATTTATATAACACGTGACCTTTCCACGGCATTACGCAATTACGTGAGGTCGCGCTGGCACGTCACACGACCAGAGGAAGACAAGAAGTTGTATTTTAAAAGTGCATATTTTTTATTTTTCTTGTCAAAAATGACAATTGTTTTGCTAGATAAGACCCTTATGCCTCGTTTGGGATCGTTTAGAGTTTTTTGAAACTGCAATTTTAAACTACATTTAAACAGTTTGTCCATTAAAGTCCATTAAAATGAGAAAAATCCTGGAATGTTTTCCTCAAAAAACATAATTTCTTCTCGACTGAACAAAACATTTTAGGATGACATGGTGGTTAGTAAATTATCTGCATTTTTAAGAAAATGGACTAATCCTTTAATTTTCAAGGTGCTTAAACAATTGTTGGTTAAGAAAGCATATTTATATTTTGTAGTTTAAAACTTCTAGCTGAAGAAATTACCTCATAATTCATTATTCATTAGAAAACTGTTTTTACTTGACATTTCTTTAGTTGTTATAAAATAATGTAAATTTATCTATTTTCATTTTTCCTTTCCAAGTAAATAAGCGCAAAATTCCTTGATTGCAAAATGATATGGTTAACACAACATCACAGCTGTTAAGTACAGGCAAACATGAGGTTAATGATCAAAGTGTCTTTACTGTTTCAGTGAAGGTGAGGTAGATGACGCTTTATAGGCTGATATGCTCTATCAGCAGATTGGTCTTGTTTACCCGAGTCAATTGCTGATTGAAGCCAAATATCAACAATGTCACCCAATGTCCGATAAGAAGAACGCTGTAAAGGACACGGCAAATAGAAGAACTCACTGACACCAAACTACTAAAAGTAGGTGTGTGTAGGTAAGAATCAAATCAAAAGCATACGAGCGATTCCTGAAATTCACACTTTGAAAAGTGAGACGTGTGCCTGTGCTGTCTGCACCTTGTTTTACAAAGTGAGAATTAGGAAAGCACGTCTGTATGAAACACGTATGGCACACGTTCACACTTTAACTTCCGAGTCTCCTTCACAGCAATTTCCAGAGTTTTCTCCATAAACCCGAGAGCAAGGTATGATGGGTAACGTTGAAGTCCGTGAGGAAAAGCCGGGCTGCTCCAGATGGGGTTACTGAGTCTGTTACACATTTTAAACAGGCAATGGGCTGTGAAATGAATAAACAGTAAGCATTTTTCTTGAAAGTGCAAGCATTTTCATTCAACATATGGACACAGAAATTAATGTGAACGTGTGCTGGCCTTTCTTACAGTGTTTCGCAGCATCTGTCGGCTTGCGTGTGTATGTGTAAACTATTTTATTAGTTAATCACATTTTTGTGTATAAAGGTTCCCAGACCTATATACACATCTTTTAAAATGACATCTCAATTTTTTGTAAAGGTGCACAGTAAATGCCATTACTGTAGGTTGATATAATTACATGCTGTGTGTGAATAAGTGAGTTAGGAAGAAAGGTCATTGGTTCTCTCCAATCTTAAGCTCACACACCGTGTCCCTGTGGGCCATACAAATACAGCATGTATTTCACACCTCTTCCTCATTCCCCTGCCCTCCGAGATCAATTTCCATTTAATTAGGGTCTGAAAGTTGTTGTGAAGCGCACACACATGTGAAGACGTTACTGATGACTAACGCTTTCTTTATCTTTACGGCTGTGTCGCATTTGCAGCTGTGCGATTCTCTGCCCTTATTGAAGTGTCTGCAATTTACAGAGCACGTGAGGCGTTTCATAATGCCACTTTACCCGGGTGGTTTGGTTTTAATTAAGATCACAAATCATGTCTTTATAGAGGTGAAACACTCGTGTGTATGGATCTCATAGATCTTTGACTGCCTGCGTCAGATATGCTGGTGTTGCATTTTGCTCATGTGAACATTTTAGGACTTTGTAATTTCCATGCTTTGTCACTCCACTCACCTGTCTTATTATTTAAGACAGCCGCTGTACTGGCAGTAAATAGCATTCATGTGAAATTGAATTATTGTGTTTCCCAAAAAGGGAAAGACATAAAAGAAGCATGAAAGGGTTCAGTGTGACTTGCATGCATTATATCAAGAAAGTTATCATCGAGTGATAACTAGAATGAAGTAGATATTCACTGAAAATCTTCCCCTACACTACCCCTCCATTCTGCATCAAACAAATATGCCACATTTGGTTACAGCACATGCTTGAACTAATGGCTTTTGGCTTCAGGGATGTGAAACCTTGGACGGCATGTTGCCCTTCGGTATCTGAATATGAGATTTCAGAGCTTTAGGAGAGGGTAAGATTATCCATGAATAGCCTATCCCTAAAAAGACTTGGGTTTCTGCCTGTTCAGTTTACACAGCAGCTGGGTTCCAGTTAACCCCAAAAATGTTGAAATTTGACCCAACAATGGGTTAAAATTACCCAGCATTTTGGGTTGAATCAACCCAGCATGGGTTAAAGTCGCAATGAAATTGAAATGAAAAACTATATATGTATTTTTAATAGTGTGGTATTATTAACAAATGACTTATCTGTGAGCTTCATTATTTTTTTAAAATTCGTGTGTGCTCATAATCTTTAATCAAAAATGCAAATCTCCTCCCCTCCTCAAAACGATCTCTCTTCACTTCCGGTCAAAAGTATGGCAGGTGGGCGGGGTCCGGGAGAAGATCGCAGTGATTAGCAATTAGCAACACGACCCAACTTCAAACGATCCAATCAGATCTCGATGGACAAATTCAAATCCAGCCCTGCCTTATTTCATCTCAAAAGCCGTTTCATTCGGATATACGTCACCACGGGGAAAATAAGGCAATCGCTACTTCCGTTTCATGGCGAATTTAAATTACAATCCAGCGTGCTGGGCTCGTCCTTTTTTTGACCCAATGCCGGGTTGAAAATAACCCAGCATTTTTAGAGTGCAGAATAAAGAACGTTTAAGAGAAAACTTGAGCGTAAATAAATTATTTTCATTTTTAAGTAAAGCGTTTTTCAGTCATCCAAGACAGTAACTGCATTTCTATTACCCTTCAAATTGTGCAAATTGAAATAGTGAATTAAAAATGTGCCCAATGGAACACTGCAATTTCGCATAAACTTCCAAACGGAAAAGCAATATACCATTGCAAAACTGCAGTGGAATTTTTTTCTTAGATTTACAGGTCAATTGATGTGTGTAAATGTCGCATGACTAGTCTTTTAAAATTTTGCGGTGTGTTTGTTTGCAAAACAATACAGAAGAGTGTGTTCGACTTCATGTGGCGTCACAAGAACCGACAATGGCATGACATCAAAATCAAGCTGGAGCGATTCAGGAGTCGATTTCAAAGTGGCTCTTGCGTTATTTTAATGTAATCTGCAAATCGGTCTGCATGGTGCTGAAGTCAAACCCACCCATCGACATGGTTTTTGTTATGACTTAGGGGCTGTCCACACGGAGACACGTATCACTGTATACGTATTAATTTGTTATCGTATTGGCGTGTCGTCCACACGGATCCAGCGTTTTGGGAGACTGAATCCGCTATTTTTTGAAACCGGGTCCTAAAGTGGATAAATCTGAAACCGACACCCTTGCGGCTTCGTCTGTACAGCCAATCCGTATATTTTGTGAAGCGAAAACATCATCACATCACGTGTCGGAAGCGTCACACGTAACAGCAACAACAATAACGGCGGACTACGTGATTGTGTTCGTGCTACAGAAGCTACTAAAGCCTACTAGCTTTATTACAGCAAAATCTATTGCTTCTATGCAATTGTGGTGACCAACAAGTGATAATGGACAACACCATACGTTGGTTATGCGCATGCTCAAAGTCTTCTTCTCCGTGTATAGTGTATATCTGTGGCAGAATTACAGCGCCCCATACTGGTCCGGCATATATACTATACCGCTTTCAGTCGGTTTCAGTGGTTTCGTGTTTACGGATTATTTTTTTAGAGCAAGGAAAAAAAATTATCGGATAGGGAATGCACCGGCTTCGTGTGGACATAGTCTTATTGTGAGACAACAAAATTACATTTTAGTCGCATAACATCGGTTACTTGTTGTTCGACTTCATGTGGCGTCACAAGAACCGACAAGCGCATGACATCAAAATCAAGCGGGAGCGATTCAGGAGTCGATTTTGAAGTGGCTCTTGCGTTATTTTAATGTAATCTGCATAACGTTCTGCACGGCACTGAAGTCAAACACACCCATCGACATGGTTTTTGTTATGATTAATCGTGAGACAACAAAATTACGCTTTAGTCGCATAACATCAGTTACTCGCTGCGTAATTTCGCAATAGTTTTTGTTGACGTTTAGAAAATAACGCTAAAGTTTTGTGCAAATCTTGGAAGGGCACCTATGGTCCAATTCATGTTTTTACATTTCCTTTGGTGCGTAAGTGTGTAGTAGCCTACATGTTAACGATATGCAAAAGGTACAAACCCCAAAGTAAACAACGACGCAAGTTATTGCCTCCAAAATAAATCTCTTTTCTTGGACTCCAACAAACACATGGATTGTAGGCAACAGTTTACTTCCTGGGATTGGTGATGTAGACAAGACCGACATCATCATAATTCCTCCAGCTTCGGATTCAGCCTGTAAGTTAACTCCTGTTATCAACCGAATCTTTCAAACATGGTAAGGAGCATCACATTTCCGGTTGACATCAGAGGTATTCAGACCAATCACAACGCACCGAGCTGGCCAATCAGGGACACAGAGCTTTTCAAATCTGTGCGTTTCAGGAAGAGAGAGAAATCTGGATCTATAAAAATTTATGGTATGTGGAAAATAATGTGTTTTTAACCATAAACTACGTGAACACATTGCATTATACCAAATACACAAAATAACTTTGGTTTTTTGCAAAAGGTGAAATTGGTGCTCTTTAATGTAAACACATCTAGTGATAAAATTGCATCTCAATCTTATGTTCATATTTACGGACTTTGAATGAGTATTGATCTTTTGTTTGACAGATTTGAGGCAATGCTTTTAACCTTGATGTCTGACCCCTAAATAAACACAAACTTTCTTTGATATTTCTCTCTCTCTCTTTCACACGCTTACTGTATATAAATGCTTTTAGATATGTCAGAATAAATGGACAGATGGATTAATGGACTATTTGTTGCTTTTAAAGCCATAGTGTCAGAGAGTAGCCTGAGTGACTGAGAACCGAAAAGCATCCTGTGGTTATTATGAAGGTTTGGGCGATTAGGACAGAAAAAACACCAATCAAGTGTAACACTGCTTAACAGCATGAAATTGATTTTAAGACAGGAAAAATCGAATAAAATTATAATTTTGGTAATTTGGGTTTCAATGAGTAAAGCTTGTATTTGCTTGAAGGAGTTTCCCAAAATAATTTAATTTAAATAATTTTTGCAACATTTAATTACTGTCAAACATGTCACACCTACAGTAAAGACACAGGTCATGTGGCCTGTCATTGTTATCAAAGAAAAGAGATCATTTACGTTTATGCATCTGGCAGATGCTTTTATCCAAAGTGACTTCTACAGTGCATTACAAGTTAGTACATTTTATCATTATGTGTGTCCATGAGATCAAACCCACAACCTTTTTTGCCGTTAATGCAATGCTCTACCACTAAGCTACAGGAAATATTAATGTTCAGAACTAATTTTCCCGCTTGTACAGTATGTTTTTTGGACTTCGGTCTGTTGGATGAACAGTACCATTAAGTCTAAAAGAGCTACAGCTGCCATTAAAACTTTGCCTTACTTTGCAAAAAGCAGTAAGGCTGATATATGGGTATAATAGTGGTCAGAATTCATTACCTCAGAATGAATTGAAGCCTGTGATACTTCAAGTGTGACATCATTATGTCAGTGTTTTGTCTTTGACTTATCTTGACTAGCAGGAAACGGGCGGATGCAAATAATGATTCATCAGACTAAATGTGACTTAACCTTGCTTTGTTGCTGAACCTTATTTTTTCACCATTTAACATTGTTAATACTATTATTTGAGTCTCTTTAGTGCTGTTCAATGCTACACTTTGTACTATGCTTATTGTTAAATGTTGAATTCTGCCTCATTTGTAAGTTGCTATTTTATAAAGATTCTGCGAAATAAATGCATTTGTTGATATCTTAGTAGCTGCTGACCCATTAAAGCCCACTGGACTTAAAACACGCCCAAACAAACTGCATTTACCGTACATGCATACTGTAGATATACCATACAAGTCTGAATAAATTGGATGCGGATACTGTACTGTACATGCTTGAGTGATGCTGTACTGATGGTCAAGCAGCTCTATAAATCATACTTTAACCTTCAGTAGAAAAAAGAAACGCTGACTGCTTGTTCCTGGAACACAATCTGCATAAAGCTGTCCTGATATAGATGTATGTACTTGTGCATGTTTTGCATTGTCATTTATTTAGCTTAAACTAGATTAAATTACACACAGTATGTGTGTTTTGCAAACTGTTTATTTGTGTATAGCATTAATCGTCGATATGTCACATCTGTCTGTGTTAATCTGTATGTGTGTAATATTCAGTGTGTTGGTAAAATGATCAATAAATGTTATTGAGTACTGTCAGCTGTACTCACAAGATCAGTCAGACGCACTCCTTTAAAGATGCACTGTGTAATTTTTAGAAGGATTTCTTGATAGAAATGCAATGTAATATACATAACTATATTGGTAGTGGTGTAAAAGACCCTACAGATTTAACGCCATTGTTTTTATTATCTTATTATGAGCCGTTTTTATCTATATACACTGCGGGGAGCCCTTACATGGAAGTCGCCAGTTTGCGCCGCCATGTTTCTACAGTAGCCCTAAATGGACAAAGTGCACATTTTGTTACTACATTGATGTGATTGTCCTGTGGTGGCTACCGTAGCTTCACTATGCGTTTTGAAAGGAGGGGTGAGCTGTGGACTGAGCCGTTGCTTGCAATTCCTAATCTCACCACTAGATGCCACCAAAGGTCTCACACTGCAGCTTTAAAATTCATTGAGTTAACACAATATGCAGGCACCTTAGAAAGTTTTAATATAGTATTTTCTCTTTCTCTCTTTTCTTGTTTTGTTAAATCATATTAATTTGCTATACATTTAGTATGATTTTAAGAAGAATGTTCAAAGAAGTATGTTTAGGTTTAGTAATTTCACTTTAATGGCAATGAAAAGGTTATTAGGAAGTAATTAAAATGCCTTATTTTCACAAATGTCACTTTAGTCATTTATTGTTATTTTAAAAATTTCAGATTTTTTGGCAAAAACCTCCACTTCTAAAAAAGTGCACTTCTTTAGGGAAAAACATGGTAAACAGTTAAAAAAAATAAGTTGCTTTCTTACTTAGTATTTTTGTTTTGTTTTCAGTAGAAATATCTAAAAATTCTTAAATCAAGATGTATTTTGTTGTTAAGCAAAATTACCTAAGAAAAAACTCAATTTTTGGACAAAAAATATACAATTTAAGTGAATTTGTGACTCAAACAAGCAAAAATATCTGACAATTGGGTTGAGAAAATTTGTGTTTAAGAAACAAATAAACTTATTTAAAGATTTTTTTCTTACCCCATTGGCAGATTTATTTGCTTTTTTAAGCACAAATTCACATAAATGTTATATTTTTTTCTAAAACCTAGATTTTTTTCTTAGGTCATGTTGCTCATCAAAAAAATGCATCTTAATTTAAGAATTTTTAGATATTTATTTTGTACTGAAAACAAGACAAAAATACTAAGTGTGGAAACAGCAAATGATGAAAGAATTTAAAATGTAACAATGAAGAAACTGAACCACACAGTAGATGCTTCCTAATTTAAAGGCTGCATCTTCCGGACCCCGTATCCAAAGGCCAATGAAGTCTTTGCGCAGCAATGAAGTCTGTCCCGATTCGGAGGCTCATTCGAAGCCTTCAGATGGGGCCTGTGTCCTTTGTTACGCTTCAAAGCCTTGGCCATCAGAGCCTTGGCTGTCCCAAAATTCAATGCGCGCCTGTGACATCTGGGTATTTTAAAATAAACATTCCTAACTGTAGTTAAATAAAAGTATATATTTTGCAAATGTTTTACCATTATTAATGATGTTTTAATTATGTGAATTAATATTATTGCTGTAATACTGTGCATTATGGGTTTTACTTTTATACATTTATAAGTTTGGTAAATTTGATACACTGTTGGGTAGTTTAATCTGCATCAATGCATCGTATTCTCTAAAAATACAATTTAAAGGAGCGGTGAATCAAAAACTCAATTTTAACTTGATAATTTGTTATATAAGAGTTCATCATACTTAAATGAACATCCTGCAAGTTTCAGAACTGAAAACGTCCGTGCTACTGAAATATAACCGTCTTTGGCACCAAGCCAGCTAAACACTCCAGTCTAAAATTCGGAAATATATGACGTCAAAGTAGAATTGAAACACCTCCCCATAACCAAAAGGACAAGTCTACTTTTGTAGCCCCGCCCACAGCTTCGCGTGACACGTGTGTCTCAGTAAGTAAACATGTCTTTAAAGATTGACAAATTTAACCAAAATGACTTTTTAAATACATTTTTTTCTGAGAGACTTTTATTTTGACGCGGTGATCTGTTATGATACCATGGAAACGCATTATCGGTTGTGAAAGAACCGCGTGGGAACAACACAGAAGCTAAATACTTCAATTCGGAGGCTTGGAACTTAACATTAGCAATATGCTTGGATAAAGTTTGCTTTTGAAGAAGTTCCAGCTCGTGTGGGGAGCGTTTGTTAACGTTGTGGACATGGATTCATTTGTAAAGAAGTTGATGCTGGATTTGCAGAGAGACTCAGTCAGAAGCACCACTTATATTGGATCTGACAACAATGACACAGCAGTATAATTCACAGTAAGACATTTTACTTTATTTAAGTTACTGCGTTTCACTATTGCTTTGTTAAAAGAGATTGCTTGCTATGTCCTGTTGTAACATCCGTGTCTAAATACGTTTGTTGACCGTTTTAATTTACTAAAAACATTAAACGATTAATAAAAGGTACAACACTTAACAATACGACTGTAATTTAAAGGTAGAAATATACAAAGTTAGTTATAAGGAAGGATTTATCAACCGCAGTTTAGATTCTGATGCCCGTTTACTGTGTTGTATACGGTAATTTAGGCAAGTTGCGTTTGAAAGGTCAAACACTCAACAAAGCTTATTTTTTATCATATGACTGTGGTATTTAACATTACGTGAATGTAAAAGCAACCTCACAAGCACAATAGAAATATACAAAGTTATTGATAAGGATTTATTAGCCGCAGTTTAGATTCGGATGCACGCTTACTGTGTTGTATACGGTAATTTAGTCACGTCGAGTTTTGTTTCTACTTTAATATACGTATTGTCATTTATGTGTATCATGTTTAGCACCCAGAATCTTTTGTGTCTCAAACATATTTGTGTTCGGCTGCTATTTTTATCACATTAATGTTTTTAAAACATTTCCCTACATGTAATGATGGGGAACGAAGCTGTCCAATCATAGCAGTGGGTGTTTACGTTCAGGTCTTCAATGCGGCCCGCCCCTTCAAACGAAACATTCCTCAAGACAGCCACTAATCCATGTTACAAAATAGCGTATTACTTATTGCTTTTGATGTTTTTGAATGTAAAAACAACGCGAAATGCATAAGTAGACATCAATCAACGTCATAAAGCAATAAAATCGACCAATTCACGGCCCCTTTAAAAAAAATATCTGGCTCCATATTTATTTTTAAAAGTCTGAAATGGCTCTGCTGTTGTATCCTGCTGATAGGCGCGATGGGTGGGAACAGCAGGTGATTCAACTCCCTTCATAGGCTAGACCGTTTCATTTCAGTTCGCTTCATGGAATTCAGATGCTGGATCCTTCGAAGACCGAGTCCCGCCTTTATAGTCTGCGTCCTTCGAATGATCCAGCCTTCAAATTGTGATGCACCCTTAAGAATGAGCTGTGATGCATGTGGCTGTATATTATACTGTTATGTATGCATTATAACATCTATTTTTACATAACTGCTGCTGGTTCAAACAAGCAGCTTCAGGGTTCAGGTTATGTGACGTGGACAGGGCAATTGAGCTTTAGAGAGGAATACTAAAGGGTTTGAGCTTTATGGTGTAGACATTGTAAAGTGAGCAACAGCTGTCGTCTGTCAGCATGGTAACAGCAAGATTCCTCTCTCTCTCTCTCTCTCTTTCTCTCTCTGTTTTTCTATTACAAATTCTTATTTAAGGGTTTATAGTATAAATATATGCTGTTCAGTTGTGTTTGTTCTGATAAGCAATAGGGAGATGGTCATGATTTGGAATTCATCCCGAAAACCTCAAGAGATCAAAAGCACACACTGAAATTAGCATTTGCTGCCACACACTAACAGCACTCGGTCGACACCATAAGGATTCTGTCTCTGAAACACTTACACTCACCATCAAACTGTCAACCTCATTACCACACACTGCATGTGCATTCATAGCCTGACAGACAGACCTGCCTGTGCATACATCGGAAACATGACTGGACTTAAAGGGACTGGATTAAGATTGATACAATCAGAGTAAACTAAAACAGAAAAAGGATCAGTCTCATCTGTGTAAACAGCTTTTTCTTAGGCTTTAAAATAAGACCTCAGTAATGAAGTGGAGAAAAGTAATGATGATTCAGACACAGTGATTTCTTGTCACTTTAAAGCATTACCTTTATATTGAAAGAAGAAGATTTACAGTATTGACGATGTGAATGTCTGGGTTTATCAAAATTGACCGTTTTTGTCGTGACCAATATAATAGTCAGATATGTCAAAGATTTACAAGTCAGGTGGACTGGTCAGTTTCTGCCAAATCGGCTGGATGTGCTTACAGGCTGTAAATGTTTATTTCCCCGCTGGCACACATTTCAAGTTTCAAGTTGTTATGTGCACAAGATGTGAATGATTACTTGAACATTGAAATGCTTGATGTAAGGCTCAGGAATTTTACAGCAAAACAATATAAAGTAAATGTAGTAAAAGCAAAAACCGTATAAAAAACATTTTTTTGGGATTTACAATATTTCCCAGACAGGGAGTATCTTAAAACAGGACTCGACCTTAGTTTAATTAGGAAATATAACTAGTTTTAACAAACATGCCATACTAAAAACATTACTTATGTGCATTTTGAGGCAAAACAAGGCACTGATTTATTTTAAGATATGTCAGTGCAAGTTGTTTTAAGTTTGGACGGCTCTTACATTTATTTTAGTCTAGGACTAGTCTAATCCTTGTCTGGGAAACCGCCCCATAGTGTTTTTTTTATGTCCAGAAAGGTAATAAAAACATCATCAAAGTAGTCCATGTGACATCAGTGGGTCAGTTAGAACATGTGTTGAAGCATCAAAAAAACATTTTGGTCCAAAAATTAAAAAAAGTACGACTTAACAAAAATTATGCAAGACTAAAGTCACGTGACTGCAGTGATGCGGACGACGTGTTATCCTCAGACATGTTTGCAAAGTTTTTTTTTTCAAACTTACAGTGTGCGTCTCCCTCAGACTGTAAACGAAGCCTTGGCACACAAAAAAAACCCAGCTGGGGCCCACCAAATAACACGTCATCCGCGTCGTACGTCATCCTGCAGTCATGTGACTTTAGTCTCGCATTTACGCTTCACAAAAGATGTGGAAGAGAAAACAATGCTGAACAAAGTCGTAATTTTTGTTATTTTTGGGACAAAATGTATTTTAACACATTCTAACTGACCAACTGATGTCACATGGACTACTTTGATGAAGTATTTATTACCTTTCTGGACATGGACAGTATACCGTACGTAGATTTTCAATGAAGGGTCAACAAGCTCTAAAACTAAATCTAAAACATCTTAAACTGTGTCCCGAAGATAAATGGAGGTCTTACAAGTTTGGAACGACATGAGGGTGAGTCATTAATGACATTATTTTCATTTTTGAGTGAACTATCCCTTTAAGGGATAGTTTACCCAAAAAATTATAACTCTGTCATTATTTACTCACCCTTCTGTTGTTCAAAAGTTGAGTTGGTTTATTATGTTGAACACAAGAGAAAATATTTTGATAAATGATGGTAAACACACAGTGGAACGGTACCCATTGACTTCCATAGTATTTATTTACCCAGAAAGCTTTCCTATAATGCACATTATGTGTTTGTGGACAAAAATCTACATGTGTGTTCATAAACAATCAATAGATATATCCTGTCTGTATCCCACAATATGACGGTTAAGTGGTTGGTGCCTGTTGAAGTGGTTGAGGGGAGTATATTATAAATGTCCACTTTGCCAACATGTGATTTTATTTTTAAATACTTTGAAAATAACCACTGAAATCATAAATTACATACATGTAGGTCCATGAGTATTAAAGGTTGAAAATGTTCAGTGCTATCTGCTTGGGTTAAAGTAATAGCATGATCTGTGGCCACAAATTCTGCACTTCAGGACAGCATCACTTAGATAAATTCACTAACATGCTTAATATTTAATTTGCAAAAAGTTAAGCATCACACAGTGGAATGCAGTATAGCTGAGTTAGTTACATTTCATTTTGGCATCAATTCAACATTTATCCTTGTAAAAACAAATCTCTGTATATTGATTTTCAATGCAGAAAACGAGCATTTCAAAGTAATTAAAAATGGCTTTTCTGTTTTATTGTTCAGTTCATGCCTTGGTTTCACAGGGCTAGTCAGCTAGTTGTTGTTTAGGACCACAAAGGTTTTTGAATCACCCTGAAGAGTGGACCATTTCTACTGTACTTAGTGGTCCGATATCATTTCTTTTATAAAACATTTCTAGATTTGCTGGAACCAATCAGTTCTCTGTAATAATTACGTAACAGAAATCACACACATTCGTTCTGCATTGGCCAGTTCCAGACGAAACTGAAATGTGTCAATTTTAAAGTGTAAGACCAGAAGAGAAACCTTCTAGGTGCTCGTTAATTATGTTTTCTTAAAATGGTTTGTTGAATAAACTGTTCTTGGATCAGCATTTATTGCTGAAATATAGTTATTTGCCCAGTGGGGAATGAGGCTGTTTCTGAGTCAGCGAGATGGCAGAGAGACACTGCCCATTGTAATTAGCATCTGCTCCTGTAATGTACTTTCATGAAGTTTAATGGTGTTACTCAGCGTTTCAGCTTTTTACTGTTGGCTTTCACTTTCTCTGTGAAAGCTTTAAATTGTGATTGGCCAGTTGGGGTCTTGGATTGCTGCATTGCAGTAGTTGTACCAACAAACACACACGTGTATCCACATTTTCCCCTCAGTGTGATAGGTTTTATGTTCACAGATTTCTATTCGTTTCAGTAATAAAAGTATCCATTTTACGTGTGGTTTAGTGGTTTTAAAGAGACATTCCACTTTTTTTGGAAATAGGCTCATTTACCAGCTCCCCTAGAGGTAAACAATTGAGTCTTACCATTTTGGAATCCATTCAGCTGATCTCCAGGTTTGGTGGTACCAGTTTTAGCATAACTTAGCACAATCCATTGAATCTGATTAGACCATTAGCATCATGCTAATAAATAACCAAAGAGTTTCATTATTTTTCCTATTTAAAACTTGATTCTTTTGTAGTTACATCGTGTATGACCGACAGAAAATAAAAAGTTGTGATATGGCAGATATGGTTAGGACTATACTCTCATTCTGGTGTAATAATCAAGGATTTTGCTGATGTAACATGGCTGCAGCAGGCGTAGTGATATTACGCACTGCCCGAAAATAGTCCCCTGCCATTGAAAGTAACCATCTACACAATGGATCCACAGAAGAGTGTCACGGCCGGGGGCGGACCCAAAGGTAACTAAAAGGCCACGCCCCTCTCTAACTTCCACCTCGAGGAGGTACCCAAGACCACTCCAATGACCAGACAGACGAGTATACTACAGTTAAAAGTATAACTTTATTTAAATAGTTAAAAAGAAGAAAGGGCAATTAAAACTAATAGAAATCTTCTTGTCTCCAGGGGCGGTTTGGACCAGGAGATGGGGACAGAGGCTCCTTTCTGGCTTGATCCTACTATCCGTGGCGCCCTCCGCTTCCTCCTGGAGGCAAACAAGTATAGCACTGTAAGTAAACTGAATATTTCGCACGGGACTTCACCTGCCGGCTTTTTCACCCGTCTCTCCTATGCCCTTAGGTTCTTCCAGTTGGGGCCCCTCGCTCTCCTCGGGACGATGTATGAGGGTAAAGGCAAGTATTACACTCTTTCTCCACAGGTCGTTTCTTCCCCCCAGGTAATGCTGTGAACACAGACAATTAGACACGCCACACAGACAGGCTACTCACGGGGCTGGACTATCCCGTTCGCTCGAGGCGGTGCACTAGGACACAGGTAAGTGTTTCTCGCTCTCTTCGCTGTTCGGTTTCCAGCTAGGGCGCTGCTTCAAGCACGGACAGAACTGTTGTACCACACAGGTAAGTTACTCACGGGGCTGGGCTAGCCCGTTTGCTTCGAGGCGGTGCACTAGGACAAAGGTAAGTGTTCCTCGCTCTCTCTTCGCTGTTCGGTTTCCAGCTAGAGCGTTGCTGTAAGTACAGGTAGGTTAATGTATCACACAAATAGGTTACTCAACAGGTACGAACGTCTTGTATACTGCAGACAGTGGGCCCTTGTGGTAGTGTCCGTGTACCGTATACCTCCACCCGTCTGCTTATGCCTTCGGGGTGTCGTAGGGACTAATAGGTCAGATGTGGCGGAGCCGAACGCTTCCCTGGCTCTCCCTCCTTGCTTGGACACTTGGGGCCACAATTTGGGGCGAACTCTCGATGAGGCTCCGCACACACCAAAGGTTTCTGTGGAATAGATCCCAAAAAGAATGCCGTGACCTGAACTCCGTACGATACACTTAAGTTGCTACTCACTTGCACGTGTTGGTCCTTCCTCACGAGCCGTCCGAGGCGGGGGCGGTTCCTGTCATTACAGACACTGCACACACACAGCAAGCTTTGTGTAAACACCAAAAGATAAGTTCACTCACCCCACAGCACTCGGCACACTCTCACGTGAATTTCTAGGCGGGCCACCTAGCCTCGACCGGTCAGTGAGGCCCGTTGAGCTTTGCTCCCACCGCAGGAGAAACAGTATGGTAATGAATGAAAGAAATCAGTCCAGCCCCTGTGTGTTAATTGCTACCCGTTTGGCTCACCCACACTTCTTCTATCCGCAGAGCCAGGTGACCTACAGCAACAGCTCCTACGTCGTCTTCCTGTTCGCACTTCCGATTGTTTCCCGGCTCTCCCACACTTCCCTCTTCCCAGTGGGGCCAGGTACCTTTAACACACTCAGAATGCACAATGACAACCTTAGATCAATGCAACATGCATGTACACCAGCGATTACTCACTCGTGATCGAATCTCACAACCTGGTTGTACTTCCGGTGGTCACGCGGCTCACCCACGCTTCCTTTCACAGTGGGGCCTAGTACCTTTAACACACTCAGAATACACAATGGTAGCCTTAGATCAATACAGCATACATATACATCAGCGGTTACTCACTCGTTGTTGAATCTCACAACCTGGTTGTACTTCCGGTAGTCACGTGGCTCACCCACGCTTCCTTTCACAGTGGGGCCTAGTACCTCTAACACACTCAGAGTACACAATGGCAGCCTTAGGTCGATGCAGCATACACATATACCAGCGGTTACTCACTCGTTGTTTGCACCCAAACTCTAGGGTTCCAATGCAATCATCTGTCTCTGAATCATCGCATTACAAAATACATCCGTGTCCAAACCTCTTCACCTAGTCACCGTTTGCCTCTTTTTCTCCCCAAGGGTTTGGCGTAGATCCGTCCAACAGCTCACACAACAGCGAACGCAGCGTGTACAAAGTACACCAACAAGCCCCTCCGATGCAGTGCTCCTTTAATTTTCACCGCTCCGTCCTCTTCGCCTTGCTTGGCTGCCGCACTCTTTCCATGCGCTATAAGCGCCTCCGTGGATCAACGGCGCCCTCCGCCTCCTCTAAGGACGGAGCGTGTATTCGGATCTGCCCTAGGCAGTAAAGCAGCTCGTGCCCGAAGATGAACTCCCTCTGTGCGTTGCTACAGCCCTATTTATTTGGCCCGTCCTCATGTCCTCTTCCAATCATGGATCGCTCCCTTAATCCTGCGCACCTGTTTCCAATAAAACCCCGATTGTGTTGCTAGGGAGATCAGGAAGTACAAATTATTAAAAATCGGGTCCGGGCGGAAACCATGTCCAAGCGGAACTCTTCTCTGCCACTTTTGGTTCCCGCCCTACCATAGTCACCTGGTGACAAGAGTCAAGTTTTAAATAGAAAAAAATCGAAACTCTTTGGTTATTTTTTGGCGCGATGCTAATGGTCTAATCAGATTCAATGGATTGTGCTAAGCTATGCTAAAAGTGCTAGCACCAGACCCGGAGATCAGCTAAATGGATTTCAAAACGGTAAGAATCAAATGTTTAACTCTAGGGGAGCTGAAAATGAGCATATTTTCAAAAGAAGTGGAATGTCCCTTTAACATAAATCACACAAGAACAAGAAGTACAATATAATGTTGGTGTTATACATTATTTGACTGCATGTTTTCTTGTAAATGAGCATTTTTTATCAAGCACTTTTTTGTATGTTCAGTAATTTCACTTTAATGACAATAAGATTAATAGTAAATAAATGTCACTTTAGTCATGATCTCATTTTTGATGACAGTGGCGTTTAGGGGCTTTTGCATTTGAGTTCCAACTTTATTCCCATCTCTTTTTCATTTGGCCAGTAAGCAGTCACATACATCATTGACCTTCTATGAGATATACAACAGGGCTCTCAAAAGTAAGCCGTGCATGTTTCATTATGTAAAACTTGTTCATATATTGTGTTTTGATTTATTATAACAAGTACTCTTCTATACACTCTAAAAACTCATGTTATTTTCAGCGCTGGGTATAAAAGAGACGAAGCCAACGGGTTGGGGTGTAATTTAACTTATAGGCCTATTTGGTTGTTTCAAATAAAATTTTCTGAGTTGATTTAACCCAACGGCTGGGTTTGTCCATTTTTGACCCAAAGCTGGGTTGAAATAAAACCCAGCATTTTTAGAGCACAATTACTCTGTCCTTGGTTGATTGTTTAATGAACTGAGACTGGTGTGTGGCCACGTTTAATTAGATGAAAGAATTTCCGCTGATATAGAAAACAATGTCCTTGAAATGCATGTGCATGCTGAATAATAATATGTCTTATGCACATGTTCTTTATTACTAGAATATTCTTAACTCAAGCTGGTACAAACAGTCAAAGTTTTACTACCTACTTTAGATACACATTAGGGTCCAGACCCCTAATGAAAATAGCTTTTATTATCAAGTAGTTTTTTATCTTTTTACACATTTTTTATTTAAATAATAATACACATTTTTATGAAACAGATTTCATGATTACCCAGATATCATGCAGAATCTTAAAATGTTATTTTTCAACTTCATAACTTTTCTTTATACAAAACTATTTTTTTTCAAAATTTTCAATTTCTGCAAAAAACTATTTCTATATTTCCAATGAGGTCTTAGATTTTAAACCACACTGTATCTTTGCATATGCAGTAAAAGCATTATGCCCATATTGAGTGAGGCCTGTAAAGTGTTTGTGTTAAACACTAAAGCCTGAGGTGTGTCTTGCGTGATTTTAAAGCAATTATTTTCCTAATGCATTTACAATGAGACAGCAAGATATAAAGAAATAAAAGCCAGGGGCTGTGGGAATAAAATGGAGACTCAACTAGGTTGAGGATGATGAGGTTCATAATACAGTACCGAAACAATACATTATACTGTAAATTAACCTAGAGCGGCTACAGAGCACTTTGGCTCCAGTCAGCTGCAGTGTATTGAACTCAAGATAATATCTTTTTTTATAAAGACATTCACAAATCATAAAACACCGAGATTTATTTTTATTGTCATGCCAGGGTTGGTCAGGGGGTAACCATAGTTTTAGTTACACATTCTGTCTCATAATAAAGTATCAAAATGTTAATAAATAATAAAGGCTTGTTTTGAACAGTGTCATAGTTCTGATTGATCTGATTTACAGCATTATTATCAAAACAAACACTAATTAGTTAGATTAATTGAACTCCGTCTCCGTCTGAGGGAAACAGATTTGTGTTTAAGATGGATTTGCAACAGAAATTTACAATCAACACAGATTGGTGATATTAATAATACAATGTGTGTGTATGTGTTTTGTAACCTATGTGGACTTCAACCTGAATGAACACCAACCTAAATTGAAAATGTACATTTTTGTAATTGTAAAAATGCATAAAGTTTCTGTGAGAGTTAGGTTTATGGGTAGGGGATAGAATATACAATTTGTACAATATAAAAACCATTACATTTAAGGAAAGTCCCCGTGTTGATAATAAACCAGATGTGTGCATTGTGTGCATAATGTGCTGCATTAGAACTTGTTGTGCATGCTGTAGTAATGGCAATTTTAAATAATATTAAACATTAATAATATTGTGCTAGCGGATGATTGCCGGGCAAAGTGTTCATGGTAGGTCCATTGTGATGCTGTTAACTTCTAAACACAACGTTTGTGATTAATGTATGTTTTATATGGGATTGGCATTGTGATGGATATTTAATAGTCAAAGCATTTCCTTTCCTCCTGATTGTATACTGAGGATCATTAAACACTCTTTTACTGAATATGTTAATACAGAAGCAACAGATTAGATAGTCAGTCATTCTGCTGTCTTTTTTTTGTTGAAAATATGAATCATAAATTAAGGCAGCGAATGATTAGGGATGCAGCACATATCCTAATATTTTCTGCTGCACTTTTCATAACTCTTAAGTAAACTGCACCAAAAAAGTAGCTCAGATCACCTCTGTCAAAATGAGATAACAATATTTACCAGCACATATTATACATTCCTTAAATACTTTCCATTCAAATCCGCATAATCCCAGCCTCAGGCCATTCAGAAATACTGGTTTGTTGGCAGAATCCATTAGAAAAGAAAAATGCTAATTTACAAGAACGCACTTACGGTGGGTTCACACAAGCTGCGTTTGAGGCGTCAAATTCATGTCTACCGCGTCTAGTTTGCCGCTTGAACATTTTGAGTTTACTCGCTTCATTGGCTGGTGAAATTCTAGTCATTGAAACATTCACGTGGAAATTTGCGTCATGGGAGGTGCTTTTGCAACTCTGCTCACTTCCTGTAATCACATCACTACTAAAGCAAGCTCCTCAGCGCTGCGTGTTTTTTCCCGCGGCAACGCTCAATTCGCGCCATTCGCGTGAACTAGATGCACGTCTCATTCGCGCCGCGAGACCTCACATGTCTTCACATTGACTTAACATTGAAATCACTCGTGCTTGACCCCTCTACCGCGACTGGTGAGAAAGCAGCATTAGAGGGTTTTGCATCTGAGCTATTCAATTGATTTATTCAGTAAAAGCCTCTCTTCTGCAGATAATGATGAATAAGATGACTGATCCAGTGTAATTCACTACATCCTTTGATATGTTACTCCAACTTTTAACTATAAAAACTATAAACCTACTTAATTATAAAATAATAGAAATAGTTTTGAAGTGGATAACAGATCCATTCAGGTTTTAATGTTGTCATTCACCAGCTGTATTTAATCTTTACTTATGCATATACAGACATTTGTGCTAAAGGAGCAGAAATTTTTAAATCTGTCCTCGCCATCCATGGTCAATTAGCAGAGATTTAAATTGATTAGAAATTAGTTGTAATGATTAATATTACACAGGTGTGCAATGAATAAGGAGTCTGGTTGCTGGATATTGAAATTAAGAGTCTTTATTAGAGTCATAAAAGTATGTGTGTGTGCTTGTTTGTGCGTGTGTGTGTGTGAGAGAGAGTTTTTGCAGTATCTGCAGTATACTAAATGAGGTAATAAACTTAAAGTAATGCAGTGTTGGCTTGTGTATCATCTGTCTACAGAGTAAGTAATGTATGTAATGTTATTTAGAGAACGCCTGGAACCGCCGGTGTGTGTGGTCAAACACCTAAACAAATTTTATAGCCACAATTTGACTATCAGTGGGATGATTCACATCGTATCTTATTAGGACCGACACATTTACGTACGAGTATTCTGAAATCAATGATAATTAAATATAAACCTTTAGCTTATTCAAATATTGGTGCAGTCATCTCAGTGAAGGTTTGTACTAACAACACTGTATAAAATAATGGAACGTGTGTGAAGTAGTAGATACAGTAAATGCATAAACGTCACCTAAAATATAGCCTGCAGTTGGGGTCAAGAGTTTTACCTGTTAGCAGTCCTTTAGTAATATTATAAAACGGGCAGTTCTGGTTCTTCATTCTGATTGGTTGAAACGCGTTCTAAGCCGTGATAAAATCATAGACAGTAAAAGAAGGATAAAATACACTGGTAACCTCACGGTTCAGACCACATTACATTAGTATCACTGCGCCACTGTTGCTGCGTACTGATTTATGAAAATAAACACCACAGTCTATAATCATATTTTAAATTTGTCTACAATTGCACAATTAATGGCGATATCCAGATAAATGTCAATAAATATTGTTGAGTCATCTCGTCGATAAAGAGAAAACGTTGTCTGAGGAGTTTATAAGTCAAGTTCATACGTCTGCTATTATCCACTGGGTGGCGATCTTACCCAACTTAAACACTGACGCATTCACTCAACACTGAAAACACAGCGTGTAAGTTCTGATGGCTCAATCTGATCTCTTACTAAAGTTCTTCACAAATATGGAATTATCTCCGCTTTTAGCTAAAAAATTTGAGAGGTGATAAGAGAACAATGAAGGTAGGATGAATGAAAGTTTTTTTTGTCTGTTTTTGTTTGAAAGCGGATGGTCTGTTCTTTCATTTGATATTTTATGGTTATTTAAGAAGATAATTTTTCTGCAAGGCATTAAACTAAAACTGGGTGGCAACTTAAAAAAAAAGGCTGACGGGGAAAGAGTTCAGCATGCTTCCAAGCATATTTGATCATCACTTCAACAGTTGCACAATATAAATGTTAATGTATAAATTAGATAAATGGTGATTTATAAAATAAACACCACAGTCTTAAAACATATTTTCATTGTGTCTTTGCTGCATCTCTGTTGGTTGGAACTGCGCTCTGTTTCAGTCACACTTGATTCTGAGGAACTACTTTGTTTGGCGGAAGAGTAATATTTGTACTAATATAATTACAACTTATTTGTGTTTTATTTTATAAAATCCCGCTAACGTTATGCATATGAAGTAACCGTTTTATAAACGCAATAAACCCCTTGAAGCGTTGGGTTACCAGTGCATTTTATAACAGCTAAGGGGGTTTTAGGCACTCCGCTTCGCGTTGTGCCTAACAACGCCCCTTAGCTGTTATAAAATGCACTGGTAACCCACTGCTTCTCGGGGTTTATTGCTTTAATTTAACACAGTGGTTACACACACATACAGTAGACTTGAAAGTCCACATTTGAGAGAATAAAGCTTTATAAACATTTGATTTAGCAACATTCATTAATTATCAAAATAAGTGAAGTAGTGACCTCATTTGATCTCTTATTTTGAAATATTTAGCAGCAATCAAAGCGCAAAGCTCTCTGTAAACAGGAGAACTGTAAACTGAGTGGACTGTCAGGATGAGACGGCATCTTAACTGGAAATCATGTTGAGCAAAAGAGAACACATATACATTCACATGGGCTGTATCTGAAACAGGAAGCTTATGGCTTGCTGCTCTCACTTCTTTTGCATGAAGACATCTTAGTAATGATCATGACATTTTCTAAAACCATTTATCAATGAATCTCTCTTTCTCTCTCCCCTCTCTCTCTTTCTCTCTAAAGGAGAGACACACATTGCTTCGAGGGGATAGTCTATTAGCGAGTGCCTATTCTTACATTAAAACACAAGTGGGATGGCGGGTTAAAGTTGGCATTCACTATATAATGTCAGATTATCGCTGCTTGTGTTGTTAGCATGCTGCACAACGTTTTGTAGGCTACATGTTTATGTAAGAGCTATCTCAGGTATTTTAGAGCAATTATTGAAATAACCTACATAACTTGCTCGCAAAATGAAACAAAACTAAAAGAGGCAGAGAACAGCCGGAAAAAAGCGCTTATTTACTGCGGGACAGATGTAAAAACATTGTGCTCTGTACATTACACATTAGATTAATAGGCGGAAACAACCTATAACCTTCTCCAACCCATACGATTGCTTTGGTCGTTTGTCCATTTCACCAAATACGACCAATAGACCCCTTCAAGGTTTGTAAACATTGAATGACTATCGGGTCATGCGCAGCATGGGGTCAAACTGTTCATACTAGGGTTGGGTATCGATAAAGATGTTCCAGATCGATTCGATTCTGATTCGCACGCTATCAAATCGATTCGATTTTGATTCTCGATTCAATTTTCGATTCCGGTTCCCTGGGCGGTATTTATACTCGATTCAAGCATCAACGTCAATGAAGCACCTGAAACCAGGCCCGGAGTGGGTAATCGGGAGAACCGGGAGAATTCCCGGTGCGCCGCTTCACTTTTGGGCCGGTCGAGTTTTTTTTTTTTTTTACATTTGTCAGGTTGGTGAGTCTATCTTCTCTTAAAAAACACTTCACACGTTTCGCATTGACACTGCAGCGCGCAGCCTCTGCATGGGTTGTACCATGTGAGGGAGTTTTCCCCTCCCCTCCCATAGAGTTGGTTCGGTCCATAGCGCGTTGAAAACTTTTCTCCGGTAGGCTGGGCCGGCCCTACCGTAACAATACGCGTCTGAGAGGAGGAGGGCGTAAAAAACAGGTTGAAGAAAAAATCCATTAGAGGATGATGCTGCCAAATGTGCCAAACTTACAGATTTATTTTCAACAGGTAACTTAAAGAGAAATAAGCCTAGTAATGATTAGCATTAGCAACGTAATTATTCGGCTAATACCGATGTCAAACTATTTACAAGCCAACATTTTTTTTAAAGTTAAAATATTAGCCTTTTGTGTATACATGACGATTTATAGACTTTGCAAATATTATGCAAGCGGCTTCTGAGCAGCAGATAAGCCAGTTCCCCGCTAAAAACGAGGTGGCAATGAGTAAACAATATGAATTAAAGTTATGTAACAATCAGGTTGTGTTCATATAACGCCTTTTGTGTCCCCAGTCAAAAATGACCAGCCGAAAAAAGCTTATAAATCACTTGTTATGCTATATATTTACCCAATATTGGATTCAATATTTTTGTCAAATTGTTTTCTTTTTTAATTCGGACTGGGTTTTATGTTTCTATTTGCATCTGATTAATCATAGCCCTCATAGCATTAGCAATGCTAATAATTTATCAACCTTTTCTTGTGGAATAGACTCCAAAAAGGGCTGGATTATTTTTGACCCATAATGTGTAAATATTGGACAGAACACGCTGCTGGGTTAAAATTGACCCAGTGCTGGGTTGTTTTAACCCAACTGTTGGGTTATTATAATCCATGGTTGCATAACAACAATCCAACATTGGGTTATTTCTAACCCAGCATGTGTTCTGTCCAATATTTACCCATTATGGGTAAAAAATAACACAGCCTTTTTTAGAGTGTAGAGGAATATTTTTGTTAACTTCTCATCTTAACTTTTACCTTATTTGTTTAACCATGATATTAATAGAAACTATAGTAAGAGCTGAACTGTTGCTTTATTTATCCAATTTGAAAAAAGTGCTAATTTAGAATAACACTTTGGAAAAAGTGGGCCGGTCTTGGGTACGAAACTCCCGGGCTGAAAAGTGGCCCCACTCCGGCCCTGCCTGAAACTGCCATTTTAAGCACTGAATGAATGAATGACAGGCTTGCCTCTCCCTTCTTGGTAACATCGCGCAAGGCAAAACTAGTGAAGAAGACTAGTAATTAGATTAACGTTAATCTTACGTTCAATGTTTGCAGAAATAAATATGAAAGAAAAAAAATCGATTCTGCTCTTTGAGAATCGATTTTGAATTGACCACATTTAATAAAAAACGATTAATCGGAAAATTGATTTTTTTGCTCAGCCCTAGTTCATACCATTTAGGCTTTCTAGTTGAATCTAACAGTGCTGAAAAATTATGACTTACCTGAAATGAAGTGAGCACTACAAACACAAGCCTCTTTGATCTTTGCATTGTCCCAGTCTGCACGTTTAATTGCTTGCCACAGATGTTGTATTTTTTGTTTTTGAGATTATGCAGGAATCCCGAAAAACTTAACGGCAGGCCTGGTGCGATTTTCAAAGCCCACGACGCAACTCAATCTGCTGTAATGACTTTTCTGACCCCGACATGCGCAGTGGGATCCGCCTGTGACGTGAACTGTGAAGGGGTCTACAGATGCATTTACTAAATTAGCGCCACTACTGACAGCAGGTTAAACTTAATATATTAGAATATAAAATTATATTTTGGTGTATAATTTTGCTATTATGACATGTACTGGGATAAGATTTTCAATTTAAAACGACAGGGTTAATTATATTTTATTATACATAACACTATTTTGGAATTTAGGGCAAATAACGTACCCATTTATTTATTATATGATATGAACACAGCATACAAAACAGTCACAACTTTAAAAAAATGTACTTAAAATATACCAAGTGTACCGAGGTCAAACAATCGATTTATTTGAAGAAAAGATGCAAAAGTGATGACAATCCTTCGTAAATATCAGATCCGGTGTACACCGATTCAAAAACTGCCACCAGAAGAAGGGAAATTTTGTCTTCTATGATTGTGAAAATGCATTGGCTTTCGTGTGTCTCATGACCGATTGCATCATTACGTCAGCTAAGAATGTAAAGCGCTATTGGCTCTTGTGACCGACTACGTCATGCTGGTTTATGTTTGACTGAGATCTGACTGTGCGTTTTGGGGCGCTGTCGAGCTCAGGAGGGCAGAGGAAGCCTTTGCCACTCTTGATCATTACAGTCAGTAGCCAACCAAGCTGTGTTCTCAATTTCCAAACATATTCATCTCACTTTACGACTTAAAATAGTCTACACACTCTGAAAAACATTTACGAGTTAACAGTTTAGATTTGATTAAATTCATATAGGGGCGGTTTCCCGGACCAGGATTAGCTTAATCCAGGACTAGGCCTTAGTTTAATTAGGAAATATAACTAGTTTTAACAAACATGCCTTACTAAAAACATTACCTGTGTGGATTTTGAGGTAAAACAAAGGGCACTGATGTATTTTAAGATATGTCAGTGCAAGTTATTTTCAGTTTGGAGAGCTCTTAAAAGTGTTTAAGTCTAGGACTAGTCTAATCCCTGTCCGGGAAACCGCCCCATAGAGTTCTATGTTTTCAAGTGAATTTATATTTTGATGGGGCACTGCCCCACCTGCCCAAAAGTAAACTCTATTTAGTATCGTCCACTTGTGATAAGATCAACCAAAATGCATCTTAATTCCAGGTGTAAACATGGCCTTACTGTTGCTTAAATTCAATGTGCCATTCATTGAGGGAACTCCTGCCCTTTATGGTTTCACTGAATAAATGAAATACTTTTCTTTTCATTTCTCTTGCCCAAAGACCTGCTTTGACAGGTTATTAGTTTTTTTGTGTGGAGGAAACAAAGTAGTGTGTAGGTCACATTGTTTTAGAGGGGGCATGCTTTAGCTCAGAGCATAGTGAATGTTCCAGTTTCAACATTGTCAGTGGCAAAGTTTTTCAAAGAAAAGTGCTGACATCATTTAATCGATGACAGATCACTTCTCCCTATTGAAATGTCAGGCCTAATTGGTCATTTGTCTTTGTGGACATGTCTTTTGTCCTATTATATGCCTCATTAGTTAAACACTATTTGCAATATCTGCTTTGGAACAACCAAAATCTTGCAGATTTCCAATCTGACAACGAAATACAATCATCATATAATATAAAATGTTTATCGTTCAAGCAACTAAATCAGCCATAAATATTAAATCGTTTTATTTATTTTTCAGTTTTTTATAAATTAGCATCTTTGCTTTTCTGTACAGTTTTCACATTTTGTGTCTCTCTGTTCTTATTCTTCAGTATATTGTTAGACCATCACATGCTCCTAAAGCTCTTTTTATTGCTATCTCTCTCTCTCTCTCTCTCTCTCTCTCTCTCTCTCTCTCTCTCTCTCTCTCTCTGCTTATCTCTCTCTCTGTCTCTCTGTTTTTATCTCTGTGTTTGATGGAGTGTAAGCAGTAAGACTTATGAGGTGGATATAATGACAGGTGAATCAAATGTGTGAAGGTCTCCAGGTCGTTGCTTTGATGGAGGTGTCAGCCTTTGCATATTTATACAAGTCAGGCTCCATCATCAGGTCCTTACACACACACACACACACACACGCACGCCTGCACACACACGCACACACACACACACGCACGCACGGCCGCACACACACACACACACACACACACACACACACACACACACACACACACACACACACACACACACACACACACACACACACACACACACACACACTTTCCCATATATTGCTCTTTTGCAACCTCTTCTGTATTTACTTGCACACATGATAGACCATCTCTGTAATGACAGCAGCCATAAACAGAAATGAAATGGACCCAATGGACCAGAATGAGACAGATATTCTTGTTTGACTCTCTGGTCATTTCGGGTGTGAGCTGTCTGTGTTATTCCAGTGGGGGGAAATGGACATTATATACAACCTTTCCATCCTACCGTTATTAGAAAGGGTGGTCCAGAAAATAAGACCCTTAGCCTATTGAACTACAGTAGACGTGAATATCCAAGTATATTACTGTTAGTGAACAATGCCTCTGACTCCCCCTCAGCAAACATTACAATTTAAAAATGAAATATAATTACCTATATTACACCCGCAATACACTTACACACACTAAAACATCTTTATCTCTCTGTGTTTCAGAAATTTTCATCAATTATGAAAAGATGTTGTTGAATTCTGCACACCATAAATATTTCCCTGATGATTTCTAAGAGGCACTTTGCAAATGTTAGGTTCTACTGTATGTAAGCACCAACAAACTAATTTTAGTCAATATTATATTCATGTAATGAATGAGCTTAATTTTTAAAAGAAAAAATAGAAAAAATATCACATTCTGCATTTAAGATGAGTTTAGTTCCTAGACTATGCTTTACTTTTGATATAAGCATACTATGGCTGGGCGATATATTGAGTTTTGTTAATATTGGATTTTTTTCTGGGATGAATATGGGATGAGACAATACTGTCTATATCGGTATGGTCTAATATGACCTTCATTTTTTGCAAAAGAAACTTTACACTGATCTCAGACATACGATTTCCAACCAGCTTCCATGTTGTGTTGTATATTTTCAAAAAGAGATGAAAATCCTGTCTTTTTTTATTTTCATCATACAGTTTGTGGTGACTGTGACATCTCATATGGCTTTGAGTTGCATGTAAACATCAAACCCCAGCACCATTCATCCCAAAATTAGAGATATAAATTTGGTCAATATTGTCCAACCTCAATCAATTCCCATTCACTCACTTATTATGAAATTATACTTTGGTGAATCTGTGCTGAACTAAACTTTTTTTGTAGCAAGTTTATGCATTTGCATTTTTTTTATCCAAAGCAACTGTGCATTTTGCATGACTGCTGTTGCTTGAGCTGAGTTTTTCACCTCCATACCTCTTTAGCCACACATTGCCTTCTCTGATGTTTGTTTGTTTTTTTATATCTCAGAGGCAAAAACTTCATTTTGTATTTATTCCAAGCTGAACATTATAGCTCTGCATTTATCTTCAGTGTAATTGTCTATGCAGTCCGAAAAAGCAGCCATACGTTATTTTGATGGCTTTTTTAACAGGTCGTGAATGAGAGGTGTGGGTGGGTAATTTGGGTCAGAAAGGATTTAATGATGCAATTTTTCTGTTTTATGTTTATTTGTGACCATAATTAACATTTTAACCACTGTCTAAACACTGTCTAACCAATAGTGGAACATTAAATCATGGATCAGATAAAATCCCTAACTTTATTGAACTGTTTTCTTTAATGGCTCTAAATGACGAATGCAAGAAACAATCTCTTTATGTTGTCTTGATGAGTACGACTCAAGATTAACCTTCTATTTGTAAACAAAGGCAAATTTGTTGGCTAATTTGAATTTGTCTTGTAAAATGGAAGAACAGTATCAATTTTGGACCAGTATCATTAGGAACAGAATCAATTTTGTCATCTTGATTGTAAAATATATTATTTTATGGTTAATCCTTTTTATCCTATATTATTAAAAGTTTAATGTTAAAAGAGCAATTTATTTACCCATTATACAGGTTCTGTGACATTCCAGGCAGAGACAAAATGGTTTTATTGAGCAAGATCAGATATATAGAGGCAATTTTTCTCACAGAACTTTTTGGATTTGAATTCTCTTTTAATGATCCTCTTTTAAAGGTTTTGCCCTCTTTTAAATCAAATTGTCTAAATACTATCCTAAATTTTCCCCATCCGTTGAATAGCCATTAACTAACAAAGCAAGTTAATTAAAAAACCTTTCTCAATTACAAAGTGCTCGACTTCATCTTCACAAGTATAAAGAGCACAAGAATTACAAAAGGTCTACTAAGAAATATCTTGACTGCTTAATATGGAAAGCACAATTACTTGAGGATCAAACAAATGCTTAATAAATATGGATTATACAGATTTTGCCATAGATAATTTGAATTATGAACATGTTATATGATTTGTCATAGGCAAGCTTGGAAAGTTTGAAGGCAAACTTTGTGCCTGCAAAGTATGTTAAACCCAATTAAGTCATTAATTTAAGTGCAGATATATCCTGGGACCCTCTTCATTTCCAAGGTCCCATAACCAGAAACATCCATTGACCCTAAAACGTCTACCACGTAATGGATATTAGATCAGATTTTACAGCATTTCTGAACTCTCCAAGGTCAATTAGAGTGGCTTTTAGTGCCATAAGTGACACTGGAGATAGCAAATGTGACAGAGATGCGGCCTTGAGCTACACAGTGTGTGTGTCTTTGTGAAAAAGAGCGAAGGTTCAGTTTTTTCTAGACTCATTAAGATTAGAGAGGTAATACGTGAGCAGAGGAGATAAATGGATTTAGTCTTTCACATAAATTAAAAGTTCATTTTGTCAGCAAACCATTTTTTATGTTCTTTAAAGGAGACATTTTACAAGACTTTTTAAGATGTCAAATAAATCTTTGCTGTCCTGAGAGTACATATGTGAAGTTTTAGCTCAAAATAGCATATAAATAATTTATTAGCATGTTAAAATTGCCACTTTGTAGGTGTGAGCAAAAATGTGCCACTATAGGTGTGTCCTTTAAAATGCAAATTAGCTGATCTCTGCACTAAATGGCAGTGCCGTGATTGGATAGTGCAGATTAAGGGGCGGTATTATCCCCTTCTGACATCACAAGGGGAGCCAAATTTCAAGACCTATTTATTTACATGGTTGCAGAGAATGGTTTACCAAAACTAAATGCCTAAATTTTCTAGGTTGATACAAGCACTGGGGACCCAATTGAAGCACTTAAACATGGAAAAAGTCAGATTTTTATGATATCCCTTTTAAATTGGTCTTTGTGAAACACATCTGAAAGTGACAGTACAATATAATAAATAACTGTCATTTGAGGTTTCATGGAAGTTATAATTTGTAAAAAAGTAACCATATCTTATTAGTTTGGTCCAATTCAAAGGCAGAGTGCACGATCTCTGAAAGCCAATGTTGACATTTGAAATCACCTAAACAAACACGCCCGTACCCCAATAAAATCTGGACCTTCTTTTGATAAACCCGCCCCACATATACGCAACCCAGGCAACGATGTTGGTTAGTAGACACTCCCCTTAAGGCCTAGTCCACACGGACACAGGTATTTTTATAACCGTGAATTTTTTCACGCGGTACGGCCGTTCGTCCACACGAAACCGCAGTATAAGGGCACTGAAACCGAGCATATTTGAGAACCCCGGCCAGGGTGAGCTTTTTAAGAAACCCCGGTTACAGTGGTGTCGTGTAGAGAGTAAAACCGGGAGTTTTGCCTTGCGACGTCAGAGTGTGCGCCGTTATCCACTGTGTTTGACGTCAAGATTGTGCGCCACTGACTGCTTTGTTGATGATTCTGTGCAATGGCGGACGTATCTTGCTAATAATAACTGTGCTAACAGGGCTTCTAACATGTATACAGATAGATGCTCAGTTATCTCACTATATTGCGGAACACGATTTGGGTAATATCCCCGCCTGCTGGTGTGGCATGCTCTTGACAGCGCTTGATAGCGTGCTTTTGCTTTATCGTGTGGATGGATATTTAATTTAAACCGAGCATGTGTGGGCGGGATTTTTTTTGGGGAAAACTCTGGTTATAAATATACCCGTGTCCGTGTGGACTAGGCCTAAGTCTGTTTTGATATATGACTCCCTCTTTCAAAGCGTTTCTCAAAAATCATGCACCCCACCTTTAAATAATGTACTGTTAACTCACCTTCAGTTTTTCCTAAATGGGGGGTTATAAAAATGGCAAAATATTTCTTTTCATGTATGTATGTGTCAATCACTGTCTGTCAAGTTCAGTTGCAATTTTGTTTTATTTAACATCTATATATAAATATAAGGCCAGGTTTTCAAAGACTTGCAACATTGTACATTTATAGAGGCCTAACAGATCCAAAAGTACTATTGTATTATTGACTATAAGCTATATAGTACTGTACATACTATATAGTATTATTGACTATAAGCAGTTTTTCCATTTGGGTTTTAAAAAATGTCCTTAAATAATCTTCTTCTAAAGGTTTTGCCCTATAAATCAAGTTGTCTTAGTTTGAATAACCATTGACTAAAAAGCAAGTTATTTAAAGGTGACATAGAATGATTGAACTGGGTATTTATCCTTGTTCTGTGATGTGACATCAAACATGTAGACAATTTTTTTTTGTTTTGGTCTGTATAGCCTTAGAAGCTTCCTAAAAACCTCTCTCAGATAGCTCTATTAGGGTGGGGGATTTTAAACAAGTGGTTTTGCCCCTATTTGGCTCCCCCTACTGGCTTAATCTCATTACTGATTGGTTGACTTTGCTGCCACTCAAAAAATGTAGCCAATTATTTTAAAGTGGAGGGGCAGGGAGATGCCTGTGATGTCATAAGCATCAGTTTTTCAGATTGGGCCGTTTTCTGGCTGACATTTCTAAAAGAGGAATTTCTATGAGACTGAGATGTTTAGCATGTCTAGCACTTTTTGTTTGTTCGTGAATGCGGGTAGACTACCATTATTCAAAAAAGACAAGGTAAAAATGGTTTTTCATTCTCTGTCCCCTTTAAAATACCTTCTTCAGTTACATAAATTTGGTGGACTTTTTCACTGAAAAATATTAAAGAGCCTAAAGTTAAACTAAAGACATTCATGAACAAAAACTGACCTATGAAAAACACTATTACTTGAGGATCAAACAAAAAATTAATAAATTGTATGCTGAAATGTCTGAACTTGAAAATCTAAAGTTCATAAAGCATGAGTTTGCATGGCACTCAAATAAGCTAGGTTTGCCAATGGTGCCCTTTTAAAATGCCATGGTTTTACTACAGATAAAAACATGGCTACTATAGTTAAACTATGGTTACTACAAAACAACCATGGTTTTGTTACAAATGAATAAACTACAGTAACTGTAAAGCCATGGTTTTCCCAAAAGTAATCAATGGACACAAAAAAACATGGTGAAACTTGTATTATTTGTCTTAATCATTAATTTTTAAACATTGTTCTGAATGTCTGAATTTTTATTGGTTGTCTAGAGCAACATTTTAATCTGTTTGTACAACAGGCTTTGCTGAATCAGCTCTGTCACAGGCTCTGCATAGAGCATCTGGGGCAGGGCCTCTACAGTTACAGATTCGCTCAAGAAAAGCTTGGATGCAGAACAGCAGGACAGATTGATTAGCCCTGCACTGCTTCTAATGAAACATTATAGATTTTCAATAGTCAGCTTGACAAGCACTCCAAGAACAATGCTTAGAATTAAGAGCCCGTCTCATTCTTCAGCTCTGTATCCATCATGACTAAAGCTCTGATTGATATAAGCTTACTGTGATGTCAGGTGACAACTCTTATAGTTTGTATCCTCTGTTGGATGTTGAATTGCATGATGATGTGCAGGTGAACACCTGAACAACATGTTGGAATATGACTGCAGGGATTTAGTGAGCGACCCATGCAAACATCAATAGGGTTAGGGTTTGTTGCCAATCAAGGCAATTTAAACTCTTCGGAGCCAGACTAACAAAAAAAGCAGAATGCTATGCTTATATTTTAGTTGATGATGATTTTGGTCATGTGAATTTTTATGTATTTATTCATATAGTTTTTGTTTTTGTTACAAGTTTTAATCTTAACAGGCTTAGACACTGAAGTCTGGTCTGTATGTCTGTCAAATGCAGCTGCTTTTTCTTGTCATCATTTGATCATCAGAGGAACAAAACATGTGCAGATGCCCCCATTGTTTCTTTTGATGATCTGCCAGAACTTCAAGTGCTCAAATAAATGCACATTCAATTCCTGTTCCTGAGCATCCTTTCTTGCCATGGCATAGCAATTTAGCTTTCTTGGATAGATTATGGTCCGTGTAACGCTTTTCAGTTCTTTTTTCAATTTGCACCATCAAAATGAATCAAATGAAAAATTGGTTTCAAAGTTTCATTTTTCAATTTTCATGAGTACTTTACAAACGGAAAATTGTCTCTCGGTTTAATTTTCAATTCTAAGTGTTTAGGTTGTTGCTTTAGAATTTCAGGTTTTGGAACAAACAGAAAAATGACGACTTGTTCTAATTTTCCATTTCTGTGTTTGCGCTTGCGGCTGGAACGTACCATTATCGCCGGGGGTAGAGTGTAGTCTACAGCCGGTCACGGACCCACAGCGCTATCGCGTTGAATCTCACCATATTTATCTCCTCTATGTATATTACACATTTATTATATATATTTTGAATAACAATAATGCCTGTAAACATTTATCTATCGGACCTCGGTTGCCGTTTTGGTTTTTATCAGTAGATGGCGATGTAACGACCTGGCAGTAAGTGCATGCACTCGAGACGTGATGGATAAACCTGTATCTGCCGCAGTTCAGCCTGCATAATGGCTCGGAAATTTTAATCATGTTACCCCGATATATTACGAGGTAGCGAGTCAGGTTTGTCACCTGAAGTTGCCGTTTCGAGTCTCACGGGCGGCCGCTTGGGACGTGTTATTGAGCAAGGCACTTTACCCATTGCTTCCCGGGCGCTGGGTGCCCACTGCTCCGGGTGTCATGACTAGCAGTGCGTGTGTTGACTACTTACTGGATGCATTCCTTACTTGAAAACCATGTCACTTTCACTTTTGTTTTCCTTTTTAAAAAACTTTATTAGCCGCGAATGCCCACCCCGTGACGCCTGCCCTGTTATATTGGCTCATTTACTAGCCATATTCATATTTGAGATATCCACAGTGTATCCATTCCCAGCTGTTCTACCAGCTAACGGATCACACCTACAGTGGTGTTAAAAACATGGTACACTGTAAGCAATTGCCGTAAATTTACAGCCAATTTTCAACACTAAAATACTGTTTTCATGTTAAACAGTTTAGTACTGTAATTAGCAATGCATTGTGGGCTGCTTAAATTGGAGCAACAAGACAGAGGCCCTCAACAGTAAGTTGATGTTTTAAATTACAGGACAATACAGTATTTTCTCGAAAATGCATGTTGACTGGGGAATTTGGAGCACGGTCAGAAGCAATATTAGTTTTATAAATTGAGGCTAGCCTTTTGCTTTTGGTCAATTTTCTTTTAAAAAATACAGAAGTAATTTGTCAGTAACCCCTGGATGGAATTTCGGGAACCATTATTTGGATTGGAGATTTTCCAGAAGAGGACGTACAATTTAGATGACGTGCTGCACATTCTCAAGTGTTCTTCATCAAATTCATCGGGTCTTGCATCTACAAATGAAACGGTAATTCAAATCTTATTCATATTGCCAAAAATGCTTGATATCAACTGATAGAAGCTTCTCTTGCTAGGGATTTAAACATGTCATTGAACAGTGAGGCTTAGATTTGAATAGCCAAAACAATATTACTTTTGAGTGGTATTTTGTTTAATTTTGGTAAAGTTAGCCGTAGGCTACTTCTGAATTTGAGAAACAACACTTATTAAAAAATTGACTTTAACCAAACCATAGGATTATTTGAACATCGACTATCCAAGATGGTTTTGGTGAGTTTTATTTTGTTTGTGTCGACTTTTAATGAAAAGTGTTTTACAAACAGTTAACAAGAAAATAAAGCTAATTGTAGTTTGGTTAAAGTTGAAAAGTCAAGGCTTTGCATTTTTCTTTTTAAACGCCAAATTGGTGTGAAAATATTGTCCTTCTGGACTCTTTGTGAATGCAATGTGTGTACTAGTTTGTGGGAGTACTACTACATATGTAAAAAGAGAGGTGTAAATATTTTTTTGGCTCAAAGGAAGCTGCATGTAAGCTACGTGTGACAACATGGAGTTAAAAAGATAAATTGTTACCCTTAAAATTTTGAATGTTAAATCTATTTAGAAGTTTGATTGTAGGTACCTCGTTCACGTCTTGGTTACATTCCACCTAGTGTTTACTAATTATTGTCCTTTTTATAAATTTTCTTCTTAAAAATCTTATTATGGTAAGGATAATGTATTTGTTCCCTCCAGTCTTCCTGCAAGTCCTCGCCTGATACCTGGTAATATACATTTAATTTAGAATCATTGATAGACACATTGTATATTTTATCCATTCATCTTGAGTTTACAAATGTTTACACAAGGTAACAAGTATTTCCATGTTGTTAAGTTTCAAGTGCAACAAGGCAAGTCACAATTAAGGGTTGGATGATCACCTTTAAGGGCTCTGAGGGCATCACACCAACATTTGCAATTGGACTTGCTGCTATGTTTGCAACCTACTACATTTTCAGCCTTCAGTATCAAGATGAGACAGCCTGCCCTCTGGAATTCATTCAGAGGTAAACCCCTTCAATCCCTGCCATCATTATATAGATATATACAATTAAATTAATGTGTTTGTATTTTATGCATAAAATGGAATTAGTACTGTACATTTCAAGCCTCAACACACACACACACACACACACACACACAAACACACACACACACACACACACACACACACACACACACACACACACACACACACACACACACACACACACACACACACACACACACACATTCTGGTTTCCATGTTTTGTGGGGACATTCCATAGACGTAATGTATTTTATACCACACAAACTGTATATTCTATTCCCCTTACAGTACCTACCCCAATCCCTAACCCCAACCATCACACAAAACTTTCTGATACTTCACACTCTCAATAAACATCATTCTGTTTGATTTATAAGCATGTTTCCTCATGGGGACATCAAAATGTCCCCACAAGGTCACAAAAACACTGGTATTCCTATCTTTATGGGGACAATTGGTCCCCACAACGTGATAATTACCAGGTACACACACACACACACACACACACACACACACACACACACACACACACACACAGGGTATAGACTTTATTATAATTCCATTTGATGTCATTAAAGGAATAGTCTACCCTTTTGCCATATTAAACTATGTTATTACCTCAACCTAGACGAATTAATACATACCTATTTTTTTTTTTAATGCGTGCACTGTACAGCACGTTATGAATGTGTTAGCATTTAGCCTAGCCCCATTCATTCCTATGGTACCAAAAAAAAGTTTTATTTTGTGGCACCATACTTACTGGTATAACTCCTCATGTAACAGTCTTTAAATAAGGAAAACACGGAAGTGTTTGGTGGCTTCCCTGTTTGGTACCATAGGAATGAATGGGGCTAGGCTAAATGCTAACACATTCACAACATGTTGTACAGTGCACGCATTGAAAAAAGATAGGTATGTATTAATTTGTCTAGGTTGAGGTAATAACATAATTTAATATGGCAAAAGGGTAGACTATTCCTTTAAATCCACTCAATTTGTGCAATGACGAAAGACAAAAAAACAATGAATTGCTTTTGATTTAGGCACTTCATTGATATAAATCAAGAGAGAGGAACAAATGCCAAAATCATCAGACAAGATTGTCTCTAAGAAGAAAGGTGTGATCGTCCAGAAGTCGTCTTCTGCAGTTAAATACACACGTGGCCATGCTACTGAAGAATCTCCTTGACTTTTTATTGGAACTTCATATAGATCGGTGAGTATATAATCTTTCTCTCATTTTTTGACAGTCTGGCATTGCCACAATTATACTGGTATTTTTAACTTTATAAGCATTAGCTTGGAGTTTATACTTTACATCCGTGATTGTTTAGTTTATTTATGAGTATGGTTGTTTTTTGTTCTTTGACAGTGGCAGCACTGGAATAATGCTGCAGAGAGGAACAGCGGCTACTAAAGTGATGATCGTCTCTTCTGGATCCACAAGAACTAAGATGTAAAAACACAAACCTACCTCACAGGACAATTTTAAGAGGTAACCTGCAAGTCTAGCTTGCAGTGGCACATGTGCCTATACGGTTTCATCCTAAATGTTTTTTATGCTTATTATTGATACATCCTGACAAAATGTTCTACTGTACTATAATAGTTTCAAAATGGCCTTAGGTATGTTTTCAAAAAGTAAACTATAGGTTATGCCCTTCACATAGGGGCAGTCTCTGACGAGCAATTTAAGAACGTACGTTTATTGCCATAGTCTAAAGCAAGAAACTACTGTTTCTGTTTACTACTAGAAAGCTTTTTCAACATTGTCCAACAGGATTTATTTTCTTTCCTTTTTTGTATTCATGTTGACATTGACATTTCTCTTTGAAATAAAGGTGTTTGATTTGAAAGTTTTTGTTGCTTATTTTGCATAATATTCACAATAATGCATATCTTAAGCAGTTGTCTTTAGCCCTGGGAATTCATTGGGCAAGTTCATGGGAGACTGATATTTTAAATATCAATGAAGAATTTTTAGAGACTAAATTTATGTTATTTCAAAAATGCTGCATATTTCTGTGATTATTTGGAAATTACAATAATATTGTTTAGGTTGTTACTTTAAACCTAAACAATATTATTTTAGTTTCTAAATAAATCACAGAAAAATGCATTTATTTTTTACTGTATTAGACTGTGAAATTATTTAACAGTGTGACTACAGAAGTATTCTGTATTTCTGGTTTACAGACTACTACCGTAAATTAATTTTACATATGAATACTGTAAAAATAACGGTATACTGCTGGCGTCTCTGCTGCCAGCTCTTTACTGTTAATTATATAAATACAGAACAATACAGTTTTTATGGTTTACAGACTACTACCGTAAAGTCATTTTACGTATAAATACCGTAAAAATAACAGTATACTGCTGGCGTCTCTGCTGCCAGCTCTTTACTGTTATTTTACAGGGAAATTTTTTACAGTGTAGTGTACTAATAAAGGTGAATAAATTGCAAACATTTTATAATTTGATGCTGCATGATCATAAACAGTGGTGTTAAAAAAATAGCAGTGCAACATCAGTAACCTGATAAACCACTATTGTTATTAGTAGTAGTAATATTTCTGGAAATTATTTATAGAAAAAAATAGAGCCATTGGTAATGATATCCACATTACTTGCTCTGAGTGATTCATTTATTGAAAGTGGCGTGATCAAAATAATAGCAGTATGAAGTTTAAAATGAGTTCAACCTGTGAAAACAGCTTCTTTCTGTCCTTTATTAAGAAAGAGAGAAGGCAAATGTTTTGCCCATTGTTATAAAATATATAATATGCTGCTGAATTTCTAAATAAAATGGGTCGTTTCAAACATTGCTCAGAGGAACAGAGCAATTTGATTAAAAATTTGAAAACCTTTAGAAAGATAAAAGATGATGATCTTGTGACAGTCACTGATGCAAGAAGCCCCAGTAAAGCACCACTGTTGAAAAAAGACATCTATAGAATTACATCAATACATCAGCTGGCCCAAAGAAAAATAGTGTAAAATTTTGTGGCCTGATAAGATTAAAATCTTTCTTTTTGGGGTCTTTACAGAACCTCAGGCAACCCCCGGGTACTGAATTCAAGCCACAGTACAGTGTAGCATGGCGGTGTAAAAGTCATGGGATTGGGATGTTTTTCATACTGGCGTGTTGGGACTATTTATCAAATACAAGGGAACATGGATCAGTTTGACTACAGTAGAATACTTGAAGAGATTATGTTGCCCTTTGCCGAAGAGGAAATGCCCCTAAAATGGGTGTCAACAAGACAACAAACACAAAAGCAAGAGGGCAAAATCTGGTTCCAGACAAAAAGGATTAAGATTATAAAGTGGCCAACTCAATCCTCTGATCTGCACCATTAAAAACTTGTGGGGTGACATTACAAATGCAGTTTCTGACACAAACCTAAAAATTGACAGGAACTGTGAATACTGTTTTAAATTAAGGCAGCTCAAACATGCATTTCAGTCTGGGACTAGGATAAGCCCTGTCCGGGAAACCACCTTTAAGTTGTTAATGCTTTGTTTTGGAATTGAATGTGTAATGTTTTCAATACATTTAAAATAAAGAAATAATCTCACTTTATATTTTTTTTGCAATTTATTCACTTTTATTAGTACCATGTTTTTAACACCACTGTAGGTGTGATCTGTTAGCTGGTAGAAGAGCTGGGAATGGATACACTGTGGTGGATATCTCAAATATTAATATGGTTAGTAAGCCAATATAACAGGGCAGGCGTCACGGGGTGGGCATTCGCGGCTCATACCCTAATAAGGTTTTTTAAAAAGGAAAACAAAAGTGACATGGTTTAAAATATGGAATGCATCCAGTAAGTAAGCAACACACGCACTGCCAGTTATGAACACACACCCGGAGCAGTGGGCGCCCAGCCCCCGGGGAGCAATGGAAGGTGCCTTGCACAAGCGGCCGCCCGTGAGACTCGAAACGGCAACTTTCAGGTGACAAACCTGACTCGCTACCAGGCTCGTAATATATCGGGGTAACATGATTAAAATTTTCGAGCCATTATGCAGGCTGAACTGCGGCAGATACAGGTTTATCCATCACGTCTTGAGTGCATGGACTTACTGCCAGGTCGTTACATCGCCATCTACTGATAAAAACCAAAACGGCAACCGAGGTCCGATAGATAAATGTTTACAGGCATTATTGTTATTCAAAATATATTTAATAAATGTGTAATATACATAGAGGAGATAAAAATGGTGAGATTTAACGCGATAGCGCTGTGGGTCCGTGACCGGCTGTAGACTACACTCCACCCCCGGCGATAATGGTACGTTCCAGCCGCAAGCGCAAACACAGAAATGGAAAATTAGAACAAGCCGTCATTTTTCTGTTTGTTCCAAAACCTGAAATTCTAAAGCAACAACCTAAACACGTAGAATTGAAAATTAAACCGAGAGACAATTTTCCGTTTATAAAGTACTCATGAAAATTGAAAAATGAAAGTTTGAAACCAATTTTTCATTTGATTAATTTTGATGGTGCAAATTGAAAAAAGAACTGAAAAGCGTTACACGGACCGATTATGTTTGAAGTTCACATTTTGTTTCATTCATCACATGCAAGAAAGATTATGTATTGTACAAAGGATGTACTGATCTGATGTGTGTTGACAAACCAACGTACATAAATCAATCATTTCAAATAATGGTATAATTTAAATATTTTACTACCAAAAAAAAAATTATATTTAAATCCATTTAAAGACAAACAGTCAATAAGTATTGCTTTAAGATCATATCAACCATCACATATTATTTCTATTTTTAACACAAATATAATCTGTTAATGCTCTGTTATTGTAAGCTGAAATCTAATTTAGTCAAAGTTTTGTCTTTGTTCTTTGCCCTTCCTCCTGTTCTGCTCAATATATTTACTTTATTTCAGAAGCAAATCCATGTTCATACTTGGTACAAGCCATCAACTATGACTTGATTGATTTTTTCGTAAACATCAAAGGACACTTGGGTTGACCTGCTAATGTACCCGATAGATAAAGCACTTTCACAGTCACTTTTTCTGAAAGTGATTCTTAAACCTTAAAATGTTTTGCATTCTCAAGTGAATAAAATGCAAAAAGGTACAGTTCAATCTCTGTAGCTGTATTTAATCATACTCTTAATATTTTCCTACAAACACATTTTAAAACGTGCTATCTAAGGCCTAGTCCACATGTACATGGGTATTTTTATAAAAAATCTCCATCCACATGAAAGTGCAAAAACATGCTAGCACTGTCAAAGGTACGCCAAACCAACAGATGGCGATATAACCCTAATCGTAAAGTCATGTTGGCCAATCAAAAGCCATAGCACAGACTCATGTTAACAAAGGAGATTACAAGACCCAATCTGTTGTCAAACAAAGGAGATAAGAACATGCACTCCAAAGTTACGAGCCAAAATCTCCCATTCACCGGCTACACGACAAAACCGAAAATCTTCACCCTGACCGGAGTTTTAAAAAAGGTTCGGTCTCAGTGACCAAATAAAGTGTTTGCGTGTGGAAGAGGCCATACCGCATAGAAAAAGTTGCGGTTTTGACAATACTTGGGTTTGTGTGGACAGAGCCGTAAAACGTATAAACAAATAAGTAACCATCTGCTGGCAAAAGACGTGACTCCACGCTTTATTCTCATTGGTAATCGCTCCCAAAAGTCGCTCATCATTTGCATAAAGTCACTGGACAAGCCCCATCCAGTCGCCAACTGTCACTGACCCTGTCCAAAATGGCACACCCTGGACTTGTGGACTTCCTAAAGGGAGTCGAACACCAGATGAGCCGCGTCGCGTCTAGGACAACTCGAAGGTATCGTACCCCGGAAGTGCACATTTAATAGCGCGAGCTTAGTCAGATAAAATCTACTTCAATATGCAAAATATACATAGCAGCCAATGTTATTCGTTGATGATTTGGGACAAATATGATGTTATTTAATCTTAAACTATGTGAGTGGTGCTCTGTGTCGCGATTTGAGCAACTTCCTGAGTGGTAGCTAGTTGCCGCGGACAGGCACCACCTGTTGGCGCCGGTGTGCGTATACTCATAGAAAACAATATGTTTGATTTTTTAGAACGGCGCGGCGCTGAGCTGCGCATCCGGTGTGCGACCCCCTTAAGAGTAAACACGTTGGCCCTGTCCCAAATGGTGCACTTCATGCGGACTTTCGGTCTCGTGGCCTTAAATTGCGCGTTCTCGCTTAGTCTACGAGTCTGTAGGGTGTCCCATCTGTCATTTTTACGCTTTGAAGTGTGCTCATCAGTGCCTCCTTTGCCCCCTTGATGCGGTCTTCAGCGAAGCCCGCACTGCAGCAGGCTTCGCGCACTTTGCCAACCCAGAAGTCCTTGCGAAAGGGCAATCAGACCAATCAGACGACGGAAGGGAGGAGTTCACACTGACGGCCAACTTCTCTACCTATTTCCGGTATGATGCTCGAGTCTGTCCCAAAATACGACTCCGGTGCACCCACGTGGACTCGCATCAAGGGTCCCTAAAGTCTGGACTACGTGATGTCATCAAAGTGTGGACTCTGAGGAGGACCACAAGTCCGGAGTGTGCCATTTGGGACAGGGCGTTTGTTGACATCATGTAGTGCAGACCTTAGGGACCCTTGACGCGCATCCACGAGGGCACACCAGAGTCATATTTTTGGGACACACTCGAGCGTCATGCCAGAAATAGAGAAGTTGCCCATCAGTGTGAACTCCTGCAGTGGGCTTCGACCGAGGACTGCATCAAGGGTGCAAAGGGGGCACTGATGAGCACACTTCGCAACATAAAAATGACAGATGGGACACCCCACGGACTCGTAGACTAAGCGAGCACGTGCAATTTAAGGCCACAAAACCGAAAGTTCACCTGAAGTGCACCATTTGGGACAGGGCCACTGACGCGAATGTTGCCCGAAATTGGCAGCTATTTCTATTAAAATGAATGGGATAGTCAGAACTGATGGTATAGTGTGCCGACATATGGTGCAGACGCACTTTTGACACTTTTTGAAGTCTTTTGCAGATCCCGTACCCCTCTCTCCACCCTGTACTTTCCGGTCCTCTCCGGATATACTCTCTATCAAATAAAGGCAAAAGTATATTCCAAAAATATAACTAAAAAAATATATAAAAATGAATGGGATCATGTAGAATTGTTGCTGCGTGCAGCTTGTAATGCGAATGGGCCATTATTGTCCAATAGTGGAAATGACTATGATTAAATTATGCTCATCTTTAAGATTTTATCTTCAACTGTGTATTCATGTGTATGATTAGATTTGTTAAATCTCAGTGGGTCAGAGAATGGAACATGATTCTATCGATCTACTCTGTATTAAATAATTCACTTTTGGTCAGGCTGTGTTACCGTCCTTCATAGCTGTTCACCTCAGGTATTATCTCTGAGGAATGTCTGATAATTATAGTTGCACGCTATCCAGTGTCTTTTATATCTATATGCACAAGTCTGAATTCTCATTTCATTCTCTGGTGCCTGAGCAGATGACATGTGAAGTAATCTAAGACAGGTATAACATGTCTTTGAAGATCTAACCCGGAGAACTAACCTGTTAATGGTGTAATCAATAACGATTTTAGATGGCAAGTAAAGACATTTGAGCTGTAGGAATATGGAACCCTCAGGCAAGAGGAGTTTTCGGACACAATGTACTTGAGATTGATAAATCAATAGATTGAGGGCAAAGCACCCAACGTCTTTTATTATCACAGTGTCATCTCAGAGTCCAATCGTCTAATCCGTCCACATCTATCTCTTAGATTGCCACAGGTTAGTATTTGCAAGTTTAGTATTCATAGTCCCAACTCAGCCACCTTTATGCCAGTCTGAGCCACACACTTTATGCTGTATAATTTTCTTCAATGTCTATTCAAAGTGATTAAAACGTTTTTGCATTTGAGATTGCAGTTATAGTAAAAACCAGAGGAAGACTGATGTGTGTGTGCTTTTGTCAGTGAGAAAGTAATAGTGATGAGTTGATGCATCCTTGCCGATCTCAGCAAAAAGTCTCTGATAGTTGATCTCTAAAAATAATGACACTACATTATTGAAGTGGAAACCTGCACGATCATCAAAACCTGTGCACTAGTTTATTTTGCCTCCTATAAAAAAAGACATTAAGTGTCCACTTCTTTTACAATCTCATCATTTTCACCCTTTCGACCCTCTCTTTCCCTATTTGACAAAATGTGAAGATGATGGACTGCTGTTCATTTCACCACACAGGCAGTGCACGCGGTAAATCTACACACGCGGCAGGAGGTGCTCAGATGTTATAGGGATGCTCTCATTCGGACTCCTCCAGCTCAATCAGAGACGACGATCCCTGTCGTGACACCATCGACCCCTCCGCTGAAACGAGTTCCCGCCTGTCGCATGCGTTTAATGCTTAGACAGTAGTTACAATGAAGTTTGTCTAAAATGTCTCTGCGCATTTCATCATCTTAATAACTTAAAGCACCTCTCTCCTTGCTCGTCCTATAAACTTTCATAGCTTAAGAAAAGCGTGCGCAGATGCTTGCTTCGTGGCAGGCCGCTTGGATCCGATAATTAGTTTGATTAAGTTATCGATTTAAAAAAATCTCACATTTGCAAAATGTTGCCCGTAAATATGACGTCCAAAAAATTACCCAGTTTAAACGTCAAATGTTGCCCGTAAATATGACGTCCAAATAGGGTCATGGTGGGACTTCCAAATAGTGGACCTAGTTTGGACGTCGAATAGATGTCCAGAATTGGTCATGGACCGACGGACCCAATAAAGACATGATCTGCACGTCTGTCCGACGTCCTGTGTTTAGTGGGATGATATTACGCAGTGCACGAAATTAGTAATTTGCTTTTGAAAGTTACCAAGGGGACTATTTTCAAGTGCTGTGTAATATCATTGCACCTTCTGCAGCCATGTTACGGCAGCAAAGTCAGCAGGTAAAATATCGATACTCTTTAGTTATTTTTGAGCATGATGCTAATGGTCTAGTCAGATTCAATGGATTGTGCTAAGCTATGCTAAAAGTGGTAGCGCCATACCTGAAGATCAGCTGAATGGATTCCAAAACGGTAAAAATTAAATGTTTAACTCTCTAGTGGAGCTGGAAATTGAGCATATTTTCAAAAAAGTGGAGTGTCCCTTTAAAGTTCTGCATATAATTAAGGATGTGACCATTGAAGGACAGGTAAATTGCTGATATGCAGCCTCGCTGCCTATTTTCGGTTATCCGCGAGTGACACGCTGCCAAGATGCCAAAATTTTGACTGATGAATTTTAATGATTTTTGTATATCTTTTTGTGGCTCCTCCACTTCAGGGACACGGTAGCATTTGATGAATGAAGGGACAGATCTGTCTTTCAGTCTGACCCTCTGCTTTCCGTTGTCATATTTTATGTGTATGTGTTGATCTAACTGTAAAACGATAAATTTGATACAGCAGAACAAGGTTTGCTTTCACTCGATCTACAGGAAAAGCAACATTTCTCCTCTCTCTCAATATGTGTAGTATACTTACAGTATATGACCTACTATATATCACATATTTAGTGCATTTTATTTATTACTTTGCCACTCGGCATGTTTATATTAACTTATATTAGCATTCAAACAAGCGTACTGTGGTTTTGTCAGCTGGAAAGAAAACATTTTTTTTTTCTTTAAATTAAGGTTTGTGAATAAAATTTATTAGGATACATTTATAGTATCTGCATCATAACTGTGATGTTCGTGTAATTTTCTGTGTTTATTCTGAATGCACTCTAGTATTCTGACACAATAGATTACAAATCGAGACCAGAGAGGGGTGTGTGATCATGACAGCATGTTAAAATTGAAATGTAATATTACTATGAAGGGCATCATGGCCGATGACACCCAGACACATTAGTTCTAATAAAATGGGTCACATTAAAGGCGTGTGTGAAATTGTTTGAAGCAACATGCTTTGAGTTATCTGTGTGTATGTGTCCGTCTCTGACCTTCACACCCAGTAGAGTATTTGCAAAAGAGACTATAGTGTGTCTGTGTTTTCGGGACACACTTTAATGCACATTAATGATGCACTCTAAATGTTGCTCTTCTGCCCGGTTTGCAGCACACTCTATGATCACCTGTCAGGTAAGGGTGTGCTTCACATTGATCGAGGGTGACAGACTTGCTTTAATATCCATTACCAGACTGCCACTTCACGGTGTTCTAAGATCATTTAGCAGGGACTGGTCTGGATCATTCTTTTATTCTGTGCTAAATATGGCTTGATAATAGCACTTGTGGATATTGTTGAAATTATTGACAAAATAGTACTTCAGGGTTTATTGTTTCTGGCTATGGTAATGCATTTTCATTTGTTTATGCATTTGCAGATATGTTAAGCATGCCCTGAATTCCCATCGTCGTTCCTGATAATGGCAAACAAAGATTCTTGGAATTCTTTTCTGTTTTCTTGTTAGATGTAGAAAGTTCAGCATGATAAGTAAAATGAAAGCGTTGCATTGTGGGAAATATGAGAGAGGAGTTGATAGAGTGGAGAAAAAAGTTGGAGCGAAACTAAAGAGGTGAAGGAAATAAATAGATAGGCTAAATAATAAATAAATGAAAGTGTGTGGTACTTAGGATCACTATTTAAAGGTTTGTAAGTATATAGCATTAGCAGATTATAGAAACATGGTCTGTTAAAAGTAGTTACATGCACTCTCTGAAAAGCAAGGGATGAACTTACGCACTTAGCAGTCAGAAAAGGCATTTGTATCTCAGTGTATCTATAATGTAATCACTAAATTGCATTTGATTATCCAGCATTGTTAGTCTCCCATGAATACACCATTTGCGTCTATGGAGTGTAATATATTCATTCTGTAGCATTAGTCTCAGGGCTACTTACTTTAGAAGGATGAGTTGATCTGTGTTTTCATTCAGAAAAGATTTATAGACATGCTGAGTCTACACTTCATGCTGCAGTGCAGGTGACTGACTCTGATGGCCTTACAAGAGGGATTTAACATGGTGGCTGTGAGGAAAGGAGGACAGGAGGATGAAAAATGCAAACCTATAGTAGTGAATCTTTTAGTTTGAGAGAGAAAGTAAAAAATATTCTCTATTTCTGAAATAAAGAATATCGGAAAATAAATGCTTTTCTCCATGATGTGTAGGAAAGTCATGGAATTGTGAAGTATGTGCATGCGAAAGTAGGAGTGTGCGTGTACCAGTACAGATATATTTATGAGGGGCACATTTTTGCAAATACTAGTTATATGTATTTACTTTATTAGCCAGAAGTGAGATTAATCAACAAAACCAACAGTATTGGGGATGATAAATAAAGTAAATAATTTTTTTTATTGTTAAATGCAAAACATAGTTATTGTCATCATTATAATTTGCTTTATTTCAAAACAATATGAACAAAAAAAATGTAAAGCAAGATAAATGTGTACATGTTCGTGTGGAACAACATTCTGCTGTTATCAAGTTGCAAGATTAAGTTACAAGAAGTGCTTTGCTGACAGTGATAAATCAATTCTGTATAGGACACCTATACTGCATAGTGGGGTCTAGATTTATATTCAGAATTGCTCATCATTGCACATTTTTCCTACTTCATTAAAAGGGAACCTCATGTGGCTGCAGGTCTGAATTTTGAAAAGCACTAAATGTCAAAGATGTTAATCCTTTAATATAATTTAAGTGAATTATCAGTCTCGGGTGTATTCCCTCTGCACTTCTGCGTCATGAGTTTATACTAGTTGGTGTTTGTGTGTTAACAGGCAATATACATTCATTATTATATACATACGTACATACATACATAATGCATACAGTATGTATATATGCTGCATGTCTGATAAATTAGTTCACAGAATAAAACCACACTGGAATACATTAAGGCAAATGTCAAGAATAAAATATAAGTACATTTTAATTATTAAACAGTGTAATTGTGTTTTCAGCACAAGACATTTTTCCATAAATGCCAGGCCAGGGTTTAAATTTATGGTATTGGTTTATATAATAGAAACTCGTTTTTTAAATATCATATTCAAAACTATTATTTTTATGATTATATAGCTTTTTAACAAAAGATCACACTCCTATGTCCACTCCTAAAAGCTAGTGTGTATTGCATGAAATAAACTTTATGTTTAAATGTCCCACCCAGCTGGATGGTTATGTATCAGTGTCTCTAAGGGCTGATGGTATGATGGAATGAACCCACGACCCCTTCTAGGAAAATGCTGAATTAATAGAAATGAGTTCATCCATTCTGCATTAGGGTTCACCGTTTCTGGACCAAGAATGAGTTGGCACTGCGCCATGCTGGGCTTAATAACTCTGAGTGCTTGGCAAGACATTGTTTTTTCTCCTATAGAGATGTCAGAAAAAGAGAAAAATCGAGATTAATGCAGGTTTGTGATCATTAAAAATAAGAGAAACATTAATTGAAGTGTATAACAAAAATGCTATTTATTTTTTTAAGTATTTGTGTTAGAACCCATAACAGGCGTTTTGCGTAAATTACCAGAATAATAACATGTACGAGGTGAGATTTGGTCAGTTAGATGTATCCCCAGTGTATCATGAATGTCCACTAGATGACAGTACAGTGCTGTGAATGAGATAGAGATGAGATGAGATAGACATCAAGCTTCCCATTAGTGGTTGAAAGCTCCCATCAGTCATAAACTAGCGCTGGTCCTCCTCATCATTACACTGCTGGAATAGAGAGACGAACAAAAAGTACTAAACTCACACCAACCATTTGGCTTATTATGAGATTATATAAAAATACGGATGCATTTTTGCTTTTGTCTGATAATGCAGACTTACAGACATTGTGGTATAATACACCACTCTGTCTGAAAATGTGTCTCTCAGACAGGCTCAGAACATCTCTGTTTGAAAATTACAGAAATGTGAAAATTATTAAATCAGTCATAGTGGCAAAGTGTTTTTTTTTACATGAAGGGTCTGGATAGTTTTTGCGTATTTACTGTAGATTGGAAAATGTGTGTGGGGTGTTTGAATATTTGTGTGTGTGTGTGTAAATGCTTATACAGTAATGCTTATGTACATTTATTTATTTGTGGCAGCGACACAATATCATAATTGACCACCACAAATAGATTTTTGCACAATGCATTTTTCACTACCTCTCTCATATTTACAATGACGTTCTATACGCACATGTGACGTCATTTGCGGCACTCAGCTCAAAATCCTGCTGTGCCACAAAGCAGCACTTTCTCAACCCTCAAGTACATTATGATTTACCAATGTCATATGCAGCGTATTTACATTTAAATGTCACCTGTTGTTCAATAAAGGCACTTGGCAACCTGTGCATATGGGCAGAAGCTAAAACGATCTCGATAAAAGGTGTTTTTAGTGCAATTTGAGCTTAAAGCCGCCTTTCCACTGTACACGACAAACGACGGCCGATAAGCCGGAAGTCATTAATTTCCTATGGAGAGTCGCAAAGGGGTTGCGTGAGGTGCCAACCATCTGCGGTTGCGTAAATATCGGATCCGTTTTGAGCATTGGATCCGTTAAAAAATTTGAACTTGTGCGACTAAACCGCATGCGATATGCCGAGAAGTTGTATTTCATTATCACAAACTGTGTGTGAAGTGAAAATGATTAATCCTTTTGGTTTAACTTTAACACTTGAATCCTTAAAAAAACCTTTTGATTACTGATATGTAATACATTATTAATATAATTTGTGTACGTTATTAATTTATTAAAATATATTAATTTAATCTTGTCTTTATATGTTCTCTCCAAAAATTATTGGCAATCTTTGTCATATAGCTGTTTATTGTTTCATTCATTTGCGTTCATTTATTTATTCCACCATGGTAAAAATATTAGAATAAAGCCTCTTGCGCTGGAATGAGCTTCTCTCCCATATACGATTAAACTGAAACTTCATTACGACTGCCACTAGGGGGAGAACTCCGACTGTCGTTTCCATATGTCGTGTGATGTGGAAAGGCGGCTTAAGAAACGTTATGGTGCAAGAGGTTTAATTGTTGGTTAGAAATATATTTGATTTTAGTAATATCTGTCTTTCCCTATTTAAGTAGATAGGACTTTAGTCTTGCACACCTGAAAACAATCATGGCCGCCTAGTGGTGGAACTTACCTAATGGGACTGTGACTTGAAAGGGCGGTGTGCCTCCCACCCTGCTTGTGACCGCCTTAAGGGCCTTTTTACACCTGGTCACTTCATGTGTTTTCTCTGATCGGATAGCTATCTGATTTGTTAAAACTGTTCCATTTACATTTGGCCACATAAATGCGTCTTGGCAAAACGAATATGAATCTGATCTTTTACCCCCGCCCAAAATGCAAATACACTATTTATTACTCCGCCTTAACAAACTTAAGATGACGTTTACGCAACAATATGCAGCACTTACTGTATGTTGTACTGAATGTTGGGCAGGGGACACGCGTCTCCTTGCTCGGCATGAGCTGAAGCTCGCAGTACAGCGCAGCAGGAGAGTGACAGCGCGATGATTTAATGCAGGTCCATGACGGGAAAAGCATTCACAAAACTCTCTCTTAACGTTATATTTCTTTGTTTAATATCATTTGAATTTGTCATTAGACTCTTTTATTGATTCTAGGAAGCTTTTTTTACCCGCTGTCATCTCTCCATAAAGCAATAGGCGTGTCAGCTTTGTTTGTTTGGCGCTCTTCCAGCTTACTTGCGAGTGACGTGCTAACGTTTGGGAGGTGTAAAGCGCGACTTATGTGGTTTCATCAACCAGATGCATTTACACTTCTCTGAAATGCGTCCCAGACCACCTCCTGAAGTGGTTTGAGTGATCGGATTTAAATCCATCTCGAAATCGTTTCAGATGGCATTTACACCTGGTCTTTTTACAGTAGGCTACATAAGGGCCTATACCAGTGTTTCCCACAGACTTACAGTTTATTTGTGGCAACACATCCACCAGAGGAGATATGGGTAACTATTAGGGTGGCCATTCGTGCCAGTTCCGCCGGACACATCCCGAACATGTTTTTGGGTGCATTCTCCGGAAGTTGGGTTGGTCGACCGCATACGTCATCAAGGTTTAATATTTCGGGTTCAATTTCAGAAAAGCAACCGTTACATTTCAGGGTAAGAATGAAACAATGATTGTATGTCTTAAAATAAATAAATCTTAATTTTTTAATGTATTTTAACTGAAATGTGATAACCTCGATGATGTATGCGGTCGAGCAACGCGACTTGAACTGAAAACATGTTCGGGACGTGTCCAGCGGAACTGGCACGAATGACCACCCTAATAGTTACCCATATCTCCCCTGGTGGATGTGTTGCCACAAATAAACTGTAAGTCTGTGGGAAACACTGGTATAAGCCCTTATGTAGCCTACTGTATCTGTTGTACAGTAAAGGGAAGATTTCTATTTAGCTACATATGTTGCGAGTTTAAATGTTTGGCAATAGAGGAGCGTAACATTGATGGTCCAGATTTTCAGCTTGAGAAAACAATTCAGACTCAGAGGGAAAAATACAGTCATTTGATGTGAGCCCATTCTAAAAGAGATAATAAATAAATCATACCGATGCATGAGCGGGAAGGTTGTTGGGTGTACTGTATAGTTATTGCGTATATGTGTGTGTTGTGACATTGGTGTGTTGTGTTTCATGTTGCAAGAATAACAGGATTCAGTCCAGCAGGTCATGAATGCCTCCAAGACATGGCAGAGTGTTTGGTGTGTGTAATTAAATGTAACGTGTGTGTGTGTGTGTGTGTGTTTTTACATTTTGCAGGTGTACTGGTCCAACTCCAAGTCATTAGACTGTCATGTTCTTTTACAGCCATTTTAATGCTAATACTCTTGGCTTGATGCCGATTCCAACCTGTTTAGAGAGACTGAAACCGTGTTTACACTGGTCTAGGAGCAGTTCTCTTGATGAAATGTGAATATTTACAATGACATAACAGAGCGTTAAGCTGATGTCAGACCATCAGACGTGGCATTTCGGCCAAATCCAAATTCAGAGTAATTTTGTTCTTTATTAGACCACATATTTACTCGACAACATGCCAAGGCCCTTTTTTTGGTCTTGTTCATGTCATAAACAAATAATCAGAATTCTCTGGCACGTCTTTGAGTGATGATTACATGGAAAAAATGAGGTGTTTCTTTCCATCTGCACGATCTGATTTTCATTCCTCAGGCAGAACGGAGGTTTTTCCCTATAATCCCTCGGGCTTTACTTAAGAGGTGTTCTCTGTTTTCACAGTCAGCTGTGTGTGCATGAGCAATGTTATAAGCAGTCCCAGACATTATTTTGAAGATTTTTATGTAGCATCTTTTGTACTGGATATGCTTTTTGATGCATAGTAAAATTTGTTAATTGTATCTGAGAGTACTTATCTTTTATTAGTACCTAAAAGCATTTTTTTATTATTTAATAATGAACACACAGGCGGTAAATCATCTCTTGGGCCAAAAAGGGTCGAGCCCAGCTGTTGGGTTAAACTAAAAAGATAGTTCACCCAAAAATGAAAATTCTGTCATCATTTACTCATCCTCACGTTGTTCTAAACCTGTATGAATTCATTTTTTCTGATGAACACAAAAGAAGATATTTTGATAAATGATGGCTGTCACACATTATGCTAAAATGCTTTGTATTATGCTCTTTAAGTATGGCATATTGACAGAGGAATTTTACTTTCTACATAAAAGTAAATTTTCAAGTATCTGTATTTTATCAGTGTTTTTGTTTGGAAAACTTATATTCCAAAGCATATTATCATAATTTTTACTCCACTACATTTCATAATTTCAAGTTTTTGGTTTATATTTAAGTACATTAAACGTCTACTTTTTTTTACTTTTACTTAAAAAGTACTTTAGTACACAATTTTTATGTAATTTTTACGTAATTAGGTATTTTATGTAATTCGGTATTAAATTAATTTTAATATGAACGAATTGAGAATGAATTGGCTGTGAGAATTTTCATTCCAAATAGCGGCCGCGCTTCTGAAGCGCCATCTAGTGGCTGTTGCTAAAAACGAATCAGAGTTCCCCTATTGTTCTTCTCTACTCTTTGCTACAGAGCTTTGACGACTGTCACAACAAAACCCTCCCGTTTTATTGCAACTTCCCATTGCCTCCTCATGCCTGAATCACTGGGAAACCTTCAAATGTGAAGAAAAAACTGCGAGAGATCATGAGAGAGAGTACCAGTTCCTGCTGAACATTGACATAATATTATAAAAAATACCGTAAAATAACCAAAATGATTGTTCAATCTTACTTGTGAAATGTAATCTCATGTGATCTGGAATCAATACTGCGCCGGTTATTGCAACCGTAAGCTGCACAAAATACGGCCATAGTATGGCTTTCTTTCCGTTAACTCCCATTGACTCTGGTGCTAGCGTACAGTGAGGAGACCCATCCAATATGGCGCCGATGCTTGATGCGTTTCAGCACGTCATGAGGTGTCTACGTATATAATGTCTATGGCTGCTACAAGCACACTCTGAAAGTGGCGGTGGAGGGTAGAGCACACCCCCGCCCCTCCCCCTGCCTGCAGAAGAGTGTCTAATACCAGGCACGGCTGCGCTTTTCAACCACATGGGGGAGCTGTAAGTCATTTTTACATGGAAACTACATAGTGTTACTTTAAAATCCTAAATCGCCTTACCAATGTCCTCCCAATAGTTTGCCTTAATTCTCTCATTGTGGATTCACTATTTTGCTGTTCATTTTTCTAACCTGCAGAGGCCGCCTCTTGCTTAGATCTAAATATAGAGGCATGTATATGCAATACATTTGTTCTTCAGAGATCAAATAGACCTTAGCTGCTCCCTTTAGCTTCTACCGTAATCACGACGCCGCAGCCTGTCACGCTGCTCACACAGAGGTCAGGTCATCAGGTGTCCCGGCTCTCTTAGAGAGCTGCGAAGAGCAAAGGTCAGAGTCGCAGGTGGGAGGTCAGCCTGCTGCCTGACACTGTGCCCACCCTCAGCTCTGTAAACTGGAAACATCTGCAGGAGACAACAGAGGAGCGTTACAGGGAGACAGGGAAAAGAGCATGACATAAATCTTTAAAGATAAGCAAACGAGAGAAGAGGTACCTCTAGAGTCTCCACTCGTTTTTTAAGTGGTTAATGACCTCATTGATCCAGCGTGTTTTTAAAGGAAAGGTAGTTGAACTCCTTGAGCTTAGGTATCAGTGATTTAAGATACACAGTTGTCAATAAGAGTGATTTTGGGGATTAAACATGGTGATTGCGGGTGAAAAGAACTCGATTACTAGCTATGCATTCATTCAGACCATGACAGGAAAATATCAATAAATTAACCTTGGTCTGTTGTTTGAGCTCATGTTACTTCATAACTTATAGATATGTTTAAACTGTGTTATTTATATGTTTAGTGTGCTTTATTCCACCTTGGAATGGATAAATTGGACTAGATAGTGATGAAAAAGCTAATAAGTGCACAACGTTTAACTTTTTGAAGTATTATTGCAATGCAAGTTATTATTGCAATATGCACTTTTCTATTTTGATATATCTTGCAGGGTAGTAGTAAGTATGAATGTGTCCACACCTCTAACTGTTATATACCAAGTAACATAAAAATATAAAGAAATGGACAGACTTACTATTAAACATTTAAGGTGAACACCCCTCCCACCCTACACGTCTGGCTCCTGTGATGTATGGAGTCCTGGCTCCTCTGTGGAGTGTTCTGGGGACAGAGACACTAAGCAGGCTACTCTGGTTTAGAGAAGTCAAGCCCCCTGACAGACTCAGTCCAACTGTGAATAATAATAAATAGCGTTTCAATGATGCTCAGTGTGACAGAGAGGATGAAACTATTATTGATAAATAAGCAGCGAGTGCATCTCAGTTTGAAACAGCGAGACCTGTAGCTAACAGCTGCGTCCGGCTCCCTAAGAGACAGAACCTGTTTATCCTGTGGTTTCAGCGTATGCAGGAGATACAGACAGACAGTTTTCCAGAGCTCGTTGCTGCTGATGTCAGGGATCAAAGACTCCCTCGCCCCCCCTCCCCCCCAAACACGCACACACACATACATTCCCCATCCTGCTGAGTCCCATCATAAGTGACTCTGATGGCATCTGGTCTGTTGTTGTGTTCCCAGAGGGCCCTTCTGTGTTTTCTGCTTTCTGTTTGCTTCATTTGATTAATTCCAGTGATCAGTGAAGGAGACTTGGTCTCTCTTCTGAGCTCCTTTGGAACATTAGCCCTGAACATCACAACGGTGAGAGGACCTTACAGCGGGCAGACGAAGATTAATGCGTGTTGCTGTTTCTGGAGAATACAAAAGAGACAGCGTATGATATATGTGCATGTGTGTGTTTCAGAATGAAGGCATGCACATATATGTCATTTAAAAGAAAAAAATTAAGTAGCGTTGAATGAGGAGGAAAGAGTGATGATTAACAGAAAAATGAAGTGACTTTTAAAAAGAGTCCAGACTCAATGGATTTCCGTTTTAGAATGTTGCTAAGGCATTGACACAAAACTCTATTGTAGAGGTTTTCAAAGGGGTTCTTTTGTCAGCTGAACCTCCTTGACTAGATTGAAAAACTAAGATGGATTACAATTATGGATGAAACTACCATAATCGTCAAAAACCTCAATTACATCTGTCCATTTGATATAGCCGATGTGTCCTTTAGCAATTCATTTTTTTCTTTCTATCTTTCTTGTACTTATTGAAGAGTTTTTTTTTTATTTTCTTTCTTGTCTTAATAGAAGTATTGTGAGCAATTATTGTTGATTGTACAGTCACTGGAACAGGATAGCATAAACATGTGACGACTGTCTTATTGGTTAATAAATGTAATTGCGGCTTAATGGTATAAAAGGGGGTAGGTGTTAATAAGCTTAAGCTTCTACCTACCCCTTTTGAGCATCATTTCTATTTTTTCTTTATTTCTCTCTTTTTTTGTCTTTCTTTTTTTTTCTTTACTTGTATTGTAATGAAATTTGTTATTATGTTGATTTTATGTATTAGATGCTCAAATAAAACTAAATGATGATGATGATGATTTTGGATTTTTACTAGCAACTCTCATGGTTTTTATTTACATTATATTATTTAGTTTTGGATGATTAGAATTTACCAGGCAAGTTATAAAACATTTCAGAACGTCTATGTAAAATCTATTTATCAACATGAATAATCGCAATTACAATATCAAGGTAAATAATCGACAATGATGATTTTGGTCATAATTGTGCAGCCCTACCTAAATATTATTTACATGTATGCCCAAAGATTTTAAAAGAAAACACAATTTTTCAATATTTTACTATGTTCTTCAACTTAGACAAATTAATACATACTTATCTTTTTTCAATGCGTGTGCTAATGTTTGCACAGCGCGTCGTGAATGTGTTAGCATTTAGCCCAGCCCCATTCATTCCTTAGGATCCAAACATGGATGAATTTAGAAGCCACTAAACACTTCCATGTTTTCCCTATTTAAAGACATGAGAAGTTACACAAGTAAGTATGGTGGCACAAAACAAAACATAGTGATTTTTTAAGCACATAAAAAATTTGAACTATATTGTATGACAGAAGAGCACTTTGGAGCACTTCCACCTCGGCATGCAGTAACATCCAGGGTTTTCATCCTGGGGTTTTCGAAAATATACATACATAGATCCAGGTCATTGAAAGTGCTTGAATCTATGTTATGCAAGAAGTTTTCTGGAAAAAATCCATATTATTCCCTGTGTAGTGTAGGAGAATATCATAAAAATTCTAGACTTTTTAAGCACACATGCTAAACTGTTTGCTTTAAATGCTTCTATCTTCTGGATGCGAATGTTGATACCAAAATGCTTTTTGGCATAGTTGTGTTTGACACATGAAAACGTCTCGGGTTATGTATGTAACTGTTGTTCCCTTAGAAGGGAACGAAACGCTGCATCTCCCTTGCCATACTTCCTGCGTCCCTGTAACGCAGTTCTCACTTTTATCCGCTTAAAAATTTGCCATGTTTTATTTTGTGCCATCATACATCATACTCGTGTAACTACTCATGTAACAATTTTTAAATAGGGGAAACATGAAAATGTTTGGATCCTAAGGAATGAATGGGGCTAGGCTAAATGCTAACACATTCACGACGCGCTGTACAAAGATTAAGTGCATGAATTAAAAAAAGATAGGTATGTATTAATTTGTATAAGTTGAGGTAAGAACATAGTAAAATATTGAAAAATGGTGCAGTTTTCCTTTAAGTAAATATTTGAATAGTTTAATAGCACAACTGCATCTTTACCTTTGATCCATTTTAATGTTTTTATCATAGTATTTTAAATAGTTTTTGTTAATATTGCCTGCTGTTGGAGTTTTATCTGGTACTGGTACATAAAACGTATCTGTCAAAAATCAAAAATTATATATAATTATTATAATTACAAACAGATTAAAATATATCTTTATATTTAATTTTAAAACTATTTATTTATATTTTATTATTTAATTGTAATTAATTAATTAATTTATTGTTTTTCATCAAATCACAAACCACCTGCAATGCCCTCAAAACCACCAGGGGTTTGCGAAACCCCAAACCTGTTCTATTTAGCATACATTTGCAGAGCACCCATAGATGTCTTCACATCAGGAGCGTGCAAATGGTGTTATAACGTGATGCCTTAGCTCTGAAAGTGCTATAAAATCCCAACTTTTGCGGCAATTTCCATATACTAAAAATCAAGATCCTTTAACTGAAAAGTTTTTTGGGCAACCATAATGCTTCTTCTACGAAATTGCTGTGAAGAACTTTTTAAGCACCTTTATTTTTAAGAGTAATTTTTGTGTATGAAGCAATTGCCATTATCTCTATGCTTCTTTCTGCAGTACTTAGAGATCATTTTGTAAACAAGCATGTGTGTTTATAAGTAGATTTAAGGGAGGTAGCATGCGTTTGCTTATGTCTCCACGCTCCTCCGTAGGATGTGAAGATGATCTGAGTTTTAGCGCTCCTATCACTCAGGAAGGGGTCCACTTTAACCATCTCTGTTATTAATGGACACCCAACACTGTGCTGCAATAAGCACATGAGAAACAGCAGAGAGGGGTAATTTGTTGTGTACAAGGCCAAAGGTTGAGAAGTTCAGACGGGAGAATCTTCTGGGTGCTCCGGAGAGAAATGGTGGACGAGGGGAGGACAGGGGGCCAAACCAAACACGCTCGGCTGTGTCTCGCTCACTCTGCTCGTGGTGGATCTGGCATAAGGCCAGTATGCATTAAGTGTGATGATGACAGACAGAGATAAATAACCAGCACATTAATCATAAAGAGAAACAGAGAGAGGCCAAATGAGTTAGGAGAAAAAGAGTGGTAAAATAAGATGTAATTGAGATCATCATAACAATGAAGATCTGGTCCATCTTAAACAGCTATAAAAGAACCCCTGTTTACAAAAATACCCAACAGTTTTGTTCACAGTGCAACAGAAGGAATTTTAGGTAGCGCAGCGTTATTCAGCAAAGCACGAGCACGAGACCACCCACAGTTGTGCTAATGCTGTATTTGGGAGCGTTTCCTTAAACCTGCTACCAATTTTGCTCCTAATCTGCAGCTCTGACCACCTCTGGCTTTCTGATGGTGTAATTCGTGATTTCAGTGGAACGTGGATTCTGTCTGGCAGTATGCAGTGGCTCACAGTATGATAAGCTGCACGCATTGAGTTGCTTTTAGATATTGCTCCTTTTCAGAGATTTTGCGGTTTTCAGAGGAGACTCTTGGTCTATGAGTTTATTATTGAACAGTTATTTTGAGATGCTGAATTGCAATATTCCTAAAAGGTTCTTTGCCAGGCTATATGATTTCAAAAAGCACCTTTAACTTTCAATGATGTACAAAAGGCCCTTTGTTATCAAAAAAAGTTTTACAGACTATAAAAGGTAAAAAAGAAATGGTTCTTACAAGAACGTTTGACTAAGAGGTTCTTTAGAGAACCAAAAATGAAGCATTTTTAGTACTTTCATTTTTAAGAGCGTAGTGGGAAATCCTGGCTACTACATCAATACCCAATGCTGGGTACACACAAAAAGATAATCGGGCTGATTTTGGGCCGATTTCCCCCCTTCTGACAAGCCCAGCTACACTCTAAAAAAAGAAGCACCTGTGAAGCACCTGTGTAGAACCACATAGTGCCATGTAGAACCATATTTGGTGCTATAGTGGTGCTATGGCCCCCATATGGTTCTACACAGGTGCTTCACCGGTGCTATATGGCACTAAAAACGGTTCTTCTATGATTAGGAGCAAAGAACCACTTTTGGTGCTATAAAGCACCGTTTGTTTTTAGAGTGTATGTCCCGATTATCTTGATGGTTCTACAGATTATCTTATCAGATTTTCCCTTGGTGTGAGGTGTGTTAAGAGTGTCCGAACCTGATCGGAAGAACTTCGGAGCCACCCCGATTGCGAATCGTAAATATTAAACATAATAATTTTAATATTTAATATTTTACGTTCAGAAATTGTTTAATATTTATGATCAGAAATCCTGATGTGTGTGGGGATCCCTTACGAAAAAGAAGTATACTTCAAGTTCATTATATTAAGTATACTTAAGTAATGTTGGAGTATAGTTTTAAGTATACTTTATGTAGTAAGTGTACTAACATTTATGTTCTAGTAGTAAACTTGTAAGTGTACTGCTTGAATACCGCTTGGGACTAAATTGGCCCACTTTTAGTATATAAAAGTATACTTCTAAGTGTACTATAAGTGTAAGAGTAGTCAACTTTAAATGTACAACTAGTGCACAATTAGTTCTTCATTTGTACTGCAAGTGAACTCATGAGTATACTAGTAGTTTTCTAGACTTATACTTCAAGTGTACATGCAAATGTTCTGTTAGATTACTCTTAGTAAACTAGTAGGTTACTAATTTTGTGCTGCAGGTATACTTCCAAGTGTTTTTTTTATATACTTTTAGTTAACTAGTAGTTTAATAGTCATATACTGAAAGTGTACATGCAAGTGTTCTGTTAGTGTACTCTTAGTAAAATAGTAGGTTACTTATTGTGTGCTGCAGGTATACTTCCAAGTGTTTTTTTAATATACTTTTAGTTAACTAGTAGTTTACTAGTCATATACTGAAAGTGTACATGCAAGTGTTCTGTTAGTGTACTCTTAGTAAACTAGTAGGTTACTTATTGTATACTGCTTGTGTAACAAAGCACTTTGACACTGAGGATCCATCTGCAGGTTTTTATTAAACACACTCATATTCCAACAGGCAAGGTTAAACAACAGCAAACACAGCAATGTAGGGCAGGCAAATCTCGTAGTCATGAAACAGACAAAAGGGTCAGCAATGACAGCCAGTACAAATCAAGACTTTGCACTGACTGAATGTTTCCAGAGAGTTTATATAGGCTGTCCAATGTGTTTCAGGTGGCAGACCAATCAGTCCAGGCATGCGGGATTATGGGAAATGGAGTCCAGAACGAAAGTTAATATTCAGGGGGTTCAGCCATATATATAGATATATATACAACCTCAAATCAGAAACAGTTGGGACACTGTAGAAATTGTGAGTAAAACAGGAATGGAATAATTTACAAATCTCATAAACTTATATTTTATTCACAATAGAATATAAATAACATATCAAATGTTGAAAGTGAGACATTTTGAAATGTCATGCCAAATATTGGCTCAATTTGGATTTTATGAGAGCTACACATTCCCAAAAAGTTGGGACAGGTAGCAATAAGAGTATAAAAGTTAAATGTACATATAAGGAACAACTAAAGGACCAATTTGCAACTTAATTGGCAACATGATTAGGTATAAAAAGTGTAGCAGTGTCTCTCAGAAGTCAAGATGGGCAGAGATAGCCTATATTCTATTGTGAATAAAATATAAGTTTATGAGATTTGTAAATTATTCCATTCCTTTTTTACAATTTCTACAGTGTCCCACTCTAGTGTCCCATTATTTATATATATATATATATATATATATATATATATATATATATATATATATATATATATATATATATATATATATATATATATATATATAATTTTAGTATTTATTATTTTTTGTTTGATTAGCTCACTGATGATAGCATACGAAAGATTTAGCTTCAAATTGAAAGTACAATTAAAAGGTACAAGTAAAAAAATTAATACACATTGTATTGTACTTTAAGTGCAATATATTAATATTTATAGTATGATGTTAAGTTCACTTAAAGTAAAGTTGAGTAGTAAACTACTAGTTAACTAAAAGTATAGTAAAAGAAAACTTGCAAGTATACCTGCAGCACACAATTAGTAACTTACTAGTTTACTAAGAGTACACTAACAGAACACTTGCATGTATACTTTCAGTATGAGTACACTAGTTAACTAAAAGTATAGTAAAAGAATACTTGCAAGTATACCTGCAGCACAAAATTAATAACTTACTAGTTTACTAACACTAAAGATTCTCCATAAAGATAATATACATTTGTACACTACATATACTTTCAAAATTTACTTAAAATATACTGTTTCTAAAGGATGCTAAATAATGTATTTTATAAATAAGCTGTCAGTGCATTATTATAATGATAACTTTAACAGATAAAGTATACCTAAAATAAACTTTAAAATAAGTTCAAATTAGTATACTTTAAAAATTGCACAGAACTTTAACTCCAAGTATATTTTTTTAAAGTATACTTTTAGAAAATATACTAAATTATAATTATTTTGAAATATGTTAAAAGTTTAATTGTAAGCAAATATGTTGTAAGCATACTTTCAATATATTCAAAGATGGTACATTTCTTTCTAAGTATATTTGTAATGTACTATTGCAAAGTTAAATATACTTGAAATACAATAAAGTATATGTATTTTTCACCAGGGCTATTCATATGGCTTTTTGCAGCTTTCTTGATGTAGCTTTCGTTGTTGCATTTTTACTTTATACTTTTAAGTATATGTCAGTAAACAAGTATAGGCCAAATATACTTAGACATTTTGGTCAGTATAGGTCAAGCATACTTTAGTACAATTTAAGTATATTTCTAAGAAGTACCTAAAGTACATTTTAGAGAAGTACATAAAAAGTAAACTGAAAGTATACTTTCTTATTTTAAGTTTAAAAGAAGAATACTTATAGCACACTTCAATAAACTTCTTTTTCGTAAGGGGAACCCCAAGGACAAACTTGCACATGCTCTTGAGATTATCACGTGAAACGAAACCATATCCAATCAGAAAGTGAGATGGAAGCAGAAGATGAAGAGGGAAGATGGAAACATGCATGGCGCAGCACAAAGTAAAGTTGATGTGGACGGCAGAGATGGAGGATCAGCTTGTTGATTTGTTGACTTCACCCAAACCCTTTTCTTTTATCCCTGAATTTCCGTGAAAATCATTCCAAACTATCATTGAAATTTCTTCCTGCATATCATCCACCATGCTTATTATGAAGTCTCGCGAGATTTTGCGAGATTTCCTGTGTTCACAGTTGAAAATCTGTTTGTGTGTGGCGTGCGGTCTTTGACACATCATGGCACACCACACACTATAGGTGCAAAACGGTTAAATCTAGGATTTTTTTATCCTCATGTTTGTGGTCTATCACATTTTGAAAATCTTATACTGTAAGATGTAAAAATCTTTTGGTATATCCAGCATTACTTAACTGAATAAGAAATAAATGACTTCATGACCCATTTGCTTTTATGGGTTAGGTGCACTTTCACCACTGTACGGATGCATTTCAAAGTAAAATTAATTTTAATAAAGTTTCCATTAGAGGGAATCAACCTTTATGAATAAATAAATGTCAATGTTGGCCCAGTCTGCTTTCGCTGGTTATCAAAGGTGCTGGTCTAGCCTGAGGACTAGTTGAACAGTCTCTACTCTTTTTTCTCTTTAGAGTTTAAATATATGTCAAAATCTTCCTATTCCTGTGAAGGGCTCTCAGGATTTAGACATGCTTTCACTATAGTTGTGCTTTAAATCAGAATTCCATTAGGCAGGACTTGTCAGGCCTTGATCCCACAACAACTTCGCCCATGTCCACTTGGATTTTACAGTATGTGTTTCTGTTTTGTGTCCTTTTGTGAGACGATTTGCGCCGCCACACTTGGGATGAGTAGCGTTTGATTCAGCCAGACTAAATGCCTGCTTTAGCAGGTCATCTGCCACTTTGACCCAAAATGTCACAGTCACTCTGGCTGTCAGGCAGGAAAGTGTTGAGGTATGGGCCGCTTTTGTTACATAACCCCAAAGGGATGATGGGAGTGTGTTGTCAAATGTCAAACTGAAAATGGAAAGAACTGCAGGCCATTTATGTGTTGGAAAAATAGGTTATAATTGTGTTCAGAGTTGTGTCGCTGTCGGATTCATTTATCTACGAGGAAAAATATACGTCTTGTATTCAGGCTTGGATTAAGCTTTGGGTCTTTTTGATGTAGAGTAAAATAGCTACATACTGTATTGTGAAATATATATGAAATAATAAAAACAACCTTTTTAAGTAAAAAAAGTGCTGTGGAATAATTCACTTAAATAGGTGCTTCACAAATCCATAGAAGAAGCATTTTTGGCTGAATGGTTTCATAAAAAACTTAGATTTTTTATTTAAGTTGGTTCATGTCATGGTGGTCCCTATGGCCAGTCCATCTCTTCGGTTACCTGCACTATTATCTTGGTCATGCACTTGAACAAAACCACATACAGAACCGAGAACCCTAAATTCATTCTTTCAATCTCATGGTCTGCCTAAGCACTTCACAGACTGAGATTTAAAACTATAGCTGTGCTTGTGTTGGATGCTTTGTATGTTTTTGCTCTTAGACGAGCACTTGGACAAGAACCACCCCTGTATTTCTATCTGCAGCAATGTTTAGGATTTGTAAATCATGACAAAATGTTTCCCAAGAGTTCATATTAATGACTTAAGAGCACCTAACACAACGATATGTAGTATTTCCTGTAAAATGATGTTTTGATCTTCTACACATTTTCCTTACAAACATCTTTAGATTACATGTTTGCATCAATCACAGTCTGTTCATGCTTACCATACTGGATTTTAAGTATATCCAAGCTGTTTGGAACAAAAGAGAAGAGGTGTGGATGCTGAAAAGCATTTTCTTTATTAAATATATTAGATTTTATATTTTCTGCTGTTTTGACCTCATGACAATACTGATTCCTGTAACTCAGTGGAAGAGCATTGTGTTAGGAGTGCAAAAGGTTGTGGGTCCGATCGGAGGGAACATCCATAATGATAAAATTTTAATGCACTAAGTCTCTTTAGATAAAAGTGTCTGCCAAATGCATTGATGTACATGCATTCCTTTTTCTAGATACCTAATAGATTGAATTACACTGTCAAGAGGTAACTTCCACACTGTTTAAGACTTGGATGTGCATTAAATGGATATTTCAAATCTTCAGAGGGTTTAAAAATTAATGATATGAGGGTTAGAAAATGCTGATAGAATTTAATTTCTGCACTGTCAGAAAAAGTGGTCAAAAATGATCCCTAGCTATCACTGGGGTGGTACCCTTTTAAAAAGTACATCTTTGCACCTAAAAAGTTCATATTGGTACTGCAAAGGTACAAACTGGTACCATACCAGGTAAAAAATACCAAATGTATACTCATCTGTAAACCTAAATGTTACTATAAGGCCATTTTTAAGATACTGCCCCAGTGAAAGTGTGGGCGCACTATGCCTGCAACAAAAATGTAATTAATCTGTTTTTAGGGTGCAGGATACCTGTACACTAACCTAAAGGATTATTAGGAACACCTGTTCAATTTCTCATTAATGCAATGGTGTAATGGTGTGGGGGATGTTTTCTTGGCACACTTTAGGTCCCTTAGTGCCAATTGGGCATCATTTAAATGCCACGGCCTACCTGAGCATTGTTTCTGACCATGTCCATCCCTTTATGACCACCATGTACCCATCCTCTGATGGCTACTTCCAGCAGGATAATGCACCATGTCACAAAGCTTGAATAATTTCAAATTGGTTTCTTGAACATGACAATGAGTTCACTGTACTAAAAAGGCCCCCATAGTCACCAGATCTCAACCCAATAGAGCAGTGGTTCTTAACGTTATTCCTGGAGGCCCACTGCCCTGCACATTTTGTATGTCTCTTTTGTCTGACAGACTCAGTTCAGTTCATTGAGATCTCTTCTAATGAGCTGATGATTTGATTCAGGTGTGTTAAATAAGGGAGACATACAAAATGTGCAGGGCAGTGGGCCTCCAGGAATAACGTTAAGAACCACTGCAATAGAGCATCTTTGGGATGTGGTGGAACGGAGCTTTGTGCCCTGGATGTGCATCCCACAAATCTCCATCAACTGCAAGATGCTATTCTATCAATATGGGCCAACATTTCTAAAGAATGCTAAGAGCACCTTGTTGAATCAATGCCACGTAGAATTAAAGGTGACATAGACTGATTGAACGGGGTATTTATCCTTGTTCTGTGATGTGACGTTTAGACAAAAATGTTTTTGTTTGGGTCTGTAATGCCTTAGAAGCTTCCTAAAAACCTCTCTCAGATAGCTCTATTAGGGTGGGGGATTTTAAACAAGTGGTTTTGCACCTATTTGGCTCCCCCTACTGGCTTAACTTGCAATCTCATTACTGATTGGCTGACTTTGCTGCCACTCAAAAAACGTAGCCAATTATTTTAAAGTGGAGGGGCAGTTAGATGCCTGTGATGTCATAAGCATCAGTTTGTCAGATTGGGCTGTTTTCTGGCTGACATTTCTAAAAGAGGAATTTCTATGAGACTGAGATGTTAGCACTTTTTGTATGTTTGTGAATGCGGGTAGACTACCATTATTCAACAAAGACAAGGTAAAAATGGTTTTTCATTCTCTGTCCCCTTTAAGGCAGTTTTGAAGGCGAAAGGGGGTCAAACCCAGTATTAGTATGGTGTTCCTAATAATCCTTTAGGTGAGTGTATTAACTTTGCATTCAAGAAAACACATAATTATTTATAGCTTCTGATTTTTAACATGACCTGTTAGAATAACAAATCTGCATCTGATGACATCCCAATACATCAGCAAGATAAAGCCAAACAGATTACCTTATTCAGGAGCTGCTTTTAAAACAATGTTGTTGAATTTCAGCTGCCCCCCATGGGAGCGTTTAACCCAAGTTGTTCTTATGTCAAGAAACTCTTGGATTTACCGGTCTGGTCAGTACGTAGATAAATACACACTCTGTTCGCAGGAAAATGTCCAAAATGGGCTGCTAGTACAATCTGCAATTTGTCTACGAAACTCTTAAATTTGGCAACGTTCATTTCCATACTTCAGTAAATCTACACATTTCCCATGAAGGGATTTACACCTCAAGAATCATTTCCATGTGTGAATGTGATGGTATAGCGTTGAAAAATGGCGAAATGTTTTCCTTATCTTTCGACAGACCAAAATGTTTCTCCAAACCCAAAAAATCTTTTTTTTTGTTTTGAAGAGTGTGTCAAAACACAGAGCTCCACCTTAGGGGAAAGACTTCACCATACCTCTGTATACACAGAACCCACGGCCAGGTCACTGCTCCAGAAGAGCAAGCAATCCATCAAATTACCTGCTAAAATAAAGAATAATAAATAGATTGAAAGATGTTTTTGTTCATTGCTCGCTTAGCTTCTGTGCCAGCAGATCTGTATTTGTTCTCCTGAAGTGTTTTCGCTCAGGTTTTAAAACTTCTTGTTAGGGTACTCTAAAGAGAGCGTTTCAGGCTGGGCTGAAAATACAAAGGTTGCTGGTCTGTCTAGTAGTTTTTCTAGAACAATGGTTTTCAAACTGGGATCTGGGGTTTACCACCCATTTCTTAGTACACTCTGGGTTACCCAGCGCTGGGTCAAAAAATGACAAACCCAATCCGTTGAGCTGTAATTTAACCTATGGGTTGTTTAAACCCAAAGTGTTGGGCTGTTTTAACCTATTTTTGGGTTTAGCCCTTTTTGACACAACTCTGGGTAAAAAAATAATCAGCATTTTTTTTAGAGTGTAGATACATTCCAAAATTGTTAATAATTCTAAGATCATGTTGCAATAAAACACATTTTCTCAAGGTCATTTCAGCTACTGAGCAAAGGTTGGTCCACACCGGGGGGCAACCTTCCGATCTCTCTGATGAAGCCAATACAGAAATGATTTAAATTGTAATTCATCGACCGGCCGCTAGAGGCTGGCTCCAAAAGGGAGTCAATTCCTATAGACCCCAATGTTAAAATGCTCATCTGAAGCGCAGAAAAAAAAATATTTACAGCCTGGTCCAACAATTGTTTTTGGTCTGTATAGCTAGTTTTGCCCTTCATGACAACTGTGAGGGGGTGAATTTTTTTTAACTCATTGAAATTATATTACTAATTTAAATTATATTAATTTAAACACAGTTTTTAGAGTGTAAAATCAAGCTAGGCGGGCGTGGTTTCAGCAACTAGCCACCTCAGCTTCACCCACGTCCCAGCTCTTTACCTATTTTCAGATATCCGCGAGTGATGCACGGTGACACGTGGCCAAGATGGCGACGGCAGGCATCGCCTACTATTGGCCTCAAAAACCATAGATATATACACTAGATGTCTCCTCGGGGTTTTAAGCATGCGTCAAAACCGCCGCCATCTTGGAACAGGGGTCTTGTCATAAGAAGTAGCTTGGTAAAGCTGCTATCTCCACCTGTACTTCGAATTCATGGACAATACCGGACTTTTGTGCTGCGTATGTTAGGGCTACTCGCACTATGCATTATAGTTTGAAAGTAGATTTTCAAAATATCAAAACTTTAATTTTTTATGGACTCAATCTTAAATACATGTCTGACTGTTGGAACGAACGAAAAGAAAACCTAAAAAATAGCATTCATGACGATTTATGGTGATTTTATTAATGACGCTGATGCAGGGCTCCCATGTTTCAAGATGGCGGCTCTATTTGATGCATTCGTTCCAAACTGCCGTAGCCAAGGCGACATCTAGTGTACATATCTATGCTCAAAAACGATCTTCAGAAACCTATGGGTGACGTCACGGACACTACGCCAATCTTTTTTTTTAAAGTCTATGGGCCTCACGCGACACTTTATAAAGCAACCTGATCTCACAAATTTCCGTGGCATAGTCACAGAATTTTTTGCTTATTTTTTCGTGGCATTCTCACGGATCTCCGCATATTTCCGTGGCCATGCGACGGACTTTCTTTTCCGTGGCATTCTCACGGATTGGTTACTCAACTGTTTTGTCCTTTTTTTTTTACTATTGTCGCATCGGTTTAGGGTTAGATTTACATAAAATCTAACCCAACGCCAGGCGACAATTGATTAAAGTTTAGAAAACATAAAAGAATACATCAGAAAAAAAAGTATAAACCAATACTTAAAGTGACATACTAACGCAAACACCAAATCTAACCCTAAACCGAAGTGACAATGGTTTGAAAATAGGAAAAGGCAGTTGAGTAACCAATCCGTGAGAATGCCACGGAAAAGAAAGTCCATGGCAGGGCCACGGAAATATGCGGAGATCCGTGAGAATGCCACGGAAAAATAAGCAAAAAATTCTGTGACTATCCCACGGAACTTTGTGAGATCATGTTGCAATAAAGCCCCTCCCCCAGTGAATCATCATCTCGTCTTTATCGATTGATAATTGGTTCTTTTTACTGGAAGGTGGGATTTTTCATCGCCAAAGCAGCCATATTGAGAGTGGCATTGTCCCCTATTCATAGTAACAGGAATGCTCAATCTTGTTATAGCCTTTTCAATGTCTTTGGTATACTATAAATAAAATGTTAAATGTTTTAGCAATGACTGGTTCACTTCAACAAATACACACATTTGAAAGCTAGCCTTTTATATTTAAATAGTTGGAAAACATTTCCCTCCCCTCCAAAAAACATGTTTTAACAGAGTTGAACCCACAGAACCAATGACACCTAACAACTGTTGAAATTAGTTTTTTGTTAGCAGTTGTCAGGGACAGTGGGACTTAACCTCTACGCTGTAAGTTGATCTGTTTGTTGAACCTCTTGTATGACATGGTCATTAAATATACATGTACTGTTCATATCAGATTTAGATGCGTTGTCAATAGCGAATTGCTATATCAACAGGTGGGAACTGGACAAATCAACAGCCGCAGGAGTTTTCAAATAGGACTTTAGAGCTCTTGGTTACTTCATCATGCTCAGAATCAATCAAGTTAAACTTAAGGCTGGAAACTCTTTTTACTATGAAAAAAATAACATGCATTCATATCTCTCCTCCATCCCCCATCACAGAAAACAAACACGAAGGATAATAAACGAGAAGGGAGTTCTGTGTTTGATTTGGATGAGGTGCCTAGCAAAATCGGTGGGAAACGATGCTTTCGGCAGGTCTGCACCCAGAGCAAAGCCACACAACAGGGGAAATGCTTTACACAATGCCAAACCACTAGATAAGATACAAGGGCTTTATTACGAATACCGAAAATCTACACGCCTCGTCTCTGTGAGGTAGAAAAAACAGTCAGATGATTGTAATCAAAGCATCAGTCCGTTTGGCAGCTTGGCATTCTGTCGCTGATGTGGCACCGTTTCTAAACGCGTCATTAAAGCCATTAACTTTCGTAATTTCCCCAATTTTCTTTATTTCAAATACAAACAGTCTCCAGCTTCTTTGGCCAAGTGCTCCGAGACCTCCTGTTTCATAGGGAGCTATCAGATGAATGCTGGGATTTCTTAGGGGCTTTTTGGCTGATCGGAACATTCTCTAAATGATCCCGAAAAAGCCCTAATGGCAAACACAGGTGGGAAAAGCATTAGGAACCCATCAAGACGGCTACCATTCTAACAGAGACAGCTAACGAGAAGAGAAAACATTCAAGGGAATCATGATGAAGAGTGAGAGAGACACAGTGTACAGGAGTGTGTACTTTCTTTGTCTACGTGAAGGCAAGCAGTTGAATTGTACTGTAACAACTCCTAGAACGGTTAATTAGACGGTAAGTGAACTCTGAAAGCGGAGCGGGTTATTGCTCTAATTCCAAAATTGTTCTGCTAATGAGCCCCGCAGTAACTATTTTTCAATTATATAACCCTGCCTGAGCTGTAGTTAAAACCTGAACTATGTATTTATTAGGCCAAGAAGGCTCCTAAATGCATTTCCTTTTGCAAAGAAAAACAAACAAATCTAAAGGTAGAGAGTAGATTACCATGACTGGAAGAATTAACAGAGTTTAACAGGAAGACAGATAGACCTGGCGAAAAATACACAAACATTTAAGTTTTTCATTCGTTTTAATCGTTATATGCAAGATAAACTGTGTAAATTGTGCACAGATCAACAAGAAAATTAGGCCTGATGTTTTGTGTATACTAAATTGAGTTCCTACCCAACAACAAAAAAGCACAAAACAACTTTTGTTCTTTCACAGTGCATACAGTATAGTGTACAAAATTTAAACACTTTTACTGATTGGTCCTTTCACTGCTTATTAAAAGAATTGCTAATTAAATTTTATTTTAAATATTATTATTCAAAGTATATAATTATGGAAAACAGCCCCCTCTTGTGGATGTTAAATACATTTTGCTTGTGTCTAATGGCCAGTTCTCCCCACAATACTTACTTGATGGTAAATACTGTATATGTGTGCTTTTTATTTTCAATTAAGCAGTTTTAAGCCAATTATTAACATTGTGAGTAAATCCTAAGTCTTTAGGTTGGAAAGCAATGTGCACTGTCTACTGCTTAAAGGAACACGCCCACATTTTGGGAATTTAGCTTATTCACCGTATCCCCCAGAGTTAGATAAGTCCATACATACCTTTCTCATCTCTGTGCGTGCAGTAACTCTGCTTGACGCAGCCACCGTTAGCTTAGCTTAGCACAGAGACTGGAAGTGAATGGCTCCAGCTAGCAAACTGCTCCCAATAAGTGACAAAATACAACGAACATTTTCCTATATATGTGTTTTTGTATAGTCACAACGTGTACAAATAACAAGGTCATATGAGACACAGCCATCTTTTATACAGTGATTTGCTTGCAGCACCCGAGAAGTGCCCTGGTGATGAGCAGAGAGTTTGGTCAGAGTTGTGCAAATCACTCCGCCAATGTAGCAGTGCTTCGCCTTCTGAGAACATAGTTCCAAGTATGTATATAAAAGATGGCGTGTCATATGACTTTGTTATTCGTACACGGTGTGACTAAACAAATCACAACATATAAGTAGGAAAATGTTTGCGTTATTTTGTCACTTATGGGAGTAGTATGCTAGCTGGAGCCATTCACTTCCAGTCTTTGTGCTAAGCTATGCTAGCAGGGGCTGCGTCAGACAGAGTTACTGCATGCACTTATCTAACTCTAGGGGATACGGTGTATAAGCTTAATACCCAAAATGTGGGCGTATTCCTTTAAAGGGATTGTTTAGCCAAAAATGAAAATAAGGTAATTATTTACTTACTACCCTCGAGTTGTTCCAAACCTGTATACATTTCTTTGTTCAGGTGAACACAAAGGAAGATAAATGTAAACAAGCCCGACCATCATTTCCATTGTAGGGAAAATAGAAGTCAAAACTATTTGGTTACACAAACATTGCTCAAAAATATCTTCCTTTGTGTTCAGCGGAACAAAGACATGTATACAGGTCTGGAACAACTCGAGGGTAAGTAAATCTTGACCTAATTTTCATTTTTGGCTAAACTATCTCTTAAAATTCTTTCTTTTAGGTTGTCATGCCCACCAACACTTCACTAATATCCCACAGTCTTTTGGCCACCTCCTCATCGGTGGCCTTATCCAACAGCTGCTCCTCCTGGCAGTTAGCAAAGCACTTCCCTTGAACACCTTCCACATCTGGTGAGCAGGCCAGATAGATAGAAGTCTGTGCTCCCTCCTCAGGGGACTTGAAGAAAGCCCAAGAAGCCAGATTAAATAGAGGCTTCACCAGCATGGGGATGTAGACATGTCTTCCCAGGTTAGTCCTCACGATCCCTGGGGTGAGCGCGTTTACAGTCACTCCCGTCTCTTCTAGTTTGTGGGAGAGCTCCAGCGTGAAGAGGAGATTAGCTAGCTTGCTCCGCGAATAGGCGAAAGCTTTATCGTAGCTCTTCTCGCTGTTCAGGTCATCAAAGTTAATTTCACCATACTTGTAGAGCTTGGAGGACACCACTATGATGCGGCTTGGGGCGGAGCGTTTGAGGAGGTCCAGCAGGAGGTTAGTCAGCAAAAAGTGGCCCAGATGATTGACACCAAACTGCATCTCAAATCCATCTTCTGTTTGGGTGTAAGGACACTGGTAGATGCCGGCATTGTTGATCAGGACATCAATCTTTGGCTCTTCCTGTTGAAAAATAAAAACAGAATTGGCAAATTGTAAAGATACAGAACTACACTTGGCTTGAGTGACTACAGGCAAACTACAGTGTATGATTTTATTTTAATATTCATAATATGCATAAAAAATTTAAAGCTGAAAGTGAATAAAAACATACATTGACTATAATTTTATCAGCTATTATTATTTTGATTATCTATTGTTTTTGTTTAAAAAATGTTTAATACAAAAGGCATCAGCTTTCCAAAGTTATGAAATTATTTTTTGCCTACTACTGGAATGAGAAAATGATGGCCAAAGAATCTCTAATCTTTTTTAACATTCGTTGATGTGTAAACGTCAGACATGGTTTATAATCAAAAGAAGTTAAACTAACTTGGTTAAGTAGTAGTGAGTGATTTTAGGCCCTGTATAGCCTACTACAGTATTCTGTAATACCCTAACAGCCCATATTTATCCATGCTGCTAATAATAGCAACTTCTGACTATTTTGAAGTGAAAGTGGCATAATTGCTAGCGTATGGAACTACTAACCCTACTTGAAATGTGAATGCAATGCATTTAACTCATCCAGTGAGTAGTTAATACACCCACACACCCGGAGCATTGGACAGCTTTCCCTTCAGTGCCAAGGAAGGGAGCAATGGGGGAACGGTGCCTTGCTCAAGGGCACGTGAGTCGCTTCCTGCTAGTGTATTGACATTTTGTGCTACCCTCGCGCTGACGTACTTGAGGTTGGGGTTAAGGATTGGTTTGGAAAATCAAGCCTGTGACCTTTGGGAATTGGGTTAAAAATCCGACTCTCTTACAGAAAATAATGATAATGGTGGCAAAAATATGGTATTCAACCTCCTGATATGATTATTTGAAAATCAACCACATTTTATTCACGAAAACAATGATATGGGCTGGAATTTTTTTCTTTGTATTGCAGGCCAGTCATCCTTTCTCTCGCCCTGCACCTGTCACGTGTATTTTATAAACTTCTAAAGCGCGCCAGTCAGCGCGTGCATTAATATTGCAGCGAGATGCTTTCTCACACCGCATGTTTGGCCTATAAATATATTTCTTTATCCCCATATCTGAGAGGATAAATCTGACACTGGAAGGATGCAGCACAATACCTTAAGTATTTCATCGCAAAAGCTACGGACAGATTTAAGCGATGCCAGGTCCAGGAGTTTGATCACGAGCTCCCCTTGGTCAGGTCCGGTCTCCTGCTGGATCTCCAGGGCAGCTTTCTCTGCCCGCTCTCGGTCTCTACACGCCATGATCACTCGGCCCTGACGCCGCAGAAGTTCCGCGGCCGTTGCTTTTCCAATGCCGCTGTTTGCCCCCGTCACGATAATTGTTTTGCCACGCAACATCTCGACAGGTTCTTTAAACGGCTTGTAAGGAAAAATGCTTCACTGCCGATCTTTCTGGGTCCATCGACAACGCGTTCAATAACAGGTTTGTAGTTGTAAACATTCAGTCATGTGGGAAGTAACCAGAACGTTATTGAACTACATTACCCATAAGCGCATTGCGGCAAGTAATACACATGCGCACTGGGCAATGTAGTAAAAGTACACAATGCACCAAACATTGTCACTATGTCAAAAAACAGTTTATTCTCAAAGGTAATAAATCCAGTGTTTATAGCATGACATTTGTGTGGACAAAACTAATTTTAATATACTGAAAAATGTATTGCACCTTAAGAGAAAAACAAAGAGGTTTTAACATTTGTAAAAATACATTCTATGTGGTTTCCTATTGTAGCATTTATATAGGCAGGGTATAGCTCATTATTGCGGATAATAAGTCTGGAACTCTTATTGGTTACAAAATACAGCAGTAAACAAGCTACAGTGCGAACAAAAAAGGTGCACTAAACAGCAAAATCTCACACTATAAATAAAACAAAACACGTAATGTTTTTGTGCGTATTCCCTGAGATCATAAATATAATGAAATAGATATTAAACAGCAAACTTTGATTAACATGTTAAAAAGCCGTATTGGCAGTCTACTGAAAGTTGCGTTTAGTTCATAAAAGCTGTGTGTTTATGTTGTTGCTGAAACCGTCTATAAGTACTGTACATAATAATGCTGGGTAACCCAATTATGTAAATAAAAGAAAAAGTAAGGAAACTTTATATTAAACATTTATCAACACACACCCAACTTAAGTAAACATGCATCTGTAAGATTCAAGGTTTAAAACACACCTAAAAGGGACCAAAATAAATAAATATATACTTGCAGGGTATTCCATGCACTTGCTTCACTTGAGCTCCAGACCCAGTTTGTTATTAATAGAAGTAAACATTTATAGTAGAGGTATTTTAAAGATGAGATATGACACTGACATACTGTAGGGGCGGTTTCCCGGACAGGGATTAGACTAGTCCTACACTAAAATAAATGTAAGAGGTGAAAACAACTTGCACTGACATATCTTAAAATACATCAGTGCCCTTTGCTTTGCCTCGAAACGCATTCCAGAAATGTTTTTAGTAAGGCATATTTGTTAAAACTAGTTACATTTCCTAATTAAACTAAGGCCTAGTTCTGGTTTAAGCTAATTGTTGTCCAGGAAACCACCCCTAGATGTTTACGTATGTAAAGAGATTAGATATGGAATTTGCTTTTGATAATCATCAATTTTTTTCCTTATTTTCTGCATTGCTTGTGTCTATGCGTTGCCCTTTATGGTACTTTTGTCCAATCCCATAAGGCACATGGGCGGCGATAGTCCCCAGCTCCTGGGCTCCCTCAATATGAAACATCTGATCATCAAAGAAGATGTGAGGCCTGATCTTTAGTAGGAGAGGTCCCTTAGGAGCCCCAGCCAGAAAGAGGGCCTCATCTATCTCCAACCCCCAGCTCCGCAGGGTCTTCAGGACACGGGCTCCAGCACTGGCAGCGCTTCGAGCTGTGACCAGGTAAGTGCGGATTGGGCAGTTAATGCGTTGGTTTTTCGCATAAAATTTGCGCTGGAGTTTACCCAGTGCCTCCAGGAAGCATTTCAGGGGACCCTATGGGACAGGGATGCAAAAACAATGTAGATTAAAAATCAATCAGATCATTTCATATCCTGTACTCTGCATCATTAGTGAACGTTAGTATCTGTTTTTTTTTTACCTGGGCAAGAGGCTTGTTCTCAAACTCTTTTTCGTGCATAAAAAAGGTGTCCAACCCATGTTCCTTTACGATAATTTCTGATTCGTCGGAAAACAGAACAGCATCTCCGTCAAAGGCTACGCGTAACTGCGTGTCACTGAGCTGATTCTCATTGTCACATGCAAACATCGTAGCAGCTGCTATTCCTGTGAAAATTGTAATTTAAAGAGAATTTATCTTCACATTGCTTAAAATTTAAAGATTGTTTTCTTAAAAAAAAAAAAAAAAAAAAAACTGTGGCAAAAATGCAAGCAAGTGTTAAGTACCTTCTTCGATAGCTTCTTGCACCTTCTTGGAATCTTTAGATAGGTAGAGGTTGGTCATGTAGGCCTTTAGGTAACCAATCGGACTTTCCCCACCCGTCATGCAAAACCTCTCAATAGTTAGATCTGCAGATAGATAATTTAAATCATTATTGTTTATATAATATGCCGATGTGTAATAAATATGTCATAATTAAAAAATGGACAAACATAATGGAGATGTGTTGGAGATGAAACCTCATCATCATTATTAAAGACTATTGTGTGCTTTAGTTTAATCATAGTTTTTAGGGATTTCTAGTATAGCTCTGCTGAGTCTCTGTTACAGAATTCCATTATGTATGTATGTGCTTTTCCAATACCATAGTAATTGATGCTGTTGATGAGGCGAACTCCGACCTGGGCATGGTTATTAGTCATCAGCACAATATCAAACAGTTCCTCACTGTCTGGGTACAGTTCCCGCAAGCGGGCATTTACATTCATCAGTGCCTGTTAATAAAAAACAAATGTAACTCCCTTATAGACAATAAATTATAATGGTCTGTGTTTGAGTCCTGCCCTACAATGGAATGTCATAATAAGGAGGAGTTCATGTACAAAGTCCATCTATGAACACTGGGGGCACACATTGGTTTCCCGGCATATTATACAGATTTTCCATTTAATCATCCTGGTAATGTATTTATATGTTGCAAAGTAATACTTGAAACCATCTTAAGTCACCTTCATCTCGTGCATATTTGAGTATTTGTGGCAGTGATTGCCAACAGTGTGTAGTGTATAGTTACTGAATGGCATCAGGTTACAGACAGGAGGTTGTGGTGGAGGTTAGAGGGTTATAGTTAGGCAAGTTAAAAAAAATCAGCTGAATGAAGGCTGAAAATATAAACGCAAAATGTGTTACCTTGACAAAGGGGAATGCGACCCCTGGGATAAAAGGCTGGTCCTCGAGCTCCAGCTGATAGGTAACATACCTCTCCAGCCCCTCCTCTTCAAACACCTTCCTTTCCTTCCCCATGTTAAACAGAGTACGCGACGACACCGCGATCGTTACAGCGTTGCTTGGTTTGGGCTGTTTATCAAAAGGCAAATGTTTAGCAGGGTAAATAACCTGATCCGCGTTGTTATTTACGGGGGGCACAGTGTCATGCGCATACGGGCAGCGTACAGTAAACACATATTTCGCTTACCGGACGGGGCTTCCTGGTTGCTTTCCCATCGTCATATAAATCCTTGACAGCTACCCTGTTGTTTTCATCGCTGGTGTTAGAGTTTGGCTGTCCTCCTTTCGGACCGCGTTCATGTTCGCTCATATTGGTATTGTGGTGAATGTCTAAATGAGTGCACTTGCCTCCTCCGCCAGATCGGCTGTTCCTCAGCATCAACACGACACAGTGACGTCATCGTCTCCGTGCAAGAGTTTCATATGGATTCCCATCGCATACTCCTGTTGGTCAAATTTGCTTCTCTGAGTCGAAAGCAAAATACATTATAAGATAAGATCGTTATTTCTTAAGAACCTGATTTCTGTTCCATCTGCGATTTCTTTTTGGAATAATTTATTTGTTAACCTTAATTGGACAAAAGTCTGGTCTCTACAACAAAAAAAATTCTCACAAAAGAAATTTCCTTCACAGATTTGACCCTGTAAATAGGTTTATAAAATTGTTTAAAGCTGACATTGAGATTACATGCTATTTATGTTTGTGATGAAACTGTTTTACATTTATTTTGGTCATGTCACTACATACAAAAGTTCTGGAAAGATATTGATGTGTTTGTTAAGTGTAAGATTTTGCCAGGATTTGCAGTAGGTTTGAGAAATGTTATATTTGGGTTTTGTGACACAGACCCCAAAAAAGAAAATATTTGCTTTATTATTAATTAAATTATTTTTCTATGTAAATTTTACATCAACAAATATAAATTCTCTAAATCTAAACCTCTCTGTTTTCCTGAAAGACCTGGAAAATTACTTGAATGTAATATCAGCCATACTAATAAGAAAGCTACAAGGACAGATAGTATTTGTTCTACATTTGACCTCTTCATCTGAAAATGTTTAGGTGATAGCCCCTTTGTTTTTGTCCTCTTTATTTATAGTTTTTTTCTGTATATTGTCTCTTGTGTTTATAATATGTGGATACTCTATGTCCACTTTTTTATGTTCTGTACGTTCTTGCAATTAAAAAAGATGGATTCCCATTGCTTCCCATACATCAAATAAAGTAAATTAATTTGACTGTCTTTTAAATCAACTACTGTGACCGTTTTTACACACAGTATTTTGCTATATTTTTGTCATTATCATTATTTTATATGTTATAATAAATTTGTATTTTATTAAAACATATTGGTAATCCTTAACAATAAGGTTGTGTTTATTAACAGTAAATGCATTAGCTAACATGAACTAACAATGAGCAATATCGTTGTCAGCATTTTAATCTTTGGCAATATTAATGACAATACATGTGATATCATTTAGGAACATAATATATGAACATCTCACTAAATAGGTATTTGAGAAACAAAAAATGGTTCGACCTCGCTGTGAACCTTTAGTTTTTAGATGAAAAGTGAGTATACAGTGTGTGGTGTGTCTTTGTTTTACAAATTGTAAAACTTGGACAAATAAAACTGAAAAATTTTCAGAGATTTAGGAGATTATTTAATTTCACCATTAAAATCATTGGCTCAATAATACATTAAAATCAGTCCTAATTACATCCACCCTTAACCCAATAAAAACAATATTATCACTGGACTTTGAGCTTTCTTTGTTAAAAATCACATCATAAATTATTAGCAGTTATTAGGGTCATTAGCAAAAGGCCACATCACCTCTCATTTACAAACGAGATTATGCTTAATTCCTAATTATTTAGCTCTCCAAAAGGTACATGAGCACCAACAACACGATTTTCCAGAGCTCCATTAACATGTTTTTGCTGGTCATCAAAGAAGATGTGAGGTTTGATAGCCTTTAGTATTTGCCCTTTATGAGAACCATCGAGAAGCAATGCCTCATTAATGCCCAATCCACGCTTCCGCAGAGACATTAGACTTCTGATTCCACAACTGCCTGTGCCACGTGATGTTACTAGGTAGGTACGGATTGGACAGCTTTTTGGAAATTTCTTTTGCATGACGAGTAATGCTTTTGCAAACTCACTTAGAGGACCCTGCAAAACACAAACATTATTGCCTTTCAGTAATTTTAAAAAGTTAATAATTTACCTTTTATAAACTTCAACTGTATTCAATACATTATTTGTGACACTGGACCACACAACCAGTCATAGTTTACAATGCAGCAATAGCCAACAATACATTGTATAGGTCAAAATAATAATTTTATTCCACGTCAAAAATCAGTATATTAAGTTAAAATCATGTTCCATAAAGATATCTTGTAAATTTCTTAACATAAATTTATAAAAAAATTATTTATTAGTAATATGTGTTGCTAAGGATTTAATTTGTACAGATTTAAAGATGATTTTCTCTATATTTAGTTTTTGGCCAAATATTGTCCTATCCTAACAAGTGATGCATTAATTTAAAGCTTTTTTTATTCAACTATCAGATGATATATACATCTCAATTTCAAAACTTTTACCCTGATGACTGGTTTTGTGCTCCAGGGTCACATTTTAGACCAACAGTCTTACTATTTGCAGAGCTTCGTTTTCTAAACGTTCCTCATTTTGCAAGAAAGCCTCTAGGCCATCCTGTTTAAAGACTTTCTCTGATTCATCTGAAAACAGGATTCCATCACCATCAAAGGCTACACGTAACATGTCGTCACTAGGCTCATCATAATCTCCTTGGGACATGGTAGCTGCTCCATATCCTGAAAAAATGTATACTTTGTTAGTGCATAGTGAATTGCTGTAATGTTGGGTGTAGCCCCTATTTTGCAAATCTGGTTGGGGTTAAAATTAATGTAAAATTGTAAAAGTAGAAACTAGTTTTTGAACAAAGTTAATTTTGTTATCTTTGGAAATACTCAAAAACCTGTAGGTGCTGTGGTACAGAAGATACAATATTAACTGGGAAACCTAAAGATTTGAATACTTATAATTCCCTTTTTATTTTTCAGTCGGCTTTATTAAAGGTGTAGCGGAGGATTTTCTAGAATTTTAGAAAAGAACCGCCTTCTCCACTTTAAAAAAAAAATCCTGATTGACAACTAGGAGGACCAAAGCCTTGATGATCCACCCGGAAAAAGAAAATCCTCCGCAATACCTTTAACTTAAATTTTCTGTAACTGGAAACTCCCATGCATTTTATAGTAGTAGTAATCATGTGCAAAAACACAATGGATTAATACTTAAACAGTCTTTTGTGTGTACATGGATACAGGATACAGCTATGACGTACTGCCAATGTTCCTAATCTTAATGTTCACTTTAAAACATAAAAAGAGCCTTGGAAATAACTGAAAATCCTCACCTGCATTTATTGCTTCTTTCACATTCTTAGAGTCGGTGGAGAGGTAGAGAACAGGCTTGAGGTCATTAAGATGTTCAGAAAGACACTTTTTAGCAGTAATCTCATAGATCTGGTCAATGTTCAGATCTGCAGAAAACATCAGGATAACAAGAATATGTTTTGTGTAATATATTAAGCTAATTAAAAAAAAAAATTCTGTTGAAATTTGTAATAATATGTTTCCATTAAAATAACATAATCCTATTCTATTCTATTAATATCATGGGAAAAGGTCAGAAATAATAAACAACAGTGATATTTCTTGATTTCTTACTGTGGTTTTGGATGCTCTTGTTTAGACGATCCATGTCCAGATTATTAGTTATCAGCACAATTTTAAACCTCTCTTCAATGGCTTGGTCCAGCTTACTCAATTTTTCATTTACTTTTGTAAGGGCCTATAAAGCAAAACGACTAAGAATGTTGGTAAAGTGCTAAAGAAAAATAATTCTCAATACAATACAACTTCATTTATAGGGGAAAACTCACACAAACTATTTCAATCATTTTGTTTTTGCAAGTTAGTCGACATGCTATTGCTAACACACACACAGATACAGTGTCTCACTTGCTTTAGTAATATATTTTTTTAATATTATTTTTTAATTTACAAACTAAATGGTTAAATATGAGTTTCTGATTAAATAGGTGTTATATAATATTATAAATAACATAATCACTGTAACCTTTACAAATGGAAAAGCTGCTCCTGTGGGATAGACTGCATTTCCCTCCACCAGACTAAATAGTGCATCTGATGTCAATGCAATGGTGAATGATGCCATCTAAAAAACAAAGAAACAGGGTAGTTAAAGTAAAGCCAAGTAATTGATTTTAGATGTAATTTGATGTTATTCAAACACTTTAATGTTCCTCTTTGACTGAAGTTATGTTGTTGAAAAATAAAACATTTAATCCATAAGACATTTCAAGAAATAGTGAACCTTTCAATGTCATCTCTCATTTGTGTATGGATAGGTCAATAAATGAAACCATAAACATCTTGTAACAAGAGGCAGACATAAAAACTCCATTTCAAAAATAAAATGTTTTAGACACAACACAACACTGACGCTTAAATTAGCAACATTAATAAAGACTTACTTTTAATCTGAATGTGTTCGTCGAAGTCCTGCTGTTTAAGTGACACGTCTGCTTGCATGTTTGGTTATTATATACTGTACTCTAAAACAGGTTTGCTGAAAAGGAAACAAGTTTCATTAACAGTTTCATTTCTATATACTGTATTTCTCTTCTTCAATCATATTGATGTAAATCTGGTTTGCTGAATAGAAAACAAGATGCTATGTCAATAACTAGCAACTCCCAGCTGTGATGACTGCAGCCCTATGGAATCATACCAATTCAATGGCTGATAAATCAGCCTTGTCTCACAATTAATACGTAGTAATAATAGGTCACTTTCAAAAACATAAAACATACTTTTTTGTACATTACATTGTACGCTTCAGCTATTAAGTTTTTACGGTTACAACATTTACAAATCTTTCATACCATAAAGTTTGCTGTAATTTCCCTTTTACCATTTTATTGATAATGTTACCATGTTACATCTTACGTCTGTGGTGGGGTTTTGATCTGGGATTGGGTATGGTGATGATTTTATCGTCCTACTGAAAGTGGCTCATGACAAGTCTGGTCATCCCGGTGTACGTAAGACCTATGATCGCATTTTGCTTTTTTTAGGCCCGATTAAAGCGTGACATTTTGGCATACATGTACATTAAACAATGTCATACTTGTCAACGTACTACTAAGCCAAATAAAAAATTTAATCTGGCTTTGTTACACCCGATTGCAGCTAATTGTGTGCCCTTTGGACATATCATCGTGGACTGTGTGGGTCCTCTGCCATGTTCAAAGTTTGGATGTAAATACTTGCTCGCTGTGATGTGTTTGGCAACACGTTTTCCTTCTGCTTATCCATTGCGTACCATTACACGACAATTGTGAGAGCCTTGATGCAGTTTATGTCAATTTTTGGCATTCCCAAAATCATTCAATGTGATCAATGTACAAACCTTACCTCTCATCTTTCCAACCAGTTTAAAACAGCTAAAAATTAAACATCACCTTGCTAGTTCCTATCATGCCCAAAGTCAAGGGGCATTAGAGAAATTTCATCAAATCTTAAAATCGCTCTTTCGTGCTTATTGTGTACAGATGGAAAAAGATTAGGAGGAGGGTTTACCTTGGTTGTTACTGGCTGCACATTTGGTGATAAAAGAGAGTACTGGATTTAGTCCTAATGACTTTTGTGGACTTTTGTCTGTGCATGCTTCAGAATCTGGTAAAAATGTCTGACTCGCCTAAAAATTTCCTGCCGTACATTTAAGGATTTCGTCAGAAGTTAATACAGGAAAGAGAGCCACATTTAAACTTGAAAAGCAGCAGGAGGGTATGAAACGATTGTACAGTAGAATGTCACATTGTTGAACCAGGAGATCAGGTTCTTGTGTCATGTCTTTTGCTTTCTTCTTCCTTTAAATCAAAATTTGAAGGCCTGTAGTTCATGAAATAAGGAGTATGTGATGAAAACTTGTGGTCTGTTAGCCACGGGGTGTACCACTACCCCAAACTTTACCCTAAACCCAAACCCTTTAAAAAAAAATTTTATATATATTTTTTATATTCGGAATTTACCGTAATATGTAAGAATATTTTAATAAAAATAGTAACAATATAGCATTTAAAAGATATTTTAAGCAGCTAATACAGTCCTACTCAAAACGTTTATTAAAAGTTTATTAAAATCATGTACTAGGAGAAATAAAATTTTAATCGCAAATAATGTTTTTTTGCAACATTTCAAAAGCAGTTCAAAAGTATAAAATGACGATCTGCTGCAGCCACTGTCCTGTCTGGAGTATATGAAGTACAGGGAAGTATTAAAGTTATTAATTCATGACGAGAACATTAATCCGGCTTCTCTCTGTCAAGGCACACATTTCAAAATTCTAAATTTTTAAATATCGACTAATAGACGGCATCAATGTCTCAAATTTCTAGTTTCAAGTGGGAGAAAAACTCAACAATCATATTGTTCCTTTTAATGAGTGGGTTCCCTTATCACTAACTTCATAAAAAGTTCCACACGCTCTGAGGTTTGGGTTTCAAAGATAACTATGACTGTACTGCTGTATTTTTCGTTTGTCTAGTTTTGTGTTAATTATATCCACAAAGTATTATTATATTAGTATAAAGCATATTAAAATGGTAGTGTAAAACTATTCTCCAGGGATTTTTACCCATTTAACTTAATTCAACTACAAAATGTGAGGAAGATTAGGCTATTTTATATTTATATATGGCCTATAATGTTACTGGAGTTTTCTGCTGCCCTCCAAAATTTGAAGCATTACCGAGGAGAAACATATTCATTTATTTCCAAAAAAAGATGAGGAAGATTAGAAAATACATACCGGTATTTTTTAAAACGTTTAAGCTTTCTACATGATGTAAAATCAACATATTATTATATTTGCAACCTTTTGACTAAATTGTGTGCTCATGAAGTGTATGTGTTTGTACTTACATAAGAGTAGTTGACAAATAAATATGTGACTGGTGTAACAGCAAAAATGTAGAGAAAAAACTCATAGCACAAGCGACTTATATTTATTGCTGGAGTTACAAAGTGGATGAGAAAGATTTGTCTTAATTATAAAAATAGATTATATATCTTTTTTGAAACATTTTTTGATATTATTTGTAATTCCAATAATAATTCTTTATGCATGAGAAGTGGGACTTTTCGGAATGGATCGTTAAACATGTATTTTGGGTTTGTCATAGTGAATTCCTATGGAGAAAATCACTTGCTGCCCTCCAGCTGTGCTTTGCGTGTCATCAAACCATGTGATTACAAACAACCTATTAGGGGGGTGCATCGTCACTGGTCTCACGATTCGATTGCGGTTGTCATGTCAACAATTCTTTTCAATATAAAGATCAGTTTCGATATTACTGCACATGATTTCAAACACAACTAATTCATTTAAGTTCATGGAGTTCAATATGATGAACTCCATGAACTCTCATTATGATTGATCTAAGCATTGAATCTTTAGTATCCCAGGCAACGTACCTTTTGAGGTGTTTTAGAATCTTTTCTTGGATTTGGATTCTTCAAAGTTTATAAACAGATTACAGTACCTCAAGTCTAAACTGCTGTTTTAAAATAAGATGTTCTGAGTGTGATGTAGCAGATCACAAACATAGAACCTTTCGTATTCAGGAGTTCAAGTTTACACAATTACAAATACAACATTAAAATGAGATGCTTTCCTGCTCTTTTGGCTGTAATAAAATAAGAATTGATTAATCTTTGTCTGTCATTCTGAAATCAGATAAAATTAATAATACTCAATATTAATAAACACTTAATATTATTAATAACTAAATTTTAAATTATGATGTTAAATCAAAATAATATAATTGAGTAGTATTTATTAGTATGGTGTTAGTTATTTGTCCAGTATACACAATATTTTTTGTTTAAAAGTTTATCTTTTAAATGGGTTACTATTACAGAGTTTATAGAGTAATTCTAACTCAGTTTTTATGTAATGAATTTAATGAATGATATTGCTTGTAATCTGTTGCCACAATTTTATTGACCATATATGACATATTATTTTTTACAGTGATTAAGGTACATTAGATATTAGTCATTTCATTAAGGGAATTTATATTGATGGTTTAGTTTATCTTGTTAGGCAAGTTAGGTGACCTTGTAGTCATACAACTCATTTTAAAATTATGTGTCTTAAAGAAAGGAACGCAGAGTCATATTAAAGACTAAACAATAGACACACGCAGGAGCCGAAAAAGTCATATTGTGTGTGTTAAAGAGGAAATTAACCAGATTTTATCTCTTTTTTTTTAAATAAGACAATATGTAGTTCTTACCACACTTCTTGCTTAGACTCAGATTGATGATGTAATTACCCACAATCCTAGGGGGCAACTCTCACTTCACACATACCAGCACACAGAGGCACACCTGGGGTTCTCTTACATATAAATGGGGGCAGATATCTGTCATCAGTCCTGATTCTCTTTCCCTCTACATAACACCCTCTGTGCTGCAGCCAGCAACTGCTGTTTATTTAACTTGTGACTAAGGCCAAAGAAATGAGGCTTTGGAGTAGATGTAGAGAGAAAAATCTGTTATTCAAGCTGCTTTGACCTACTGTAAAAATTAGTCTGAGAATGGACTTCGTTTTTTTTAAGAGAGAGAACATGATTGTCACACACAGGATGGCAGGTGGAGAGGGCACAACAATATGACACAACTGAGCTTAAAAATTTCAACAGAATTGTTTTCTTTTTTTTATTTGAAAGTAGGAGTTGCATATTTGTATTGTCCCAACTGGAACACTTAAGCTAACTGGAAGTATACGTTTCCCTGACATGAGCTAATGACAACATATTATAGAATGCAAGTCAAAAAAAAAAATTGTACACTTTGTTATTTGTTTTGTTCATAATCAAACATATTATACAATGCGAGTCAATAAAAATAAATGTATACACTTTGTTTTTGTTTTGTTCATTTATGTATTTGTGATGTTTTGTCTCTGCAGGTCAATTTTGCTCTAACCACATCTGATAGCCCCACCTCTCTTTTGTTACCGAAGCAAAGCCACGACCTTAAGTAAATGTTTTTCAGTTAAATGAGTGCATCATCTTTCTTTATTTTGGTATTTTCTGTGTGAACACACTACTATACTAGAAAAGGGCATAGAATAGTGCATAAGTGTGCAATTTGGTGTAACTACATTAAGTGAAGTTGTATTAACCAGCCGATAGGCCGTGATCTGCCAAAATCACCAATGTATTTTTGTATTGTTTAAGAATCCAAGTCACAAGGGCTGCATGTGAGATCATATTCAGAGCATGTACTGTAGCTGGGCTTCATCAGAATTTATACAAAAACTTTGTAATGTTTTCCTCCTAATGACATTGACACAAACACTTTGTCATTTAAAACTAAACTGTGTTCAACATTATCAAATGAACTGAATGTTCATAATGAACCACCTTGAAGTCCTCATAATTCCCACGATCTGCCTGATCTTCTCTCATGAGGACGAAAAACCGAAAACGTTAAACAGTTAGAAGTTGGTTTGTCATGTGGCTAATAAAAAGCAGCTTGAGTGGAGTTAACAAATGCGTTGCCTGACTGAAACGGTCATGGACTGTCAGTGACTCTGGCCGGAGCTGAGCTGTGATTAATGATGCTGTTTGGTGGTTTGCTAACCCTATCCTCACTTCTGCTCAGAGGTCTGTGCTCCTATTTAACTTCTCAGGGTGAAGAATGCTGGTCTGGCATCAGAGCTTTTCAGCTCATGTCCTGACAAATACAATCATACAGACAACTGGGAGCTGATTTTAGAGAGGGATCTCTTGAGAGGTATATATAGAGGTATATATGAGCGCAGTACAGTTGACTATCAGCTGTGCCTCTGTTAGCACTTCATCCTCTGTTGTCTTTAAAGTCCGCTGGAGACTGTAAGATGGGTGTTGAATGGGATGCTGGTGTGAATTGATAAAGTGGGCCATTATTATCAATCTTTATATGGCTTAAGGTTTGCAAGTTAGTTTTGGAGTGTATGAAATAACAAAATGTTTTTGTTGTCATGAGAAATAGTATGAGGAGTTTGAAACAAACCACATGTAAAAAAGCAATGGGTTTAAAATGACACTATAGGACAGGTATTTTATTAAAAATGTTGCTGCATTGTAAGTGTAAATGACAAAAAGCATTTCAAAAATATACAAAATAACTCCATTAAAAGTGAGTCTGAAAATATCCACCCTACAGTACTTTATTTTTAATATGGTTGTTTTTCATATGTTACTTATATGTCTGTAAAAATATGGCTGAAAAATTTTGTGGTTTACTGTTTTCTATACAAAATCATCTTACATAATGCAAAGAACATACAATAACCTGTAATACAATAAGTGAAAATATAACCTTGATATTTTTTATATTGACTGAGTACTACTGTCATGTCAAAGATTGAAAAGTAACACTAGTTGTGTTACTTTTAACACAACTTGTGATATATTTAAACACAAAATTAACACAAAATGACACACAGGGCCCTATTTTAATGATCTAAGCGCATGGTCTAAAGCGCACGGTCTAAGGGTGTGTCCGCATCCACTTTTGCCAATTTAGCAACGGAAAAATGGTTTGGATTGTTCCTATTCTCGTAATGAGCTAATGGGTGTGTTTGTTCCCTAATGTGCAATAAACCAATGAGATGGCAGAATTTGTAAACTGAAAACTACACAGAGGAAGAAGACCACCAGTTTAAGATTGATGTAAAAAATGGTGTTGTTTTTATTTGATATTTAAATTGTTATTTTTGTATTAAAACTTTTGGTTCTCTTTTAAAGTCGTTTTCTTTCATTCATGGAATGAAATTTTAATTAGATTTAAATTTATGTTATTTACTGGCAAGAGTTTGTTCAAAGTTAAATAAATATTAAATATTAAATAATTAACAACTCTTTATCTTAACAGAATAAAACTATACAATAAGAGCCTCATGCAAAGCATTCTGGGAACCAGAAATCATCTTTTTCTGTTTTTTCTTGCTTAAGATTTTTGCTTATGTTTTTATTTTAGTTTAACTCATTAAGACTTTTTAATGTTTAATGTTCATTTAACTTTGAACAAAATGTTGCCAGTGAATAACATAATTTTAAATTTACAATAAGTTACTGGGAACCAGCTGCAAATAACACTGTAATTTCTACGGAATTTTTGTACAGTGTATGGATTGCTGTAAATTTATGGATAGCCTACATGATCAGTGTAATCTCAACAAAGTATTTTCACATATGCAAGAAAAGGTTTGTACTCTTATAATACTTTATTTGTAATAAAGGAAATCATGAATTTACAAACATGTAGAGCGTCAAAACATATTAGCAGTCGGACAGCGCCGTTTAAGCATTACTTAAAAAGATTCTCATCTTAACATATCGACAGGTGCAAAGTCATCATATACAATAAATCCGTGAAGTAGCATTAAACAAATTCAAAATAAATGCAATATTTCCATTTGTTTAAAGCAAAATATTCAATTACTTACCAGGCTACTGGTGAAGCAGCTCTTTACGACTTCTACCGTCTCATAATCGGCCCTCATTTATGTCCACAAGACTCAATCTTTTTCATTTTATCCTTAAATTTGTATATTTAAAAAGGTTTGTGTGCTGTCCATGTGTATATAATAAGCAAACACGTTGTCGTCTCGTTTATAGGCGCATATAACTAACGCGCTCTTTAAATAACATAAACAATATTGCGCCATTGACTTTAGACCAGGTTTTAGATGGTCAATGGCATAGTCTATTTTAGTTGCCTCAAAATAGCAACACGTCGACAATGCACCTGAACACACCTCGTTTTCAGACCAGAACGCCCATGGGCCCACGAAAGGTCTCAAATGCATTTGCTGTTTAAACAATGTGACGCTGTAGGTGAAAATGATAACTGCGCGGTGCTGAAACTGGCAAAAAACATTTGTGTCGCGCATTGCGCCGGGTGCCGGTGATAGGGCCCATTAAAGCTCCCGTTCTTTCTGTGATTTTAAAGCTTTGATTGTGTTTATAGTGGGAAATATAACATGTGTTCATTTTTCACGTGTAAAATAACGCAGTATTTTTCACACAATTTACTTATCTGTATAGCGCTGTTTTCACTGTCCTCAAAACAGGCTGATGTCTTCCTTGTTTTATGAAGTCCCTCCTTCAGAAATACGTATCGAGTTCTGATTGTGTCGTTTTTTAGTGTGTTGTGATTCGAAAGCAGCTTAGCTTAGCAGAGCCGTTTGAACCAAAGCTGGTGACTGACGTATTCCTGGGGACGGAGGTTAGTCAAAAAAACGTTTTTTTTTTTTCTGACGTCATTAAAGAAGGAAATAGAGGGCTGTAGTCCAAACCGGCCGTTCGCTGTAGGCTTTGAACAAGGAATTCTATTGAATGAAAATATCGCCTGGCAGTGAACTTTATCATTTTACAGGTATTATTAATGTTATTATAGCAACATTACACACTAACTAGGGTTTAAAAATAGGATCAGGAAGAATGTGACCTTTAAGTTTTAAAATTACACATAATGGGGCTATCTTGCACCCAGCGCAATTGACTTTGTCAGTGACGTATGTATCATCATGTATTTTGCACCGGCGCACAGCGGGTTTTTCCCTCCACAGACGCACGTCGGCAAAATAGGGAATGAACTTGCGCTCCCTGGGCGGTTCAGCGCAAAAAAGGAGGCGTGTTGCGGCGCAAACCATCCCTGATGCTATTTTGCAGTTTCAAAAAACAATTGCGCCACTGACCAAAAAAACTAGTCTAAAGTCAGCGCACACTTTGCTTATCTAATCTACACAGATGCAACAGTTATTTTTGCAAATCATAAATTGTTACAATAAAAAATATTAACACGTGAGATAAGGGAAATCATTGTGGTGAGCATTGTGGTGATAGTTTTTATTTATTGTGTGGCTGCGTTAAAAAAATTCTCATGCAAATAACGATTAAAATATTTTCATAAGTTTGTTGTGTGGCTGTATTACGTTTATTTTATGTAAATAATAATTAAAATGTTTTCATAAGAAACCTTAATGTATATGAACTGGATTTGTAAGTGTTCTTTGGGGTTGGATCTTGCCTGCGTTTCTTGGGTCCGATTTCAAAGCCCCCAAACCGCCTTCAACACTTTCAGGGGTGAGAATGGACGCAATGATGTCCTCTGCTGGCGTCAGGTGCTGTGTAAAGGCAGATCCACCTCCCGTTACACGGCGTGCCTGATTTATGCTGGCAAGCTTGGGATTCTCCCGTCTCCTGACATCATTGTAGCGGTTGGCGCAACGATGGGGATGCCAGCTGATGAGACTGTGGCTATTTCCTCCCACCCCTGTTTAACCGACGCTGATTTGGGCGAGTTTCTCCTATCCCCATACAAAACAAGTTCTCTGTCTTTGACTGCTCTTACAAGAACTCCTCGGCTGTGAACCGCGCCTGGCGTGCGCCTGGTAAATCCGTCATAATAATAGCAACCCGCCATGGAACTTGCGCCCTTACGTTTAAAGGGAATGTTGGATAGCGTTCTGATTGGTTTATTTGACGTTACGCCCAAACCACACCTATGAATAATGAACCTACTTCAGACCAACCCCTTATTGATTTGCGCCTGGCGCAAGAGTTATTTATCCCGCCGGGAAAATAGCAACAGCGCCCAAGATCCGCCCACAAAGTCACTTGCGCATTGCGCTTCGCACTTGCGTTTCAGATCGTTAAAATAGGGCCCAATGTGTTAAGAGCATTCACACTCACAGAAATAAAAGTAGAAAACTTTCTGTCACTGGGGCTGTACCCTTTCAAAAAGTACAGCTTTGCACCTAAGGAAAAACCTCAGAAGTATATTCTGGGACCAAATAGAGCTTATGTAAAAATATCTCAAAGGTACATATTGGTACAAAATGTTTGCATATCTACCTAATATACAATTACCTTTTTAAAGGGTGCTGCCCCACTCACAGCTAGGCTACATATTTTAACTTTTTCTAACAATGTAGGTCCTTAAGGTACGTTAATCTACCCAAAATTGTATTCTGTTTTGTATTCCTGTAAAGGTATCAAACGGAAACTTAGGGTACAGCCCCAGTGACAGAAAAGGTACAGTTCTGACAGTGTAACGCATTTTTTTTTTTAATTTAACACATCCTTTCTTAGAGTGAACAACATTTTTTAGATATAATGATTACATAGTAGCGTAGTATAATCATATCAGTACACAAGCTTATTAAAGGCTGAGTTGATAAACTGAGGTGAGGTATGCGTTTCAAAGGCAAGATTGCAAAATCTGGACGTGTACACACCTTGCTATTTAATCTTAAAAATTACATGACGTGTTCAGCTACTGTGTCAGAAACAACCCTCCTAAAAAGACCAGAATAGCTGGTTTTTAGTATCTGTCGTGTTATGGATGTTGGTATCCAGCATGTGGATGTGTTGTTCCCATCAGGCTGTTTAACCAGCAAGACTTCCTTTGCAATTTTACCATTGGGAATATCAGATGTGGGGAATTGCTTAAAACTGCAAGTCTGTGGGAAAAAAGCTGTGTGAATGAGTAATTGTGGGAAAAAAACCTCATCTCAATCACACGTGTCTGCTTTCCTCATTTTTCTTTACTTCTGACATAATGCTACACCTGCACACTCAGCCCTCTCTCTCTCTTTCTCTTTCTCGTTCTCTCGCTTTCTGTGTGTCTCCAACATCAACATCCTTCTATTTTTCCAGCTTTAGTGGGTTTGATAGATGATCCAAGCAGAATAGCGCTGAGGTATTTTATCCAGCAGCACTGAATCTGATTCCTGCTCATCTTATTTCAGTCCAAACACTCGAAAATTCTTCTGTTTATTTCTGCTATTTGGCTGCAGGGCTTCGAGGTTACAAGTGTGGTGTGCTTTACTAACTGTTTACGTGTCAAAGAATGATAGAGAGAGATGACTTTAAGCAGGCACGACGCTGCCAAAATTTCACCATCCCATGATCCCCTACTGTGTAAGCCACAGCCAAAACAGTGATGTAAGTGATCTGAGTAGCTATATAAGTTAGATGGGAAACATTCATGCTCCAAGTGACCCTTGTTGGCAACTCATGAACCTATAACCAAACTCGACTTGTTTATCCTCAGACTTTGTCGTAAAATGTTATATTTCTACACTCAGTGCTTCGTGCCAATCAATATACATTTAACTGCCAAGTCTCTTCTTATCAAACTCGCAAAGAAAAGTCATTATGTCTGTGTCAGTTGTACATAAACCAACTTGTTAGATTGTAATTCATATCTTTAGCCACAGAAGGGCGACAAACTCTACATTTGCTTCAGTATTCATAAAAATTAAAGACAGGGTAACAACCATGCTGAGAGATTTTGAATGTTCATGATGGTCCGGACCTTTTTATATTAGTTAGTGCTGGTTTTGATGGTAGAGATGCATATTTGTGTTTATCAGCAATGCTACTTTTCAGTTGGTATATTACAGTACAAGGTCTGTGCTTTAACTTCCTTTACTTTGTAAACCAACCCTTGTTCACAGTGTAAATTGCTTGGTTACTAAAATCCCCTAATGTTTCCCGGTTTTAGGAGATGAAAGTTGAGGTTAAATCAACTTGCCTTAAACATACAGTACAGTGCAAAAGTCTTAGGCCACCACCACAAGACTTGTTGTTTTAGAAGTTTTAATGTCCATCCATATTTATTTTTCAATCTATTTTGTTAAGATACAAACAGAAAATACAAGGAAATACAAAAATTATTTTCAGGACTAAATGTCTTCTTTAGGCATCGTCGGTGTTTAGTGTGACCTCTCTTGGCATTAAACACATCTTGAGCCTTTTTGAGCAGAATGCAGTAAAAATATTAATTTCTTTAGAATTAGAAATTAGGATTTAATTTTATTTAGGTTTAAGAGATACTACAGTTTCCTGCTATTGCTCAATTGGAAGGGGGTTTACCTTAAAAACTTGACAAATCAGTTTACATTTTTAAACAGTTTTTAACACTATATACACATTTCCTGTATTTTCTGTATTCTATTAAAGAGAATTATATATGATCACTATAACATTGCAAAAACAACAAATCTAATTCTGGCATTGTGGCCTAAGACTTTCGCACAGTACTGTACATGTCTAAAATCCATCTTTAGTAGACGCCAGCGCACCAACATCACATGCATCTAAAACACAACCTATTGATTTCCAGTAATGCTGATTGGAACCGCATAGAAACATGGGGTATATGTATTAAATATAAGCGTTTAATTGAAGTGTAGGAAAGTCTGGGCTTTGTAAGATGTCTGGGAGTTGTTAGAAGGCATATCAACTTCAGAACATCATTTCCTCTGTAAGCACTTGCTCGGAGGCCTGTTGATCAAGATTAACCTGTACGTCATCACTATGCTATTTGGTTATGGAGTGAGATGAATTATAGCTTTTATTATTGTGTGAGTGTGTGTAAAGATACATGTGTGTGTTGAGAGATCACAGATCTGCTGAGGTCAGAAGCTCAATTGAGTACAGGAGTGTTATAATAGAGATTCACGTCACTACGGTACGGCTGAGGCTTTGAGGTCGGAGGTCAGAAATAAGACATTGTTTTACACCATCTGTCTATCGACAGATGCTTTACAGTTTATTTCTTCGTTTCTACATTTTTTTTCATCTATTTTGTCTGTCTTGTCAAGATTGGTGCCTGCACACACGCACACATGTCTTATACATCTTGATTAATTCTCACCGTTCTAATAACGCAGCGTCTTTTCTCTTCTGTTGTCAATCCTCACATCTTTTATCTTGCCCTCTCGTCTCTTCCCTCTTTCCATCTTTCTTCTCATAATAAACACTAAATGTTTTATCTTAAAGCCCCCAACCCTGCTCCATCTGCAGCTGTGTGTGTGTGTGTAAGAGTGAAACATGGGAGGTGGTAATGTTGGTGAATGAGTGCAGGATTGTTGTGCTCTCCTGCTCTGGCACGGCACCTGGCTTATATTTGAGACAGGAAACACTGAAGTAGATGTTTCGAGGATGTGTACGAACCAAACTAAACATTCAGTCATACAGAAGACACGTGGAGACCTGTCAGCCCCCAAACCCAAACCACAGCACGCTCGCAACAGACGTACATACCTCACATGTTTAATAACACGCTACTTTCATCCTCCATAGAGGATTAAGGGCGGAGGGTGTATTTATAGATCAAAGTATTTTGTTATTTTACCTCATGGTATCCTTCATTGATACTTTCACACCAGGAAATGATTTTTTTAGTATATGAAAAATCTCCTTTAGGTCAGTGGCAGCACACACTATAACTCAAAAAACTACATTTGTGAGCTTGTCGTACAAACATCGACTTTTTGCAGTTTACGTTTACACAAATTCTCATGCCAGTATTGCTGTGTTTCTTTTAAATAGTGCTTTCTGTTGGGTATACATAAAGTCAGCCTACATATACAAATATCATACCGGCAGAAAGATCTTTCATAACAACGAGTCGAGTTGGACAAACAGAAGTAACCCTTTCCCCCCCTAAAACAGTTTAATGTTCTGTGATTCATCTGTGTCAGGTACAGCTGCCACGCACCAGCATTTCCTGTTTAAGACTGACCGCTTCTCACAGACCGCTCACCCTGTCAGCTTCATAAAACTGCAGCTGAAACATTACAAATACTCCGAAAACAGCTCAACGGTACGTGTTTATCCGTCCAGCATACACAGCATGCTCAGTTACAAGGTTCTGTAGAAAGCACCTAAGCATTAGGGTGATTGAAAGTATGGCACTGCTTCAGCAAGGGCTTGGGATACGAGCGGTCGGGCACAGGAATCTCTAGCAGTGTGTCAGGTTAGCAAATGGAAATTCCAGTGGAAAGTGTGAGATAAAGTAGAGGAGAGCAAATCATCAAGTTGGGTTGATGAAATAGCAAGACAAGGCGCATGGTAACCGAAACTTCCATAATCCCGTTTTAGAGCTGGCAGGCGGTGAAACTTGGGGTTTTCCTATTGGTTTTTGCTTCTCTTAACCCCGCGGCCTTTCGCGGGCCCCGAGCACCTATCATTGCCTTTTATGAGATCTAATTGATTAAATGTGACCACACCATTTATTTTTATGCCTGACGTCTGACCGTCGTGTCACCTTTTTAAAGAAAACAGTATTTTTAAAAGCTTGTGGATGGAGCAAATACAACGTTGGTGGTGGTTTCTGTGGTTGAATTATGTAATTGACAGTATGATGTAGTGCAGTACAGTTTACCTCAGAATTTCATTAAAGGATTTTCCTTTGGATGGACCGGATCAAATCCGTGCCATTGGCTTCCATTGGGTTATGTCATATTTGCATACAAGCTCAGTTGGAAAACCGTTTACATGAATTGATATTAGCCTTTGTTTTTCATCTCCGGTCAAACATGGCTACACGATAACTCAAATGTTTGTATTAAGTAACACATTTAAACCGCTTTGATGGGCAGATGGTCATTTTGGAGCCCTGCCGTGCCCAACCTTCGTACGAGTTAGTTTGTGCCATGTGATCCTTGGGTAGATGCCCAGGCTTAGCGGATTTGTGAGGTGAAATATGCAGACAGATTTCCCCCCCTCTATAATGCTGTGAGTAGATTCACCTTGCTGTGCATTTGTTTTACTTGGATCCGGACCCATTCGTTTGACCCAGACAAATGCTCATTCACGTTCCATGTCATTCCGCTTGCCAAATCTTCAGAGGAACGTAGTACATGATTTAATGGCTTTGAGTCTAAAACGAATAGATTCTGGGAGCACATTTATTCAGTTCGAGCAGTTGGACTGCCCAAGTTAATGCTGTTGGTCAATGGAAGATATAAAAAACATAGGGCTGAATTGGTAGCTAAATAACTATTGAGACTGCAGTTGGGCACAAAGTTTGCACAACAAATAATTGTTTTTGTGAAATTTCACTTATGGTCAAACAGTTTCGCATATGTGACCCTGCCTGTGAAATCCGCTTCTTGTGGGAGGGGCAAGTGCTATGCGGTTGTCTGTTTTCAAGATGGCTGATGTTTATTGTGCATTTATTGAGAGAGTTACCGGTTTGTATTTGGTCACCTTACTATAGGGGGAAAATTGTTTAAAAAACGGCGGGAATGCCGTGGGTCGATAAACGCCACGTGACTCTAAAGTGAAATGTGTATTTACAACTTACCAGGTTGCCCAACGTCCTCTTGGCAAGCGAGGTCCTTTTTATTCCTGTCTCTATAGAAATAAGAACTTGTGTCATATAGCTCTGGGCGACTGCTCACGGACAATATTAAGCGTCCCTTCATGTTGAAAGAGTGACTACGGGCGGGGCTCATATGTATATAAAGGCTAGATGGCTCAAGGCGGAGTCAGCTGTGTCGTCACTTGGCGGCCATCTTAGGTCAGTGCTGCCATAGTGCTGCTCCCTGCTGCTGTGGACGGAAGGTGAGTGACATACGCCAACTAAAATGCTCGTAACTTGCTGAATTCTTGACGGATTTACAAACGGTTTGGTTTTTTACAAACGTTATTAACGTGGCTATAATTATGGATGCTTTAACATGTTTCATGAATTTTTTATTTATTTTTAGTATACGTATTCAGTGTCATAGGTACATCTTTGACGTTTATAACAAACCAATCCGTTTGAAAATCGGTAAAAAATTAAGCAAGTTATGGTCATTTAAAAGTACCTGCATCATTAAAACTCAATGCTACGAGTGAGCGAGCGCCCTGTCCTAAGATGGCCGCCAAAATGCGGACGTTCAACTCAATTGGCCATCAGCGCGGACGAGCCATCTAGCCTTTATATACATATCTATGGCGGGGCTAACTCCACAGCAGCAAGCAGGCTCCTGATTGGTTAACACAGCGTGAAAATCCGCCAAAGTTCAAATTTTTCTACCGCGCAACGCTAAACGCCTCAATCGCGCCGCCAGACCTCCAGATGCGCGTCAACGCGTCTGCACATTGACTTAACATTGAAATCACTCGCTCTTGACGCCTCTACCGTGGCTGGTGTAAACGCAGCATTAGAAGTTGTCCAGCATCAGATTTTTTTTAAAAAGCCCTTGAAACAAATTTTTTTGCACATATAAGATTAAGGTCTGAACTTACTGTAACCATTACTTTTAGAGGATTTAAAAAATATTTCCTATAGAATTATTTAATTTTTTTAGATTATCATTATCAAAAATTAGCATTAACGCAACATGATATTATATTAAACATTTGCATTTACAAATTCATGTTTTGGTAATGAGAACTAAAAAGTTGTCTAGGTACTATGACAAACAAAATTTCCACTTTTATCCTGAGAGAAAAACATAAAAAAAGTTTGTTACTTGAGGGCTTAATCAATGATTGAAAATTGTTGAGGAGGATGAGAAAATGTTTCTTGGACATATTTATATTCCACTTGTTTCTTTACTGTAAATGTTTATAGTATAACTGAAGCTTTTTTATTTTTTTTAATATAAATATTTCCATGTCAAAGAACCCAAATCCAGTCATGGACACGTTGCAGTAATGAAAATGTTCCCCTTAAATGTGGGAAAAAATGACAAAATTTCATTTGAAATCATGTGCAAAATAGTACATGAAGAGATGTTTGTAACTGTATGCTTCTTATTTTGATACTCCTACTTTGCATTTACTTTTTTAAATCAAAATGTTTCATGACACCTCATAAGTCTAATTTCGTAGGAATCACCCAGAAAGGGTATCACAGGATCATACTAAAATGTTGGGATTAGGGGTGGGACTTTATTCTTGCTTTATTCTAATAACAATAATATATTTTTCTCATAGAATCTGTTTATTTTAAGTATATGTCAGTCAGATCCACAGTAAGAAACCATTGTGGAACATGGGACTTTATGCAATGATAAAGTGAATTTGAAATAAAAAAATTATCATCAACCAATGAACTATGTTAATGCTTTGCAGGGTGATTATACATCTGGTGTCTGTTTATTGGCTGGAGAACTGCGTAGGAAAATGTAGTTCCCCCTTCTTTCTTTCTTCTCTTTTATCTGCTGGACAGAATCATGAGAGATGGAGCACTTGTACTGTGTACTGTAATTGCTTGTCTGGTCTTTATTCAAAAACACTGTTATTGGATTAATGGGGAAAAAAAGAGTAAAAGGGAACCCTACAGCAAGAAAACTTCATTGAAACTTTACATGACTCCCCCCTAGAGGCAACTGCGTTAAATGCACAAAACGAGGTGTGCTGAAACCGTGTGACTTCTGTGGGGTCTCCCTGTAGCCATCAACTCAAAACTCCTATATTTCACAAGTATTTCTGCAGTGGGTGGTTGGTGAATCATACCTTTAATCTAAACTGGATAAAAATGTACCATAACCGTTCTGGCGTCTGTCGTTTCCTCATAACCAGATTTCACATTATTACTGCTGCAGTTTCAAGAAATTTTATGATTAGTCACGGTTTCGTGCTTGCTTGTTCCCAATGAAAGGAAATCCCACCCGGCAGTGTGTAAAATTCACTCCGAAAAGCCGTGGACTGATCACTATCTGCTCGCTTTTGTTGGTACCACCCTGAAATTATCAGACCCGATCTCAGTTTCCAAAGTTTCTCTGGGGCCTGTGTAATGGAAAGTTAATTAAACCGAAAAACTCACCGTTGAGAGTACAAAATATGTTTACACAACCTTATTCAGTTACTGCTTATGCATTACCTAGAAATTTATCGGTGTACGTGTGGCAAGTTGGTTAGCAAGTAGTCCGGAATCCGATGGATATGTTCAAATGCGGAATTGTGAGGAAGTTCGTTGTTTGCTTAAGCCGGACATTACGCAGCAGTGTCCATCGAAGCGTGCAGCCCATCTTAATCAAAGCTCGTTTCGCTTGTGAAACTTTGCTGTAAACGAACGAAACGCAGACCGTCCACCCGCTGGTCTAAATGCACACCTGTTTAGGAGAGTTTATCTCCCAAACCTCAGACTGCAGGATTTGTTTTGCGGTGACCATACAAACACGCATCTCTGTTATCCAATCTGCGCTGCATGCATGCAGAAAGGGTTTTGAAAAATGCTTGTCTGGTGGTTGGTTTGTGTGCCAGGTTTAGAGACTGAGTGAAGAACACACAGGATCTGGCTTTGATCTGATGCAGATGGTTCTTCTGGCCCACTGCAGAGGGGTTTTACTGCCCAGACATCTCGCACACATTCACTGTTTCCTTCCTGCATTTCCGGAGGTAATGCTTTTTTAGGTGATGTGAGAACTGTGACATGGTATCATCGCCATGGCAACCAAGGCATCCACAAGACCACCGGTTGAAAATGGAAAGATTTAGCATGATAAATCTGACTTGTTTTAGCAACAACAGGATCGATTTGGACCGATGGCTTTTTCTATGCGGGGGCCTGGGGTTCTGGAAAGTTCTTCAGAAGCAGTCAGATTTTCTGCGAACAGGGCAGTACAACTCAGCAAAATGGCATTCGAACAAACCCAGCTAAAAGCACATAATGTATTTTCCCTTTTCCCACCTAAATAGCTCGAGAACCTGTAAAGATGTTTGCTCTGAAAACACAGAGGTGGAATGCACCCTTAAAACAACAGCATTCACAAGCCACTGCGTCAGATTTCTTATTTGGTTTTCAGTGTAACATGACAGAGTCTTGTTATCGGGTCTCTAAATCCCTTTGAAATATGTTTAAGAGTCGTAGGTCTTGCAGGGGCACTAAACACTATATACACACAGACAGCGGGAGCCACTGCCAAAACCTCTATGCTGGGCATGTTAATATATGGGCCAGTATTTTAAGTCAGACCTTTGATGACAATTCTGTCATTATTTACCCTCATATTGTTTCAAACATGTATGATCTTTGTTAGTGGAAGGCAAAAAAAGAATCATGTAATACAGTTCAACAGTTACAACATGTCTGTCTGGAGATGACAAAAACAAAAAGATTATCAGTGTATTAAAGCTAAAAAGTAAAGTGGTTCAACTTAAAAAGTTACTTCAATGGGTAACACCTAAAAAATGTATTAATTTTTAAGTTGATCCAACTTTTTACTTTATACAGTGTGTATAATCTATGCTGCGTTCATGTCGTATAGTAAGTACCTTTTTTGGGATACATAATATATAATTATATTAAATTACATTATTTACATTTTAACACTTTTTCTAAATATTGCACAACACAGAAAGCATGTCAGGTACTGTATTAATAATACCATACTGAAAGTTTATCTGTGTGAGGTTGCAGTGGTCATGTGGTACAATTTGTAGTTTTTAAAAACAAGCTGAACACTGCAAAAAAATGACTTTCTTAGTATTTTTTTTTCTCATACAAATATCTAGAAATTCTTAAATCAAGATGTATTTTCTTGATGAGCAAAATTACCTAAGAAAGAAAGTCTAGTTTTTAGACAAAAATTTACAATTTAAGTGAATTTGTGCTTAAAATACACTGCACAAATACACTGAAAAAAAATGATTCATTCAATTTACTAAATTTTTTAAGGTAAGTGGTCGCAAACAATTTATTTATTAAAACAAAAAAAACTGAAAAACAAAACAAAACTTTTGTTTAAATGTAGCTTAAATAAATTGATTGCAACCACTTTACTTAAAAAATTAAGTACATTTAAACTTATTTCAAGATTTTTTTCTTATCCCATTGTCAGATTTATTTGCTTGTTTTAAGCACAAATTTACGTTTGATATTGTTTGTCTAAAAACTAGATTTTGTTTCTTAGGTCATTTTGCTTATCAAGAAAATGCATCTTAATTCAAGTTGTTTTAGATATTTGTACTGAAAACAAGACAAAAATACTTAGTAAGAAAGTCATTTTTTGCAGTGTAATTACGAGCTCTACGAGCATGTGAACGTTTTTTTGTAATTACGGTAATTGCGATATGGCATGAACGCACCTACTATACAGCTTCAGAAGTCTTGGAATATAGTGAATAAGGGGTGATTCACAGTTTGGGTCTTTTGCGCGCTCAAGTTCATTATTTCAAATGTAGGCACGCGGTATGCGCTCTTATAATGATAGCGACGCAACGCGCTCGTTTTTTCCAGACGTGTCCGCACCGCATCGAGTTAAAAACGTCTCAACTCTTCAGAATGACGCAAGTGCACCGCAGGTCATGAGACAAGAACCAACCGACAGTCGCGTTTTCCACGCGGTTTTTGACACGAAATGTGAACTGCCCCTTATGTGTCATATGGAAACTTGTAGTCCTGCTTTTTTGTTGTTCATTTTTCAAGTTGAATACACTGTCAAAAATTTTGTCCCAGGATGTCATTGGGGTGGTACTCTTTGAAAAGGTCCTAATATGTACCATTTAAGAGACATTATCATCGACTTTTTCACTGTGTGTCGCTCGTCTCTTTCTAAAGAGGCGTTTCTAAATCTGGTTGTCATAAACAAATGAGTACCGTCCACTCCAGTAACTGATGAGAGACAGATGACGTGAACTCCACTGCTTCGTTCCCATTGGTAGTCGTCCCCAGTGAAAATTCACTGGCCCCCCCAGTGGCCCCCCAAACAGAATGAGATTTAAAAAAAAAATTTTTTTTAGATTTTTATATTTAAATAATAGTAGTAATATGTATTCATTAAAATGTACACTAAAAGCACTATGTAAAAAAATAAAATACATTTGTATAATGTGTTAAATAGAATACGATCTTAACCCCTCCCCTCTCCTTTACCCGCGAAGCCGATTACGCGCAGCGGCACTACCATCCATGTGACATACACGTGACGTCCTTTTCGCTCCTGTTCAGCCACTGCATGCATTACAGAAGAAACTCACAAACTAGTAAGTAAAACTCAGTTAATTATAGGTTATATATAAAGCATATTGTTTCAAGCTTAGATATCACTGTCAGGGTTTAAATTGGGCTGGGGCATCCGGGGCTAAGCCCTGGCACCAGAGACGTCATCCCCATTCAAACTGACCCTCGGTTTTTGAGCCAACTAGATTTTGCATGCAACCTCAAAATCAAAGAAGCATCCATTAATCTGTTACTTGTCTTTTAATCTGTTTAATATGCGCAATATTATAAATTCTGTGCTGCGTCCTTGTCACTTTTCTGAGATTTTCGCCGTTTTGATCGTGTTAAATTTCTTTATTCTGGCGTCATCAGCGTCTGAACGCGCTCACGAGCTTTGCTGTTGCATTTGGCATTGAGGAATTAAAACATCTAAGAAACGCTCACAACATTTCCAAACCCCAGGACGGTAATGTGCAGTTAACCTCCTCTGTGTAGAAAATGTATAGTTTAAAATGTGACCGTCTCAACGTTATATTAGTAGAGATTTCTAGATTCATCTTCTTGGTCCAACGGCAAAGTTCACCAGAGTTCACGGGGGCACGGAATTACATGCTCACATATGAGGTAACATTTAATGCAAAAGTCCGTTCCTCTAATATTTTATCTAAACATATTTTTTTAAATCGTTATTGAATATTAAAATCAATCACGTGGCTATAGCTTATGTCATTTTCGCTGTTTATATACTTTATGGATTTAAAATTACATTAATTTCATAGGATAATGCAGTTGTTTTGCGTAAATAAACAAAACATGCCGTTTCAGATGTAAATATGATGCCAATATGTCATTTTTCCGATTGAATAGTATTTGATATAAAAGTTAGTCAACACATTTATTTTGGAGGTTTTTGCATGAAGGCTGGGGCGCTCAGATTGTTATAAATGTAAGTGCCATGGAAAAGACTGAAGAATCTATAATATTTCGTTTGATGTCTGTGTATGCACAAATTTCTGTGAGCTGTGCAGACTGTGTGTGCCCCCTTAAAAAAATGGTGCATGACGCCCCTGCCCGGCACATAGGCTGAAGGTCTCGCTCTATTCTTGCCAGTGTACCCGCTGCGCTTCTGCCTGCGGTGCCGTGAAGGGAATAATGTGTTTCCATTCATTATGGGGCATACTAACCAAACGCAAGTTCAACGATTTGCGCGAGTAGATTACATACAAAGTCAATCTAAAGACGCAAATTAGGCTGCGCAATTGCCGAAAACACACGCTTTTCCCTTCAAACGCGTCTTTGTGTGTGTGTGTGAGAGAGAGAGAGAGAGAGAGAGAGAGAGAGAGAGAGAGAGAGAGAGAGAGAGAGAGAGAGAGAGAGAGAGAGAGAGAGAGAGAGAGAGAGAGAGAGAGAGAGAGAGAGGTAAGATTGGTGCCCACGTCGAGAAAACTTAATAGAAGACTAAGAACGTGTTAAGGACTAAAGTATGTCACTCATTTAATTACAGTATGTTAACTGGATAACACTGGATATAACTCATTGTATAGTTTAATAAAATAATGTATTTTAAATACACAAATCAAAAGATGATCGGTCGATACTCATCTTTGATAGATTAATACTAGAGATCGACCGATACTCATTTTTTCAAACCGATGCCGATAACAAATATTTGGAGGCTTATGTGCCCGATAACCGATATGCTGAACCGATTTTTATTTACTGTTATACTTCTGTTTTTGACATAATAATTACTACACTACTGAACTGAACAAACCCTTATAATAATAATTATCATCACAATCACTCCCTCTTTGCATACAAAGTCATAAATAGAGGGGTCTGAAAGAGTGAAGAATAATATTAATTTAATGAATAATGTAGAAACTATATTCCCAATACATGGACTATTCCAAACACCCCTATCATTTCGTCAGAAATGGACTGATCCAAAGTTCGCGCAGCAGTTTTCAGGTAACAGAGCGGGAGAGAGAGAAAAGTATAGCGGAGTTGGCTGCTTGTTATACATAGTTTATAGAGTAAAACAGGTGGATTAAGTGCCTTTTTTGGGATATAATATCGTTGTTTTGACCAGCAACCTGAGCCTTCAGCAATCCAACCAGTAGTTAGCAAAGAGATTTTACAAATAATATCACTGACTGGAATACTACATTCAGGAAAGTAATAAAACAAAACGGCTTATATATCATCAAATTTCTTAACTGGTAACATTATTTGATTTCAGAATAATGAATATTTAGTTGTTTTAGCTTATGAAATGGCTGTAGACAGCGCTGTTTATCTATGCATTTACTCGGGCATTAACTGTATTAAACTGTGACCGCTTGCGGAGGTAATAAATAATTAATTAATATCCACAGACATTTATTTAGATATTTTAGCAAAATAATGTTTATCTGGTAAATGTTAATAGGGTAAATCTTGTTAAAAGTGGTAGATGTGCTTTAGCCTCCGGTAAGTGATCAGCAATATGAACGTGATTTTACGATGCTAATGATAAGCATAAATAACAGAAAAACGAATTTAATTTAGCGTTTTTAATTCCACAAAGCATTAATTCATGGCTGTTTTATTCATGCAAAGCTACGTCGTTATTAGGACCTGATTTTATGGATCAGCCAGCGTGACTCTGTGAGTTCGTCTCTATTCTTAGACAAGCTGCATACATTGCTTTTAATATATCAACTTATTTAACATAACATACATTAATGCACAAATAAGCTGTGCTATAAATGCCTCATATGCAAAGTAAGTATACTCAAAGTCCTTTTAATAAAGTCGCGTCACTCCGCCGTCATATTTGCTGTGCACGCTGCTGCTGCTGTGAGCTCCTCTCCTCAGATGCGTCCAGCGCGCAATTTTCTTGTTTATCGGTCAATCCGATATTACAAAACAGATATCCGATCATCGGAAAATGCTCAAATATCGGGGAAAATATCGGAAAACAGATATATCGGTCGATCTCTAATTAATACTATTCACCATCTGATCTTTAAATTATTTGCAATTTTTATTTGTCTCTAGTAAATCATATACTAGTAATAAATAAGAATAGCTATACTCCAAGTAGCATTAAAAGCAAAGGGAAAACTGTTGACCATTAGATTCAGGCATAATAATTTTTTTTATTGTGCCACCCTAAGATTTGTGCTGGCCCCTTTGTGCCCCCCCATGAAAATCCTGGGGGCGCCACTGGTCGTCCCTTGAAAGTCGCTCATAATTTGCATAAAGTTAAACATTTCTCAACTTTGTTGCGCGACTTGACACACCCCATCTAGTCGCCAACGGTCATTGTTGCTCATGTCGCCGGAAGTAGCCAGGCTTCCATTGAGATCAATGAGATCGCATTGCTATTTGAGGTCACTCTTTGATATCAATATGAAGGCCTACTGTTGAGGTAGTAATATGAACTCTTTAGATGCAAAATTTACTTGGATTGCCCCAGTGACAGCTACTGTAGGGACCGTTTTGACCATTCCTTCTGAATGTGTAGGTTTTAATAGCAAGTGGGTGAGTAAATAATACCAGACTTTTAAGTTTTGAGAGAGAAGGAGAGAGAGAGAGAGATGATGAAAATAAACCACATTCCATTATTTTCCAAACCCATCAGCCCATTTGAACTGCTTCACACAATCACAGACATATTAGAGATATTTCTGAGCAAAAAGTCTTGTAATGGTTTTCCCTGTGGTTGTGATTAAAGTTAAAGAGGCCAGGCAGAGGTCGGCCATTTTGGGACGGTAATGTGGGCTTGAAAGTTGACCTTTAACACCAATGGCGTAGTTTATGTTCAGTTCAGCCGCTCTCTGATTGAGACTCAGTTCAGACAGAGTGCACCGGTTTTTTGATGTCGTAGCTTGTTTGATGATCGATAACAAAGAGAGAGAGGAAAAGAGGGGAATGCTAAATATTGAAAGAGAAAGCACGAACGTTATTTTACCTCATGGTGTCATGTTCATTTATCAATAGCATGTGATGTGTTTAGTGACACTAGGGGAATAAAACATGATTGCAGACATTTTCTGCCTGATCAAGGCATTTTTTTTTCAGTTTAAATGTATCATTCTTTTGCAATCCAAGTTACTTTTTCTGTTGACTTGTTAGTTTATCACAATCAGGTTCTGGAGAGCTGTGTAATAATTTTAGTTCTGGACCAAAAAACTGTTACAAGAAGTTAAAAGTTCATTTTTATTCAAAAGCAAATCTAGTTTAAAATCTCTATTACATTTTTATTGCATTTTCATTTGAACTATTTCTCATTTATACTTTGTGCACTCATTTCCATTTGTGCAGTAGATTCTGATTTTCATTAGTTACAGCACACCAAATGTTAGGATTCTGCCAAGGAATAAACAAAGAGTAAAGAAATTAAAGAACTGAAATGTGTCACACACACACACATGCAGCTGTGTTGCGCCTTGGTGCCGTGTTGTTTGATCCCTTCCGCCTCCCTGATGCGGAGACTGGGAGGTCACCAGCTGCAGACCACACCAAGGTGCGTTTGCACTGACGGCATTGCCTTTGAGTTACTGCCTCAAACAAGTGTCACTATAGCAAAAACTAAACAGCAAGCGTGATCCAACCCTCCAAGGGTCAAAACTCTAATAAGAGACGCTATTTCCTCCTATTAATGCACAGACAAAAACGGGACCTAACAGATTACATCTGTATCAAACACACATGGTCTCCTTTCCTCCATATTTGTTCCGTCTTTTCTTCCTTTGCCAGTTGGAAAAGTCTTGAGCGTAAAGAAAGCCTTCAGTTATTTGAGTTGCTTGTGAGGGGTTTCCAATTCCTAAAGCTGGAGCTGTAACACACAACGCATCTGATCCTCAACCCATCTGTCCCATGAGAGACTCATCAGCTGAAGTGACTCGCACAAGATGTAATTCCTGTCATTTTTAATTACCGATCACCATTTCTAAATGAATTAATCGTTTTATTTGGGCATCTTGAGCTATAAGATGGCCATCTGAATTTAACCAACCAGCATCATATCAGAACTTTTTGTTCTGCCTTCAGATTTAATTGTAAGCTGCTTTTGTACTTTGATTTTGGCATCTGTGGTACGGCAGATGCCATTGAGCTATTTAGGGTTTTAACCAAAGAAGTCATGCTAATAGCAAACACTTGTTAGATCCCGAGTTTCATACACCCCCCCCCCCCCCCCCGAATAGCTTTGGTCATTGTGTTAAACTTTATACAGGCCGTGTAAATCAAACTGAATTATCAGCAAAGCATCAATGAAAGTCTTTCCGTTGAGCTCAGCACCACAATCGCAGGCTTTTCGTCTAAGCATTCTGTAGACTCAATATAATAAATCATATTTGAACTCGCCAGGCTACAGTTCTTCACTGCTAATGCTAGTTTTAAACAGCTGTATAGCTGTGCATTTTTTATTCCTGTTATCTACAAGTATATGTATATGCTTCGTTGTCCTATCAGTCAACATGTTGGGTCCGTGTCAACTTGTCATGCATCGCACAACTTCAGTCAAAATATATGGCGTGTGTACATGCAGATACATTTTGAATTATGTGTAATTGAAAATAAAGTAGCTCATAAATAAATTTTATGAGCTAACCATAAAGCCAGAGGCTGAGCGGGTATTACATGACATGTTTTTGCACTGACAATGCAGTCTGCATGAATCTGTCAATGAAGTTATGGTGCGTTTGTTTCTCACCTGAATCTTTACAGCTGCATGAATGTTTTATTCATTTACACAGTATTAGTAGACTGCAGATGCTGGCAGGCATATGGTGAGTACATACGTTCTAGACTTTTCTCGATCAGTAGTTGAGTTCTAAATGAGTATATGCACAAGGCCTATGCTCTAAAAAATGCTGGGTTATTTTCAACCAAGCGTTTGGTCAAAAAGGGATGAGCCCAGCAGCATGGTTAAAATTAAAATCTTTATATTTGACTCAACAATGAAAAACAACCCAGCTTTTTGTGGTTGAATCAACCCAGCATGGATTTAATTACATCCCAGCAGGCTGGGTTTGCCCATCGCTGGGTTGAAAATAAACCAGCATTTTTAGAGTATAAATGCTATATTTAAATATATATATGCTAATTTTACCTTGAAAATTACCTTGCTTACCATTTATAGGGACACTTCACTTTTTTTGAAAATATGCTCATTTTCCAGCTCCTTAGAATTAAATATTTGAATTTTTACCTTTTCGGAGTCTGATCTTGGAGCTGATCTCTGTGTCTGGTGGTACCATTGTAACATAGCTTAGCATAGTCCAATGAATCTGATTAGACCATTAGCATCGCGCAAAAAATCAGACCAAAGAGTTTCGATATTTTTCCTATTTAAAACTTGACACTTCTGTAGTTACATGGTGTACTAAGACCGACGGAAAATTAAAAGTTGCGATTTTCTAGGCAGATATGGGGAGACACTATACTTTTTTTCTGCCGTTAATAATCAAGGAACTTGCTGCCATAACATAGCTGCAGCAAGCGCAATGATATTATGCAGCACCTGAAAATAGTCCCCTATTGGAAGTAACCAAGGGCACTATTTTCGGCCAGTGCACATCACTACGCCTGCTGCAGCCATGTTACCGCAGCAAAGTCCTTGATTATTACGTTGGAATATTGTTCATAGCCATATCGGCCTAGAAAATTGCAACTTTTAATTTTTCGTCGGTCTTAGTACACGATGTAACTACAGAAGAGTCAAGTTTTAAATAGGAAAAATTTTGAAACCCTTTGGTTATTTTTTACCGTGATGCTAATGGTCTAATCAGATTCAATGGATTATGCTAAGCTATGCTAAAATGGCACCACCAGACCCGGAGATCAGCTGAATGGATTCCAAAACAATAAAAATCTAATGTTTATCTCTAGGGGAGCTGGAAAAAGAGCATATTTTCAAAAAAGTGGAGTGTCCCTTTAACAGTGAATGAAACAGTTCTTGCAGAAACTCATCTTTACAGTAAATCATCTTTATTTTTTTTAAGGTAGATCCCAAGGGACTTTCTCTCAGTCATACTATCCACATTAAATGTAAAACAGGTTTGTAAGCCAAATCAACCTTTATATGTCCTTTTCCAAGATATTTATATTTTAAAAAGAGATTTAAATCACAAGGATTTCAAGTTCACTTTGATAAAAAGTGTCTGTTGATGTATTTTATGACACCGTGCGGAATAAAAAGGTATTGTGCGTCGTGGCATCGGACATTTTGTTTTTGGTTAGTTTTGGCTCGGTAGAAGAGCAGAGAAGGGAAGCTAAAGCAAAACGATCCCTCTGTGGCACTCTTGGTGAACCCATCACGAACGTTTTTGAACGAGATCTGACAGGCCGTGGCTCGGCCGTCCGATTCTTCTTTTCCATTTTCCCATCACGACAGCCAAGCAGGGAGGCCCTTCATTTGTTTCCCTCACACAGTGACTCATTCTAACCTTGATACTCCGGGCCAATTCCCCACACTCTGGGTTTCCCAAGACGAGACAAACCTGTGGTGTGATCGGTGCCAGAATGCTAAAGATCCTTCTGGTTATGTAAAAGATTCTTGTATCTACTCAAAGTGCCCAAAACAACTGACTCACCTCTAGCGCTCATCTCAAAGCTCCTTAAAATGACAGACCTCTACCCCGACAGATCCGTCACGTTGCAACAAGAAACTCGTCTAAACATAAATAAAGCGCTCTGACCCTGAACTCTGAACTCCGAGGAGTTGAAGGCGACTCCTCTCTCTCTCTCGCTCTTCACTAAAAATATACAGAGCGTTTGAAGTGCCTGGCGGGAAACTCGATAAGAGGTTGGCTTGAGGAGTGTGTGGGAGTGTGTGAAAGCACATTGAGGCTAAATGCATCCACTTCAGACCGAGCGACTACTACTAGTCATTAGC